>NW_027138363.1:1004000-1304500 GCF_035084215.1 Heptranchias perlo | reverse complement strand
TTAAAATACAAGAACTTTTCGTGCTTCTTGTCAATTTTTGTTAGTTTTCATCTTATGAACTTATTTCAGTCAGCTCGATCTTTCTTCTTCAAAGCAAAAAGATTTTATCTTCAAATACAAGAACTTTTCGTGATTTTGTTGATTTTCAGCAAATGAACATATTTCAGCGAGCTAGAAGTTTTTTCTTCAATAGCGTAAGATTTTATCTTAAAATACAAGAACTTTTCGTGGTTCTTGTCAATTTTTGTTAGTTTTCATCTTATGAACTTATTTCAGTCAGCTAGATCTTTCTTCTTCAAAGCAAAAAGATTTTATCTTCAAATACAAGAACTTTTCGTGGTTTTGTTGATTTTCAGCAAATGAACATATTTCAGCGAGCGAGAAGTTTTTTCTTTAATCGCGTCAGATTTTATCTTAAAATACAAGAACTTTTCGTGGTTCTTGTCAATTTTTGTTGGTTTTCATCCAATGAACTTATTTCAGTCAGCTCGATCTTTCTTCTTCAAAGCAAAAAGATTTAATCTTCAAATACAAGAACTTTTCGTGGTTTTGTTGATTTTCAGCAAATGAACATATTTCAGCGAGCGAGAAGTTTTTTCTTTAATAGCGTCAGATTTTATCTTAAAATACAAGAACTTTTCGTGGTTCTTGTCAATTTTTGTTGGTTTTCATCTTATGAACATATTTCAGTCAGCTGGATCTTTCATCTTCAAAGCAAAAAGATTTTATCTTCAAATACAAGAACTTTTCGTGGTTTTGTTGATTTTCAGCAAATGAACATATTTCAGCGAGGGAGAAGATTTTTCTTTAAAAGCGTAAGATTTTATCTTAAAATACAAGAACTTTTCGTGGTTCTTGTCAATTTTTGTTGGTTTTCATCTTATGAACTTATTTCAGTCAGCTAGATCTTTCTTCTTCAAAGCAAAAAGATTTTATCTTCAAATACAAGAACTTTTCGTGATTTTGTTGATTTTCAGCAAATGAACATATTTCAGCGAGCTAGAAGTTTTTTCTTCAATGGCGTAAGATTTTATCTTAAAATACAAGAACTTTTCGTGGTTCTTGTCAATTTTTGTTAGTTTTCATCTTATGAACTTATTTCAGTCAGCTAGATCTTTCTTCTTCAAAGCAAAAAGATTTTATCTTCAAATACAAGAACTTTTCGTGGTTTTGTTGATTTTCAGCAAATGAACATATTTCAGCGAGCGAGAAGTTTTTTCTTTAATCGCGTCAGATTTTATCTTAAAATACAAGAACTTTTCGTGGTTCTTGTCAATTTTTGTTGGTTTTCATCCAATGAACTTATTTCAGTCAGCTCGATCTTTCTTCTTCAAAGCAAAAAGATTTAATCTTCAAATACAAGAACTTTTCGTGGTTTTGTTGATTTTCAGCAAATGAACATATTTCAGCGAGCGAGAAGTTTTTTCTTTAATAGCGTCAGATTTTATCTTAAAATACAAGAACTTTTCGTGGTTCTTGTCAATTTTTGTTGGTTTTCATCTTATGAACATATTTCAGTCAGCTGGATCTTTCATCTTCAAAGCAAAAAGATTTTATCTTCAAATACAAGAACTTTTCGTGGTTTTGTTGATTTTCAGCAAATGAACATATTTCAGCGAGCGAGAAGTTTTTTCTTTAATAGCGTCAGATTTTATCTTAAAATACAAGAACTTTTTGTGGTTCTTGTCAATTTTTGTTGGTTTTCATCTTCTGAACTTATTCCAGTCAGCTCGATCTTTCTTCTTCGAAGCAAAAAGATTTTATTTTCAAATGCAAGAACTTTTCGTGGTTTTGTTGATTTTCAGCAAATGAACATATTTCTGCGAGGGAGAAGTTTTTTCTTTAATAGCGTCAGATTTTATCTTAAAATACAAGAATTTTTCGTGCTTCTTGTCAATTTTTGTTAGTTTTCATCTTATGAACTTATTTCAGTCAGCTCGATCTTTCTTCTTCAAAGCAAAAAGATTTTATCTTCAAATACAAGAACTTTACGTGATTTTGTTGATTTTCAGCAAATGAACATATTTCAGCGAGCTAGAAGTTTTTTCTTCAATAGCGTAAGATTTTATCTTAAAATACAAGAACTTTTCGTGGTTCCTGTCAATTTTTGTTAGTTTTCATCTTATGAACTTATTTCAGTCAGCGAGATCTTTCTTCTTCAAAGCAAAAAGATTTTATCTTCAAATACAAGAACTTTTCGTGGTTTTGTTGATTTTCAGCAAATGAACATATTTCAGCGAGCGAGAAGTTTTTTCTTTAATCGCGTCAGATTTTATCTTAAAATACAAGAACTTTTCGTGGTTCTTGTCAATTTTTGTTGGTTTTCATCCAATGAACTTATTTCAGTCAGCTGGATCTTTCTTCTTGAAAGCAAAAAGATTTTATCTTCAAATACAAGAACTTTTCGTGGTTTTGTTGATTTTCAGCAAATGAACATATTTCAGCGAGCGAGAAGTTTTTTCTTTAATAGCGTCAGATTTTATCTTAAAATACAAGAACTTTTCGTGGTTCTTGTCAATTTTTGTTGGTTTTCATCTTATGAACATATTTCAGTCAGCTGGATCTTTCATCTTCAAAGCAAAAAGATTTTATCTTCAAATACAAGAACTTTTCGTGGTTTTGTTGATTTTCAGCAAATGAACATATTTCAGCGAGCGAGAAGTTTTTTCTTTAATAGCGTCAGATTTTATCTTAAAATACAAGAACTTTTTGTGGTTCTTGTCAATTTTTGTTGGTTTTCATCTTATGAACTTATTCCAGTCAGCTCGATCTTTCTTCTTCAAAGCAAAAAGATTTTATCTTCAAATGCAAGAACTTTTCGTGGTTTTGTTGATTTTCAGCAAATGAACATATTTCAGCGAGCGAGAAGTTTTTTCTTTAATAGCGTCAGATTTTATCTTAAAATACAAGAACTTTTTGTGGTTCTTGTCAATTTTTGTTGGTTTTCATCTTATGAACTTATTCCAGTCAGCTCGATCTTTCTTCTTCAAAGCAAAAAGATTTTATTTTCAAATGCAAGAACTTTTCGTGGTTTTGTTGATTTTCAGCAAATGAACATATTTCTGCGAGGGAGAAGTTTTTTCTTTAATAGCGTCAGATTTTATCTTAAAATACAAGAACTTTTCGTGCTTCTTGTCAATTTTTGTTAGTTTTCATCTTATGAACTTATTTCAGTCAGCTCGATCTTTCTTCAAAGCAAAAAGATTTTATCTTCAAATACAAGAACTTTTCGTGATTTTGTTGATTTTCAGCAAATGAACATATTTCAGCGAGCTAGAAGTTTTTTCTTCAATAGCGTAAGATTTTATCTTAAAATACAAGAACTTTTCGTGGTTCCTGTCAATTTTTGTTAGTTTTCATCTTATGAACTTATTTCAGTCAGCTCGATCTTTCTTCTTCAAAGCAAAAAGATTTTATCTTCAAATACAAGAACTTTTCGTGGTTTTGTTGATTTTCAGCAAATGAACATATTTCAGCGAACGAGAAGTTTTTTCTTTAATCGCGTCAGATTTTATCTTAAAATACAAGAACTTTTCGTGGTTCTTGTCAATTTTTGTTGGTTTTCATCCAATGAACTTATTTCAGTCAGCTGGATCTTTCTTCTTGAAAGCAAAAAGATTTTATCTTCAAATACAAGAACTTTTCGTGGTTTTGTTGATTTTCAGCAAATCAACATATTTCAGCGAACGAGAAGTTTTTTCTTTAATCGCGTCAGATTTTATCTTAAAATACAAGAACTTTTCGTGGTTCTTGTCAATTTTTGTTGGTTTTCATCCAATGAACTTATTTCAGTCAGCTCGATCTTTCTTCTTCAAAGCAAAAAGATTTAATCTTCAAATACAAGAACTTTTCGTGGTTTTGTTGATTTTCAGCAAATGAACAAATTTCAGCGAGCGAGAAGTTTTTTCTTTAATAGCGTCAGATTTTATCTTAAAATACAAGAACTTTTCGTGGTTCTTGTCAATTTTTGTTGGTTTTCATCTTATGAACTTATTTCAGTCAGCTAGATATTTCTTCTTCAAAGCAAAAAGATTTTATCTTCAAATACAAGAACTTTTCGTGGTTTTGTTGATTTTCAGCAAATGAACATATTTCAGCAAGCGAGAAGTTTTTTCTTTAAAAGCGTAAGATTTTATCTTAAAATGCAAGAACTTTTCGTGGTTCTTGTCAATTTTTGTTGGTTTTCATCTTATGAACTTATTTCAGTCAGCTAGATCTTTCTTCTTCGAAGCAAAAAGATTTTATCTTCAAATACAAGAACTTTTCGTGATTTTGTTGATTTTCAGCAAATGAACATATTTCAGCGAGGGAGAGTTTTTTCTTTAATAGCGTCAGATTTTATCTTAAAATACAAGAACATTTCGTGGTTCTTGTCAATTTTTGTTGGTTTTCATCCAATGAACTTATTTCAGTCAGCTCGATCTTTCTTCTTGAAAGCAAAAAGATTTTATCTTCAAATACAAGAACTTTTCGTGGTTGTGTTGATTTTCAGCAAATGAACATATTTCAGCGAGCTGGAAGTTTTTTCTTCAATAGCGTAAGATTTTATCTTAAAATACAACAACCTTTCGTGGTTCTTGTCAATTTTTGTTAGTTTTCATCTTATGAACATATTTCAGTCAGCTAGATCTTTCTTCTTCAAAGCAAAAAGATTTTATCTTCAAATACAAGAACTTTTCGTGGTTTTGTTGATTTTCAGCAAATGAACATATTTCAGCGAGGGAGAAGTTTTTTCTTTAATAGCGTCAGATTTTATCTTAAAATACAAGAACATTTTGTGGTTCTTGTCAATTTTTGTTGGTTTTCATCCAATGAACTTATTTCAGTCAGCTCGATCTTTCTTCTTCAAAGCAAAAAGATTTTATCTTCAAATACAAGAACTTTTCGTGGTTTTGTTGATTTTCAGCAAATGAACATATTTCAGCGAGGGAGAAGTTTTTTCTTTAATAGCGTCAGATATTATCTTAAAATACAAGAACATTTCGTGGTTCTTGTCAATTTTTGTTGGTTTTCATCCAATGAACTTATTTCAGTCAGCTAGATCTTTCTTCTTCAAAGCAAAAACATTTTATCTTCAAATACAAGAACTTTTCGTGGTTTTGTTGATTTTCAGAAAATGAACATATTTCAGCGAGCGAGAAGTATTTTCTTTAATAGCGTCAGATTTTATCTTAAAATACAAGAACTTTTCGTGGTTCTTGTCAATTTTTGTTGGTTTTCATCTTATGAACTTATTTCAGTCAGCTAGATCTTTCTTCTTCAAAGCAAAAAGATTTTATCTTCAAATACAAGAACTTTTTGTGGTTTTGTTGATTTTCAGCAAATGAACATATTTCAGCGAGCGAGAAGTTTTTTCTTCAATCGCGTAAGATTTTATCTTAAAATACAAGAACTTTTCGTGGTTCTTGTCAATTTTTGTTGGTTTTCATCTTATGAACTTATTTCAGTCAGCAAGATCTTTCTTCTTGAAAGCAAAAAGATTTTATCTTCAAATACAAGAACTTTTCGTGGTTTTGTTGATTTTCAGCAAATGAACATATTTCAGCAAGCTGGAAGTTTTTTCTTTAATAGCGTCAGATTTTATCTTAAAATACAAGAACTTTTCGTGGTTCTTGTCAATTTTTGCTGGTTTTCATCTTATGAACATATTTCAGTCAGCTGGATCTTTCATCTTCAAAGCAAAAAGATTTTATCTTCAAATACAAGAACTTTTCGTGGTTTTGTTGATTTTCAGCAAATGAACATATTTCAGCGAGCGAGAAGATTTTTCTTTAATAGCGTCAGATTTTATCTTAAAATACAAGAACTTTTTGTGGTTCTTGTCAATTTTTGTTGGTTTTCATCTTATGAACTTATTCCAGTCAGCTCGATCTTTCTTCTTCAAAGCAAAAAGATTTTATCTTCAAATGCAAGAACTTTTCGTGGTTTTGTTGATTTTCAGCAAATGAACATATTTCAGCGAGCGAGAAGTTTTTTCTTTAATAGCGTCAGATTTTATCATAAAATACAAGAACTTTTTGTGGTTCTTGTCAATTTTTGTTGGTTTTCATCTTATGAACTTATTCCAGTCAGCTCGATCTTTCTTCTTCAAAGCAAAAAGATTTTATTTTCAAATGCAAGAACTTTTCGTGGTTTTGTTGATTTTCAGCAAATGAACATATTTCTGCGAGGGAGAAGTTTTTTCTTTAATAGCGTCAGATTTTATCTTAAAATACAAGAACTTTTCGTGCTTCTTGTCAATTTTTGTTAGTTTTCATCTTATGAACTTATTTCAGTCAGCTCGATCTTTCTTCTTCAAAGCAAAAAGATTTTATCTTCAAATACAAGAACTTTTCGTGATTTTGTTGATTTTCAGCAAATGAACATATTTCAGCGAGCTAGAAGTTTTTTCTTCAATAGCGTAAGATTTTATCTTAAAATACAAGAACTTTTCGTGGTTCCTGTCAATTTTTGTTAGTTTTCATCTTATGAACTTATTTCAGTCAGCGAGATCTTTCTTCTTCAAAGCAAAAAGATTTTATCTTCAAATACAAGAACTTTTCGTGGTTTTGTTGATTTTCAGCAAATGAACATATTTCAGCGAGCGAGAAGTTTTTTCTTTAATCGCGTCAGATTTTATCTTAAAATACAAGAACTTTTCGTGGTTCTTGTCAATTTTTGTTGGTTTTCATCCAATGAACTTATTTCAGTCAGCTGGATCTTTCTTCTTGAAAGCAAAAAGATTTTATCTTCAAATACAAGAACTTTTCGTGGTTTTGTTGATTTTCAGCAAATGAACATATTTCAGCGAGCGAGAAGTTTTTTCTTTAATAGCGTCAGATTTTATCTTAAAATACAAGAACTTTTCGTGGTTCTTGTCAATTTTTGTTGGTTTTCATCTTTTGAACATATTTCAGTCAGCTGGATCTTTCATCTTCAAAGCAAAAAGATTTTATCTTCAAATACAAGAACTTTTCGTGGTTTTGTTGATTTTCAGCAAATGAACATATTTCAGCGAGCGAGAAGTTTTTTCTTTAATAGCGTCAGATTTTATCTTAAAATACAAGAACTTTTTGTGGTTCTTGTCAATTTTTGTTGGTTTTCATCTTATGAACTTATTCCAGTCAGCTCGATCTTTCTTCTTCAAAGCAAAAAGATTTTATCTTCAAATGCAAGAACTTTTCGTGGTTTTGTTGATTTTCAGCAAATGAACATATTTCAGCGAGCGAGAAGTTTTTTCTTTAACAGCGTCAGATTTTATCTTAAAATACAAGAACTTTTTGTGGTTCTTGTCAATTATTGTTGGTTTTCATCTTATGAACTTATTCCAGTCAGCTCGATCTTTCTTCTTCAAAGCAAAAAGATTTTATTTTCAAATGCAAGAACTTTTCGTGGTTTTGTTGATTTTCAGCAAATGAACATATTTCTGCGAGGGAGAAGTTTTTTCTTTAATAGCGTCAGATTTTATCTTAAAATACAAGAACTTTTCGTGCTTCTTGTCAATTTTTGTTAGTTTTCATCTTATGAACTTATTTCAGTCAGCTCGATCTTTCTTCTTCAAAGCAAAAATATTTTATCTTCAAATACAAGAACTTTTCGTGATTTTGTTGATTTTCAGCAAATGAACATATTTCAGCGAGCTGGAAGTTTTTTCTTCAATAGCGTAAGATTTTATCTTAAAATACAAGAACTTTTCGTGGTTCCTGTCAATTTTTGTTAGTTTTCATCTTATGAACTTATTTCAGTCAGCGAGATCTTTCTTCTTCAAAGCAAAAAGATTTTATCTTCAAATACAAGAACTTTTCGTGGTTTTGTTGATTTTCAGCAAATGAACATATTTCAGCGAGCGAGAAGTTTTTTCTTTAATCGCGTCAGATTTTATCTTAAAATACAAGAACTTTTCGAGGTTCTTGTCAATTTTTGTTGGTTTTCATCCAATGAACTTATTTCAGTCAGCTGGATCTTTCTTCTTGAAAGCAAAAAGATTTTATCTTCAAATACAAGAACTTTTCGTGGTTTTGTTGATTTTCAGCAAATGAACATATTTCAGCGAGCTGGAAGTTTTTTCTTTAATAGCGTCAGATTTTATCTTAAAATACAAGAACTTTTCGTGGTTCTTGTCAATTTTTGTTGGTTTTCATCAAATGAACTTATTTCAGTCAGCTCGATCTTTCTTCTTCAAAGCAAAAAGATTTAATCTTCAAATACAAGAACTTTTCGTGGTTTTGTTGATTTTCAGCAAATGAACAAATTTCAGCGAGGGAGAAGTTTTTTCTTTAAAAGCGTAAGATTTTATCTTAAAATACAAGAACTTTTCGTGGTTCTTGTCAATTTTTGTTGGTTTTCATCTTATGAACTTATTCCAGTCAGCTCGATCTTTCTTCTTCAAAGCAAAAAGATTTTATCTTCAAATGCAAGAACTTTTCGTGGTTTTGTTGATTTTCAGCAAATGAACATATTTCTGCGAGGGAGAAGTTTTTTCTTTAATAGCGTCAGATTTTATCTTAAAATACAAGAACTTTTCGTGTTTCTTGTCAATTTTTGTTAGTTTTCATCTTATGAACTTATTTCAGTCAGCTCGATCTTTCTTCTTCAAAGCAAAAAGATTTTATCTTCAAATACAAGAACTTTTCGTAATTTTGTTGATTTTCAGCAAATGAACATATTTCAGCGAGCTAGAAGTTTTTTCTTCAATGGCGTAAGATTTTATCTTAAAATACAAGAACTTTTCGTGGTTCTTGTCAGTTTTTGTTAGTTTTCATCTTATGAACTTATTTCAGTCAGCTAGATCTTTCTTCTTCAAAGCAAAAAGATTTTATCTTCAAATACAAGAACTTTTCGTGGTTTTGTTGATTTTCAGCAAATGAACATATTTCAGCGAGCGAGAAGTTTTTTCTTTAATCGCGTCAGATTTTATCTTAAAATACAAGAACTTTTCGTGGTTCTTGTCAATTTTTGTTGGTTTTCATCCAATGAACTTATTTCAGTCAGCTCGATCTTTCTTCTTCAAAGCAAAAAGATTTAATCTTCAAATACAAGAACTTTTCGTGGTTTTGTTGATTTTCAGCAAATGAACATATTTCAGCGAGCGAGAAGTTTTTTCTTTAATAGCGTCAGATTTTATCTTAAAATACAAGAACTTTTCGTGGTTCTTGTCAATTTTTGTTGGTTTTCATCTTATGAACATATTTCAGTCAGCTGGATCTTTCATCTTCAAAGCAAAAAGATTTTATCTTCAAATACAAGAACTTTTCGTGGTTTTGTTGATTTTCAGCAAATGAACATATTTCAGCGAGGGAGAAGTTTTTTCTTTAATAGCGTCAGATTTTATCTTAAAATACAAGAACTTTTTGTGGTTCTTGTCAATTTTTGTTGGTTTTCATCTTATGAACTTATTCCAGTCAGCTCGATCTTTCTTCTTCAAAGCAAAAAGATTTTATCTTCAAATGCAAGAACTTTTCGTGGTTTTGTTGATTTTCAGCAAATGAACATATTTCAGCGAGCGAGAAGTTTTTTCTTTAATAGCGTCAGATTTTATCTTAAAATACAAGAACTTTTTGTGGTTCTTGTCAATTTTTGTTGGTTTTCATCTTATGAACTTATTCCAGTCAGCTCGATCTTTCTTCTTCAAAGCAAAAAGATTTTATTTTCAAATGCAAGAACTTTTCGTGGTTTTGCTGATTTTCAGCAAATGAACATATTTCTGCGAGGGAGAAGTTTTTTCTTTAATAGCGTCAGATTTTATCTTAAAATACAAGAACTTTTCGTGTTTCTTGTCAATTTTTGTTAGTTTTCATCTTATGAACTTATTTCAGTCAGCTCGATCTTTCTTCTTCAAAGCAAAAAGATTTTATCTTCAAATACAAGAACTTTTCGTGATTTTGTTGATTTTCAGCAAATGAACATATTTCAGCGAGCTAGAAGTTTTTTCTTCAATGGCGTAAGATTTTATCTTAAAATACAAGAACTTTTCGTGGTTCTTGTCAGTTTTTGTTAGTTTTCATCTTATGAACTTATTTCAGTCAGCTAGATCTTTCTTCTTCAAAGCAAAAAGATTTTATCTTCAAATACAAGAACTTTTCGTGGTTTTGTTGATTTTCAGCAAATGAACATATTTCAGCGAGCGAGAAGTTTTTTCTTTAATCGCGTCAGATTTTATCTTAAAATACAAGAACTTTTCGTGGTTCTTGTCAATTTTTGTTGGTTTTCATCCAATGAACTTATTTCAGTCAGCTCGATCTTTCTTCTTCAAAGCAAAAAGATTTAATCTTCAAATACAAGAACTTTTCGTGGTTTTGTTGATTTTCAGCAAATGAACATATTTCAGCGAGCGAGAAGTTTTTTCTTTAATAGCGTCAGATTTTATCTTAAAATACAAGAACTTTTCGTGGTTCTTGTCAATTTTTGTTGGTTTTCATCTTATGAACATATTTCAGTCAGCTGGATCTTTCATCTTCAAAGCAAAAAGATTTTATCTTCAAATACAAGAACTTTTCGTGGTTTTGTTGATTTTCAGCAAATGAACATATTTCAGCGAGCGAGAAGTTTTTTCTTTAATAGCGTCAGATTTTATCTTAAAATACAAGAACTTTTTGTGGTTCTTGTCAATTTTTGTTGGTTTTCATCTTATGAACTTATTCCAGTCAGCTCGATCTTTCTTCTTCAAAGCAAAAAGATTTTATCTTCAAATGCAAGAACTTTTCGTGGTTTTGTTGATTTTCAGCAAATGAACATATTTCAGCGAGCGAGAAGTTTTTTCTTTAATAGCGTCAGATTTTATCTTAAAATACAAGAACTTTTTGTGGTTCTTGTCAATTTTTGTTGGTTTTCATCTTATGAACTTATTCCAGTCAGCTCGATCTTTCTTCTTCAAAGCAAAAAGATTTTATTTTCAAATGCAAGAACTTTTCGTGGTTTTGTTGATTTTCAGCAAATGAACATATTTCTGCGAGGGAGAAGTTTTTTCTTTAATAGCGTCAGATTTTATCTTAAAATACAAGAACTTTTCGTGCTTCTTGTCAATTTTTGTTAGTTTTCATCTTATGAACTTATTTCAGTCAGCTCGATCTTTCTTCTTCAAAGCAAAAAGATTTTATCTTCAAATACAAGAACTTTTCGTGATTTTGTTGATTTTCAGCAAATGAACATATTTCAGCGAGCTAGAAGTTTTTTCTTCAATAGCGTAAGATTTTATCTTAAAATACAAGAACTTTTCGTGGTTCCTGTCAATTTTTGTTAGTTTTCATCTTATGAACTTATTTCAGTCAGCGAGATCTTTCTTCTTCAAAGCAAAAAGATTTTATCTTCAAATACAAGAACTTTTCGTGGTTTTGTTGATTTTCAGCAAATGAATATATTTCAGCGAGCGAGAAGTTTTTTCTTTAATCGCGTCAGATTTTATCTTAAAATACAAGAACTTTTCGTGGTTCTTGTCAATTTTTGTTGGTTTTCATCTTATGAACATATTTCAGTCAGCTGGATCTTTCATCTTCAAAGCAAAAAGATTTTATCTTCAAATACAAGAACTTTTCGTGGTTTTGTTGATTTTCAGCAAATGAACATATTTCAGCGAGCGAGAAGTTTTTTCTTTAATAGCGTCAGATTTTATCTTAAAATACAAGAACTTTTTGTGGTTCTTGTCAATTTTTGTTGGTTTTCATCTTATGAACTTATTCCAGTCAGCTCGATCTTTCTTCTTCAAAGCAAAAAGATTTTATTTTCAAATGCAAGAACTTTTCGTGGTTTTGTTGATTTTCAGCAAATGAACATATTTCTGCGAGGGAGAAGTTTTTTCTTTAATAGCGTCAGATTTTATCTTAAAATACAAGAACTTTTCGTGCTTCTTGTCAATTTTTGTTAGTTTTCATCTTATGAACTTATTTCAGTCAGCTCGATCTTTCTTCAAAGCAAAAAGATTTTATCTTCAAATACAAGAACTTTTCGTGATTTTGTTGATTTTCAGCAAATGAACATATTTCAGCGAGCTAGAAGTTTTTTCTTCAATAGCGTAAGATTTTATCTTAAAATACAAGAACTTTTCGTGGTTCCTTTCAATTTTTGTTAGTTTTCATCTTATGAACTTATTTCAGTCAGCGAGATCTTTCTTCTTCAAAGCAAAAAGATTTTATCTTCAAATACAAGAACTTTTCGTGGTTTTGTTGATTTTCAGCAAATGAACATATTTCAGCGAGCGAGAAGTTTTTTCTTTAATCGCGTCAGATTTTATCTTAAAATACAAGAACTTTTCGTGGTTCTTGTCAATTTTTGTTGGTTTTCATCCAATGAACTTATTTCAGTCAGCTGGATCTTTCTTCTTGAAAGCAAAAAGATTTTATCTTCAAATACAAGAACTTTTCGTGGTTTTGTTGATTTTCAGCAAATGAACATATTTCAGCGAGCTGGAAGTTTTTTCTTTAATAGCGTCAGATTTTATCTTAAAATACAAGAACTTTTCGTGGTTCTTGTCAATTTTTGTTGGTTTTCATCCAATGAACTTATTTCAGTCAGCTCGATCTTTCTTCTTCAAAGCAAAAAGATTTAATCTTCAAATACAAGAACTTTTCGTGGTTTTGTTGATTTTCAGCAAATGAACATATTTCAGCAAGCGAGAAGTTTTTTCTTTAATAGCGTCAGATTTTATCTTAAAATACAAGAACTTTTCGTGGTTCTTGTCAATTTTTGTTGGTTTTCATCCAATGAACTTATTTCAGTCAGCTCGATCTTTCTTCTTGAAAGCAAAAAGATTTTATCTTCAAATACAAGAACTTTTCGTGGTTGTGTTGATTTTCAGCAAATGAACATATTTCAGCGAGGGAGAAGTTTTTTCTTTAATAGCGTCAGATTTTATCTTAAAATACAAGAACATTTTGTGGTTCTTGTCAATTTTTGTTGGTTTTCATCCAATGAACTTATTTCAGTCAGCTCGATCTTTCTTCTTCAAAGCAAAAAGATTTTATCTTCAAATACAAGAACTTTTCGTGGTTTTGTTGATTTTCAGCAAATGAACATATTTCAGCGAGGGAGAAGTTTTTTCTTTAATAGCGTCAGATATTATCTTAAAATACAAGAACATTTCGTGGTTCTTGTCAATTTTTGTTGGTTTTCATCCAATGAACTTATTTCAGTCAGCTAGATCTTTCTTCTTCAAAGCAAAAAGATTTTATCTTCAAATACAAGAACTTTTCGTGGTTTTGTTGATTTTCAGCAAATGAACATATTTCAGCGAGCGAGAAGTTTTTTCTTTAATAGCGTCAGATTTTATCTTAAAATACAAGAACTTTTTGTGGTTCTTGTCAATTTTTGTTGGTTTTCATCTTATGAACTTATTCCAGTCAGCTCGATCTTTCTTCTTCAAAGCAAAAAGATTTTATCTTCAAATGCAAGAACTTTTCGTGGTTTTGTTGATTTTCAGCAAATGAACATATTTCAGCGAGCGAGAAGTTTTTTCTTTAATAGCGTCAGATTTTATCTTAAAATACAAGAACTTTTTGTGGTTCTTGTCAATTTTTGTTGGTTTTCATCTTATGAACTTATTCCAGTCAGCTCGATCTTTCATCTTCAAAGCAAAAAGATTTTATTTTCAAATGCAAGAACTTTTCGTGGTTTTGTTGATTTTCAGCAAATGAACATATTTCTGCGAGGGAGAAGTTTTTTCTTTAATAGCGTCAGATTTTATCTTAAAATACAAGAACTTTTCGTGCTTCTTGTCAATTTTTGTTAGTTTTCATCTTATGAACTTATTTCAGTCAGCTCGATCTTTCTTCTTGAAAGCAAAAAGATTTTATCTTCAAATACAAGAACTTTTCGTGGTTTTGTTGATTTTCAGCAAATGAACATATTTCAGCGAGCTGGAAGTTTTTTCTTTAATAGCGTCAGATTTTATCTTAAAATACAAGAACTTTTCGTGGTTCTTGTCAATTTTTGTTGGTTTTCATCCAATGAACTTATTTCAGTCAGCTCGATCTTTCTTCTTCAAAGCAAAAAGATTTAATCTTCAAATACAAGAACTTTTCGTGGTTTTGTTGATTTTCAGCAAATGAACATATTTCAGCAAGCGAGAAGTTTTTTCTTTAATAGCGTCAGATTTTATCTTAAAATACAAGAACTTTTCGTGGTTCTTGTCAATTTTTGTTGGTTTTCATCCAATGAACTTATTTCAGTCAGCTCGATCTTTCTTCTTGAAAGCAAAAAGATTTTATCTTCAAATACAAGAACTTTTCGTGGTTGTGTTGATTTTCAGCAAATGAACATATTTCAGCGAGGGAGAAGTTTTTTCTTTAATAGCGTCAGATTTTATCTTAAAATACAAGAACATTTTGTGGTTCTTGTCAATTTTTGTTGGTTTTCATCCAATGAACTTATTTCAGTCAGCTCGATCTTTCTTCTTCAAAGCAAAAAGATTTTATCTTCAAATACAAGAACTTTTCGTGGTTTTGTTGATTTTCAGCAAATGAACATATTTCAGCGAGGGAGAAGTTTTTTCTTTAATAGCGTCAGATATTATCTTAAAATACAAGAACATTTCGTGGTTCTTGTCAATTTTTGTTGGTTTTCATCCAATGAACTTATTTCAGTCAGCTAGATCTTTCTTCTTCAAAGCAAAAAGATTTTATCTTCAAATACAAGAACTTTTCGTGGTTTTGTTGATTTTCAGCAAATGAACATATTTCAGCGAGCGAGAAGTTTTTTCTTTAATAGCGTCAGATTTTATCTTAAAATACAAGAACTTTTTGTGGTTCTTGTCAATTTTTGTTGGTTTTCATCTTATGAACTTATTCCAGTCAGCTCGATCTTTCTTCTTCAAAGCAAAAAGATTTTATCTTCAAATGCAAGAACTTTTCGTGGTTTTGTTGATTTTCAGCAAATGAACATATTTCAGCGAGCGAGAAGTTTTTTCTTTAATAGCGTCAGATTTTATCTTAAAATACAAGAACTTTTTGTGGTTCTTGTCAATTTTTGTTGGTTTTCATCTTATGAACTTATTCCAGTCAGCTCGATCTTTCTTCTTCAAAGCAAAAAGATTTTATTTTCAAATGCAAGAACTTTTCGTGGTTTTGTTGATTTTCAGCAAATGAACATATTTCTGCGAGGGAGAAGTTTTTTCTTTAATAGCGTCAGATTTTATCTTAAAATACAAGAACTTTTCGTGCTTCTTGTCAATTTTTGTTAGTTTTCATCTTATGAACTTATTTCAGTCAGCTCGATCTTTCTTCTTCAAAGCAAAAAGATTTTATCTTCAAATACAAGAACTTTTCGTGATTTTGTTGATTTTCAGCAAATGAACATATTTCAGCGAGCTAGAAGTTTTTTCTTCAATAGCGTAAGATTTTATCTTAAAATACAAGAACTTTTCGTGGTTCCTGTCAATTTTTGTTAGTTTTCATCTTATGAACTTATTTCAGTCAGCGAGATCTTTCTTCTTCAAAGCAAAAAGATTTTATCTTCAAATACAAGAACTTTTCGTGGTTTTGTTGATTTTCAGCAAATGAATATATTTCAGCGAGCGAGAAGTTTTTTCTTTAATCGCGTCAGATTTTATCTTAAAATACAAGAACTTTTCGTGGTTCTTGTCAATTTTTGTTGGTTTTCATCCAATGAACTTATTTCAGTCAGCTGGATCTTTCTTCTTGAAAGCAAAAAGATTTTATCTTCAAATACAAGAACTTTTCGTGGTTTTGTTGATTTTCAGCAAATGAACATATTTCAGCGAGCGAGAAGTTTTTTCTTTAATAGCGTCAGATTTTATCTTAAAATACAAGAACTTTTCGTGGTTCTTGTCAATTTTTGTTGGTTTTCATCTTATGAACATATTTCAGTCAGCTGGATCTTTCATCTTCAAAGCAAAAAGATTTTATCTTCAAATACAAGAACTTTTCGTGGTTTTGTTGATTTTCAGCAAATGAACATATTTCAGCGAGCGAGAAGTTTTTTCTTTAATAGCGTCAGATTTTATCTTAAAATACAAGAACTTTTTGTGGTTCTTGTCAATTTTTGTTGGTTTTCATCTTATGAACTTATTCCAGTCAGCTCGATCTTTCTTCTTCAAAGCAAAAAGATTTTATTTTCAAATGCAAGAACTTTTCGTGGTTTTGTTGATTTTCAGCAAATGAACATATTTCTGCGAGGGAGAAGTTTTTTCTTTAATAGCGTCAGATTTTATCTTAAAATACAAGAACTTTTCGTGCTTCTTGTCAATTTTTGTTAGTTTTCATCTTATGAACTTATTTCAGTCAGCTCGATCTTTCTTCAAAGCAAAAAGATTTTATCTTCAAATACAAGAACTTTTCGTGATTTTGTTGATTTTCAGCAAATGAACATATTTCAGCGAGCTAGAAGTTTTTTCTTCAATAGCGTAAGATTTTATCTTAAAATACAAGAACTTTTCGTGGTTCCTTTCAATTTTTGTTAGTTTTCATCTTATGAACTTATTTCAGTCAGCGAGATCTTTCTTCTTCAAAGCAAAAAGATTTTATCTTCAAATACAAGAACTTTTCGTGGTTTTGTTGATTTTCAGCAAATGAACATATTTCAGCGAGCGAGAAGTTTTTTCTTTAATCGCGTCAGATTTTATCTTAAAATACAAGAACTTTACGTGGTTCTTGTCAATTTTTGTTGGTTTTCATCCAATGAACTTATTTCAGTCAGCTGGATCTTTCTTCTTGAAAGCAAAAAGATTTTATCTTCAAATACAAGAACTTTTCGTGGTTTTGTTGATTTTCAGCAAATGAACATATTTCAGCGAGCTGGAAGTTTTTTCTTTAATAGCGTCAGATTTTATCTTAAAATACAAGAACTTTTCGTGGTTCTTGTCAATTTTTGTTGGTTTTCATCCAATGAACTTATTTCAGTCAGCTCGATCTTTCTTCTTCAAAGCAAAAAGATTTAATCTTCAAATACAAGAACTTTTCGTGGTTTTGTTGATTTTCAGCAAATGAACATATTTCAGCAAGCTGGAAGTTTTTTCTTTAATAGCGTCAGATTTTATCTTAAAATACAAGAACTTTTCGTGGTTCTTGTCAATTTTTGTTGGTTTTCATCTTATGAACTTATTTCAGTCAGCTAGATATTTCTTCTTCAAAGCAAAAAGATTTTATCTTCAAACACAAGAACTTTTCGTGGTTTTGTTGATTTTCAGCAAATGAACATATTTCAGCAAGCGAGAAGTTTTTTCTTTAATAGCGTCAGATTTTATCTTAAAATACAAGAACTTTTCGTGGTTCTTGTCAATTTTTGTTGGTTTTCATCCAATGAACTTATTTCAGTCAGCTCGATCTTTCTTCTTGAAAGCAAAAAGATTTTATCTTCAAACACAAGAACTTTTCGTGGTTGTGTTGATTTTCAGCAAATGAACATATTTCAGCGAGGGAGAAGTTTTTTCTTTAATAGCGTCAGATTTTATCTTAAAATACAAGAACATTTTGTGGTTCTTGTCAATTTTTGTTGGTTTTCATCCAATGAACTTATTTCAGTCAGCTCGATCTTTCTTCTTCAAAGCAAAAAGATTTTATCTTCAAATACAAGAACTTTTCGTGGTTTTGTTGATTTTCAGCAAATGAACATATTTCAGCGAGGGAGAAGTTTTTTCTTTAATAGCGTCAGATATTATCTTAAAATACAAGAACATTTCGTGGTTCTTGTCAATTTTTGTTGGTTTTCATCCAATGAACTTATTTCAGTCAGCTAGATCTTTCTTCTTCAAAGCAAAAAGATTTTATCTTCAAATACAAGAACTTTTCGTGGTTTTGTTGATTTTCAGCAAATGAACATATTTCAGCGAGCGAGAAGTATTTTCTTTAATAGCGTCAGATTTTATCTTAAAATACAAGAACATTTTGTGGTTCTTGTCAATTTTTGTTGGTTTTCATCCAATGAACTTATTTCAGTCAGCTCGATCTTTCTTCTTCAAAGCAAAAAGATTTTATCTTCAAATACAAGAACTTTTCGTGGTTTTGTTGATTTTCAGCAAATGAACATATTTCAGCGAGGGAGAAGTTTTTTCTTTAATAGCGTCAGATATTATCTTAAAATACAAGAACATTTCGTGGTTCTTGTCAATTTTTGTTGGTTTTCATCTTATGAACTTATTTCAGTCAGCGAGATCTTTCTTCTTAAAAGCAAAAAGATTTTATCTTCAAATACAAGAACTTTTCGTGGTTTTGTTGATTTTCAGCAAATGAACATATTTCAGCGAGCGAGAAGTATTTTCTTTAATAGCGTCAGATTTTATCTTAAAATACAAGAACTTTTCGTGGTTCTTGTCAATTTTTGTTGGTTTTCATCTTATGAACTTATTTCAGTCAGCTAGATCTTTCTTCTTCAAAGCAAAAAGATTTTATCTTCAAATACAAGAACTTTTTGTGGTTTTGTTGATTTTCAGCAAATGAACATATTTCAGCGAGCGAGAAGTTTTTTCTTCAATCGCGTAAGATTTTATCTTAAAATACAAGAACTTTTCGTGGTTCTTGTCAATTTTTGTTGGTTTTCATCTTATGAACTTATTTCAGTCAGCTAGATCTTTCTTCTTCAAAGCAAAAAGATTTTATCTTCAAATACAAGAACTTTTCGTGGTTTTGTTGATTTTCAGCAAATGAACATATTTCAGCGAGGGAGAAGTTTTTTCTTTAATAGCGTCAGATTTTATCTTAAAATACAAGAACTTTTCGTGGTTCTTGTCAATTTTTGTTGGTTTTCATCCAATGAACTTATTTCAGTCAGCAAGATCTTTCTTCTTGAAAGCAAAAAGATTTTATCTTCAAATACAAGAACTTTTCGTGGTTTTGTTGATTTTCAGCAAATGAACATATTTCAGCAAGCTGGAAGTTTTTTCTTTAATAGCGTCAGATTTTATCTTAAAATACAAGAACTTTTCGTGGTTCTTGTCAATTTTTGTTGGTTTTCATCTTATGAACATATTTCAGTCAGCTGGATCTTTCATCTTCAAAGCAAAAAGATTTTATCTTCAAATACAAGAACTTTTCGTGGTTTTGTTGATTTTCAGCAAATGAACATATTTCAGCGAGCGAGAAGTTTTTTCTTTAATAGCGTCAGATTTTATCTTAAAATACAAGAACTTTTTGTGGTTCTTGTCAATTTTTGTTGGTTTTCATCTTATGAACTTATTCCAGTCAGCTCGATCTTTCTTCTTCAAAGCAAAAAGATTTTATCTTCAAATGCAAGAACTTTTCGTGGTTTTGTTGATTTTCAGCAAATGAACATATTTCAGCGAGCGAGAAGTTTTTTCTTTAATAGCGTCAGATTTTATCTTAAAATACAAGAACTTTTCGTGGTTCTTGTCAATTTTTGTTGGTTTTCATCTTATGAACTTATTCCAGTCAGCTCGATCTTTCTTCTTCAAAGCAAAAAGATTTTATCTTCAAATGCAAGAACTTTTCGTGGTTTTGTTGATTTTCAGCAAATGAACATATTTCTGCGAGGGAGAAGTTTTTTCTTTAATAGCGTCAGATTTTATCTTAAAATACAAGAACTTTTCGTGTTTCTTGTCAATTTTTGTTAGTTTTCATCTTATGAACTTATTTCAGTCAGCTAGATCTTTCTTCTTCAAAGCAAAAAGATTTTATCTTCAAATACAAGAACTTTTCGTGATTTTGTTGATTTTCAGCAAATGAACATATTTCAGCGAGCTAGAAGTTTTTTCTTCAATGGCGTAAGATTTTATCTTAAAATACAAGAACTTTTCGTGGTTCTTGTCAATTTTTGTTAGTTTTCATCTTATGAACTTATTTCAGTCAGCTAGATCTTTCTTCTTCAAAGCAAAAAGATTTTATCTTCAAATACAAGAACTTTTCGTGGTTTTGTTGATTTTCAGCAAATGAACATATTTCAGCGAGCGAGAAGTTTTTTCTTTAATCGCGTCAGATTTTATCTTAAAATACAAGAACTTTTCGTGGTTCTTGTCAATTTTTGTTGGTTTTCATCCAATGAACTTATTTCAGTCAGCTCGATCTTTCTTCTTCAAAGCAAAAAGATTTTATCTTCAAATACAAGAACTTTTCGTGGTTTTGTTGATTTTCAGCAAATGAACATATTTCAGCGAGCGAGAAGTTTTTTCTTTAATAGCGTCAGATTTTATCTTATAATACAAGAACTTTTCGTGGTTCTTGTCAATTTTTGTTGGTTTTCATCTTATGAACATATTTCAGTCAGCTGGATCTTTCATCTTCAAAGCAAAAAGATTTTATCTTCAAATACAAGAACTTTTCGTGGTTTTGTTGATTTTCAGCAAATGAACATATTTCAGCGAGCGAGAAGTTTTTTCTTTAATAGCGTCAGATTTTATCTTAAAATACAAGAACTTTTTGTGGTTCTTGTCAATTTTTGTTGGTTTTCATCTTATGAACTTATTCCAGTCAGCTCGATCTTTCTTCTTCAAAGCAAAAAGATTTTATCTTCAAATGCAAGAACTTTTCGTGGTTTTGTTGATTTTCAGCAAATGAACATATTTCAGCGAGCGAGAAGTTTTTTCTTTAATAGCGTCAGATTTTATCTTAAAATACAAGAACTTTTTGTGGTTCTTGTCAATTTTTGTTGGTTTTCATCTTATGAACTTATTCCAGTCAGCTCGATCTTTCTTCTTCAAAGCAAAAAGATTTTATTTTCAAATGCAAGAACTTTTCGTGGTTTTGTTGATTTTCAGCAAATGAACATATTTCTGCGAGGGAGAAGTTTTTTCTTTAATAGCGTCAGATTTTATCTTAAAATACAAGAACTTTTCGTGCTTCTTGTCAATTTTTGTTAGTTTTCATCTTATGAACTTATTTCAGTCAGCTCGATCTTTCTTCTTCAAAGCAAAAAGATTTTATCTTCAAATACAAGAACTTTTCGTGATTTTGTTGATTTTCAGCAAATGAACATATTTCAGCGAGCTAGAAGTTTTTTCTTCAATAGCGTAAGATTTTATCTTAAAATACAAGAACTTTTCGTGGTTCCTGTCAATTTTTGTTAGTTTTCATCTTATGAACTTATTTCAGTCAGCGAGATCTTTCTTCTTCAAAGCAAAAAGATTTTATCTTCAAATACAAGAACTTTTCGTGGTTTTGTTGATTTTCAGCAAATGAACATATTTCAGCGAGCGAGAAGTTTTTTCTTTAATCGCGTCAGATTTTATCTTAAAATACAAGAACTTTTCGTGGTTCTTGTCAATTTTTGTTGGTTTTCATCCAATGAACTTATTTCAGTCAGCTGGATCTTTCTTCTTGAAAGCAAAAAGATTTTATCTTCAAATACAAGAACTTTTCGTGGTTTTGTTGATTTTCAGCAAATGAACATATTTCAGCGAGCGAGAAGTTTTTTCTTTAATAGCGTCAGATTTTATCTTAAAATACAAGAACTTTTTGTGGTTCTTGTCAATTTTTGTTGGTTTTCATCTTATGAACTTATTCCAGTCAGCTCGATCTTTCTTCTTCAAAGCAAAAAGATTTTATTTTCAAATGCAAGAACTTTTCGTGGTTTTGTTGATTTTCAGCAAATGAACATATTTCTGCGAGGGAGAAGTTTTTTCTTTAATAGCGTCAGATTTTATCTTAAAATACAAGAACTTTTCGTGCTTCTTGTCAATTTTTGTTCGTTTTCATCTTATGAACTTATTTCAGTCAGCTCGATCTTTCTTCAAAGCAAAAAGATTTTATCTTCAAATACAAGAACTTTTCGTGATTTTGTTGATTTTCAGCAAATGAACATATTTCAGCGAGCTAGAAGTTTTTTCTTCAATAGCGTAAGATTTTATCTTAAAATACAAGAACTTTTCGTGGTTCCTGTCAATTTTTGTTAGTTTTCATCTTATGAACTTATTTCAGTCAGCGAGATCTTTCTTCTTCAAAGCAAAAAGATTTTATCTTCAAATACAAGAACTTTTCGTGGTTTTGTTGATTTTCAGCAAATGAACATATTTCAGCGAGCGAGAAGTTTTTTCTTTAATCGCGTCAGATTTTATCTTAAAATACAAGAACTTTTCGTGGTTCTTGTCAATTTTTGTTGGTTTTCATCCAATGAACTTATTTCAGTCAGCTGGATCTTTCTTCTTGAAAGCAAAAAGATTTTATCTTCAAATACAAGAACTTTTCGTGGTTTTGTTGATTTTCAGCAAATGAACATATTTCAGCGAGCTGGAAGTTTTTTCTTTAATAGCGTCAGATTTTATCTTAAAATACAAGAACTTTTCGTGGTTCTTGTCAATTTTTGTTGGTTTTCATCCAATGAACTTATTTCAGTCAGCTCGATCTTTCTTCTTCAAAGCAAAAAGATTTTATCTTCAAATACAAGAACTTTTCGTGGTTTTGTTGATTTTCAGCAAATGAACAAATTTCAGCGAGCGAGAAGTTTTTTCTTTAACAGCGTCAGATTTTATCTTAAAATACAAGAACTTTTCGTGGTTCTTGTCAATTTTTGTTGGTTTTCATCTTATGAACTTATTTCAGTCAGCTAGATATTTCTTCTTCAAAGCAAAAAGATTTTATCTTCAAATACAAGAACTTTTCGTGGTTTTGTTGATTTTCAGCAAATGAACATATTTCAGCAAGCGAGAAGTTTTTTCTTTAAAAGCGTAAGATTTTATCTTAAAATGCAAGAACTTTTCGTGGTTCTTGTCAATTTTTGTTGGTTTTCATCTTATGAACTTATTTCAGTCAGCTAGATCTTTCTTCTTCAAAGCAAAAAGATTTTATCTTCAAATACAAGAACTTTTCGTGATTTTGTTGATTTTCAGCAAATGAACATATTTCAGCGAGGGAGAGTTTTTTCTTTAATAGCGTCAGATTTTATCTTAAAATACAAGAACTTTTCGTGGTTCTTGTCAATTTTTGTTGGTTTTCATCCAATGAACTTATTTCAGTCAGCTCGATCTTTCTTCTTGAAAGCAAAAAGATTTTATCTTCAAATACAAGAACTTTTCGTGGTTGTGTTGATTTTCAGCAAATGAACATATTTCAGCGAGCTAGACGTTTTTTCTTCAATAGCGTAAGATTTTATCTTAAAATACAACAACTTTTCGTGGTTCTTGTCAATTTTTGTTAGTTTTCATCTTATGAACATATTTCAGTCAGCTAGATCTTTCTTCTTCAAAGCAAAAAGATTTTATCTTCAAATACAAGAACTTTTCGTGGTTTTGTTGATTTTCAGCAAATGAACATATTTCAGCGAGGGAGAATTTTTTTCTTTAATAGCGTCAGATTTTATCTTAAAATACAAGAACATTTTGTGGTTCTTGTCAATTTTTGTTGGTTTTCATCCAATGAACTTATTTCAGTCAGCTCGATCTTTCTTCTTCAAAGCAAAAAGATTTTATCTTCAAATACAAGAACTTTTCGTGGTTTTGTTGATTTTCAGCAAATGAACATATTTCAGCGAGGGAGAAGTTTTTTCTTTAATAGCGTCAGATATTATCTTAAAATACAAGAACATTTCGTGGTTCTTGTCAATTTTTGTTGGTTTTCATCCAATGAACTTATTTCAGTCAGCTAGATCTTTCTTCTTCAAAGCAAAAAGATTTTATCTTCAAATACAAGAACTTTTCGTGGTTTTGTTGATTTTCAGCAAATGAACATATTTCAGCGAGCGAGAAGTATTTTCTTTAATAGCGTCAGATTTTATCTTAAAATACAAGAACTTTTCGTGGTTCTTGTCAATTTTTGTTGGTTTTCATCTTATGAACTTATTTCAGTCAGCTAGATCTTTCTTCTTCAAAGCAAAAAGATTTTATCTTCAAATACAAGAACTTTTTGTGGTTTTGTTGATTTTCAGCAAATGAACATATTTCAGCGAGCGAGAAGTTTTTTCTTCAATCGCGTAAGATTTTATCTTAAAATACAAGAACTTTTCGTGGTTCTTGTCAATTTTTGTTGGTTTTCATCTTATGAACTTATTTCAGTCAGCTAGATCTTTCTTCTTCAAACCAAAAGATTTTATCTTCAAATACAAGAACTTTTCGTGGTTTTGTTGATTTTCAGCAAATGAACATATTTCAGCGAGGGAGAAGTTTTTTCTTTAATAGCGTCAGATTTTATCTTAAAATACAAGAACTTTTCGTGGTTCTTGTCAATTTTTGTTGGTTTTCATCCAATGAACTTATTTCAGTCAGCAAGATCTTTCTTCTTGAAAGCAAAAAGATTTTATCTTCAAATACAAGAACTTTTCGTGGTTTTGTTGATATTCAGCAAATGAACATATTTCAGCAAGCTGGAAGTTTTTTCTTTAATAGCGTCAGATTTTATCTTAAAATACAAGAACTTTTCGTGGTTCTTGTCAATTTTTGTTGGTTTTCATCTTATGAACATATTTCAGTCAGCTGGATCTTTCATCTTCAAAGCAAAAAGATTTTATCTTCAAATACAAGAACTTTTCGTGGTTTTGTTGATTTTCAGCAAATGAACATATTTCAGCGAGCGAGAAGTTTTTTCTTTAATAGCGTCAGATTTTATCTTAAAATACAAGAACTTTTTGTGGTTCTTGTCAATTTTTGTTGGTTTTCATCTTATGAACTTATTCCAGTCAGCTCGATCTTTCTTCTTCAAAGCAAAAAGATTTTATTTTCAAATGCAAGAACTTTTCGTGGTTTTGTTGATTTTCAGCAAATGAACATATTTCTGCGAGGGAGAAGTTTTTTCTTTAATAGCGTCAGATTTTATCTTAAAATACAAGAACTTTTCGTGCTTCTTGTCAATTTTTGTTAGTTTTCATCTTATGAACTTATTTCAGTCAGCTCGATCTTTCTTCAAAGCAAAAAGATTTTATCTTCAAATACAAGAACTTTTCGTGATTTTGTTGATTTTCAGCAAATGAACATATTTCAGCGAGCGAGAAGTTTTTTCTTTAATCGCGTCAGATTTTATCTTAAAATACAAGAACTTTTCGTGGTTCTTGTCAATTTTTGTTGGTTTTCATCCAATGAACTTATTTCAGTCAGCTGGATCTTTCTTCTTGAAAGCAAAAAGATTTTATCTTCAAATACAAGAACTTTTCGTGGTTTTGTTGATTTTCAGCAAATGAACATATTTCAGCGAGCTGGAAGTTTTTTCTTTAATAGCGTCAGATTTTATCTTAAAATACAAGAACTTTTCGTGGTTCTTGTCAATTTTTGTTGGTTTTCATCCAATGAACTTATTTCAGTCAGCTCGATCTTTCTTCTTCAAAGCAAAAAGATTTAATCTTCAAATACAAGAACTTTTCGTGGTTTTGTTGATTTTCAGCAAATGAACAAATTTCAGCGAGCGAGAAGTTTTTTCTTTAACAGCGTCAGATTTTATCTTAAAATACAAGAACTTTTCGTGGTTCTTGTCAATTTTTGTTGGTTTTCATCTTATGAACTTATTTCAGTCAGCTAGATATTTCTTCTTCAAAGCAAAAAGATTTTATCTTCAAATACAAGAACTTTTCGTGGTTTTGTTGATTTTCAGCAAATGAACATATTTCAGCAAGCGAGAAGTTTTTTCTTTAAAAGCGTAAGATTTTATCTTAAAATGCAAGAACTTTTCGTGGTTCTTGTCAATTTTTGTTGGTTTTCATCTTATGAACTTATTTCAGTCAGCTAGATCTTTCTTCTTCAAAGCAAAAAGATTTTATCTTCAAATACAAGAACTTTTCGTGATTTTGTTGATTTTCAGCAAATGAACATATTTCAGCGAGGGAGAGTTTTTTCTTTAATAGCGTCAGATTTTATCTTAAAATACAAGAACTTTTCGTGGTTCTTGTCAATTTTTGTTGGTTTTCATCCAATGAACTTATTTCAGTCAGCTCGATCTTTCTTCTTGAAAGCAAAAAGATTTTATCTTCAAATACAAGAACTTTTCGTGGTTGTGTTGATTTTCAGCAAATGAACATATTTCAGCGAGCTAGACGTTATTTCTTCAATAGCGTAAGATTTTATCTTAAAATACAACAACTTTTCGTGGTTCTTGTCAATTTTTGTTAGTTTTCATCTTATGAACATATTTCAGTCAGCTAGATCTTTCTTCTTCAAAGCAAAAAGATTTTATCTTCAAATACAAGAACTTTTCGTGGTTTTGTTGATTTTCAGCAAATGAACATATTTCAGCGAGGGAGAAGTTTTTTCTTTAATAGCGTCAGATTTTATCTTAAAATACAAGAACATTTTGTGGTTCTTGTCAATTTTTGTTGGTTTTCATCTTATGAACTTATTTCAGTCAGCTAGATCTTTCTTCTTCAAACCAAAAGATTTTATCTTCAAATACAAGAACTTTTCGTGGTTTTGTTGATTTTCAGCAAATGAACATATTTCAGCGAGGGAGAAGTTTTTTCTTTAATAGCGTCAGATTTTATCTTAAAATACAAGAACTTTTCGTGGTTCTTGTCAATTTTTGTTGGTTTTCATCCAATGAACTTATTTCAGTCAGCAAGATCTTTCTTCTTGAAAGCAAAAAGATTTTATCTTCAAATACAAGAACTTTTCGTGGTTTTGTTGATTTTCAGCAAATGAACATATTTCAGCAAGCTGGAAGTTTTTTCTTTAATAGCGTCAGATTTTATCTTAAAATACAAGAACTTTTCGTGGTTCTTGTCAATTTTTGTTGGTTTTCATCTTATGAACATATTTCAGTCAGCTGGATCTTTCATCTTCAAAGCAAAAAGATTTTATCTTCAAATACAAGAACTTTTCGTGGTTTTGTTGATTTTCAGCAAATGAACATATTTCAGCGAGCGAGAAGTTTTTTCTTTAATAGCGTCAGATTTTATCTTAAAATACAAGAACTTTTTGTGGTTCTTGTCAATTTTTGTTGGTTTTCATCTTATGAACTTATTCCAGTCAGCTCGATCTTTCTTCTTCAAAGCAAAAAGATTTTATTTTCAAATGCAAGAACTTTTCGTGGTTTTGTTGATTTTCAGCAAATGAACATATTTCTGCGAGGGAGAAGTTTTTTCTTTAATAGCGTCAGATTTTATCTTAAAATACAAGAACTTTTCGTGCTTCTTGTCAATTTTTGTTAGTTTTCATCTTATGAACTTATTTCAGTCAGCTCGATCTTTCTTCAAAGCAAAAAGATTTTATCTTCAAATACAAGAACTTTTCGTGATTTTGTTGATTTTCAGCAAATGAACATATTTCAGCGAGCGAGAAGTTTTTTCTTTAATCGCGTCAGATTTTATCTTAAAATACAAGAACTTTTCGTGGTTCTTGTCAATTTTTGTTGGTTTTCATCCAATGAACTTATTTCAGTCAGCTGGATCTTTCTTCTTGAAAGCAAAAAGATTTTATCTTCAAATACAAGAACTTTTCGTGGTTTTGTTGATTTTCAGCAAAGGAACATATTTCAGCGAGCTGGAAGTTTTTTCTTTAATAGCGTCAGATTTTATCTTAAAATACAAGAACTTTTCGTGGTTCTTGTCAATTTTTGTTGGTTTTCATCCAATGAACTTATTTCAGTCAGCTCGATCTTTCTTCTTCAAAGCAAAAAGATTTAATCTTCAAATACAAGAACTTTTCGTGGTTTTGTTGATTTTCAGCAAATGAACAAATTTCAGCGAGCGAGAAGTTTTTTCTTTAACAGCGTCAGATTTTATCTTAAAATACAAGAACTTTTCGTGGTTCTTGTCAATTTTTGTTGGTTTTCATCTTATGAACTTATTTCAGTCAGCTAGATATTTCTTCTTCAAAGCAAAAAGATTTTATCTTCAAATACAAGAACTTTTCGTGGTTTTGTTGATTTTCAGCAAATGAACATATTTCAGCAAGCGAGAAGTTTTTTCTTTAAAAGCGTAAGATTTTATCTTAAAATGCAAGAACTTTTCGTGGTTCTTGTCAATTTTTGTTGGTTTTCATCTTATGAACTTATTTCAGTCAGCTAGATCTTTCTTCTTCAAAGCAAAAAGATTTTATCTTCAAATACAAGAACTTTTCGTGATTTTGTTGATTTTCAGCAAATGAACATATTTCAGCGAGGGAGAGTTTTTTCTTTAATAGCGTCAGATTTTATCTTAAAATACAAGAACTTTTCGTGGTTCTTGTCAATTTTTGTTGGTTTTCATCCAATGAACTTATTTCAGTCAGCTCGATCTTTCTTCTTGAAAGCAAAAAGATTTTATCTTCAAATACAAGAACTTTTCGTGGTTGTGTTGATTTTCAGCAAATGAACATATTTCAGCGAGCTAGACGTTATTTCTTCAATAGCGTAAGATTTTATCTTAAAATACAACAACTTTTCGTGGTTCTTGTCAATTTTTGTTAGTTTTCATCTTATGAACATATTTCAGTCAGCTAGATCTTTCTTCTTCAAAGCAAAAAGATTTTATCTTCAAATACAAGAACTTTTCGTGGTTTTGTTGATTTTCAGCAAATGAACATATTTCAGCGAGGGAGAAGTTTTTTCTTTAATAGCGTCAGATTTTATCTTAAAATACAAGAACATTTTGTGGTTCTTGTCAATTTTTGTTGGTTTTCATCCAATGAACTTATTTCAGTCAGCTCGATCTTTCTTCTTCAAAGCAAAAAGATTTTATCTTCAAATACAAGAACTTTTCGTGGTTTTGTTGATTTTCAGCAAATGAACATATTTCAGCGAGGGAGAAGTTTTTTCTTTAATAGCGTCAGATATTATCTTAAAATACAAGAACATTTCGTGGTTCTTGTCAATTTTTGTTGGTTTTCATCCAATGAACTTATTTCAGTCAGCTAGATCTTTCTTCTTCAAAGCAAAAAGATTTTATCTTCAAATACAAGAACTTTTCGTGGTTTTGTTGATTTTCAGCAAATGAACATATTTCAGCGAGCGAGAAGTATTTTCTTTAATAGCGTCAGATTTTATCTTAAAATACAAGAACTTTTCGTGGTTCTTGTCAATTTTTGTTGGTTTTCATCTTATGAACTTATTTCAGTCAGCTAGATCTTTCTTCTTCAAAGCAAAAAGATTTTATCTTCAAATACAAGAACTTTTTGTGGTTTTGTTGATTTTCAGCAAATGAACATATTTCAGCGAGCGAGAAGTTTTTTCTTCAATAGCGTCAGATATTATCTTAAAATACAAGAACATTTCGTGGTTCTTGTCAATTTTTGTTGGTTTTCATCCAATGAACTTATTTCAGTCAGCTAGATCTTTCTTCTTCAAAGCAAAAAGATTTTATCTTCAAATACAAGAACTTTTCGTGGTTTTGTTGATTTTCAGCAAATGAACATATTTCAGCGAGCGAGAAGTATTTTCTTTAATAGCGTCAGATTTTATCTTAAAATACAAGAACATTTTGTGGTTCTTGTCAATTTTTGTTGGTTTTCATCCAATGAACTTATTTCAGTCAGCTCGATCTTTCTTCTTCAAAGCAAAAAGATTTTATCTTCAAATACAAGAACTTTTCGTGGTTTTGTTGATTTTCAGCAAATGAACATATTTCAGCGAGGGAGAAGTTTTTTCTTTAATAGCGTCAGATATTATCTTAAAATACAAGAACATTTCGTGGTTCTTGTCAATTTTTGTTGGTTTTCATCCAATGAACTTATTTCAGTCAGCTAGATCTTTCTTCTTCAAAGCAAAAAGATTTTATCTTCAAATACAAGAACTTTTCGTGGTTTTGTTGATTTTCAGCAAATGAACATATTTCAGCGAGCGAGAAGTATTTTCTTTAATAGCGTCAGATTTTATCTTAAAATACAAGAACTTTTCGTGGTTCTTGTCAATTTTTGTTGGTTTTCATCTTATGAACTTATTTCAGTCAGCTAGATCTTTCTTCTTCAAAGCAAAAAGATTTTATCTTCAAATACAAGAACTTTTTGTGGTTTTGTTGATTTTCAGCAAATGAACATATTTCAGCGAGCGAGAAGTTTTTTCTTCAATAGCGTCAGATATTATCTTAAAATACAAGAACATTTCGTGGTTCTTGTCAATTTTTGTTGGTTTTCATCCAATGAACTTATTTCAGTCAGCTAGATCTTTCTTCTTCAAAGCAAAAAGATTTTATCTTCAAATACAAGAACTTTTCGTGGTTTTGTTGATTTTCAGCAAATGAACATATTTCAGCGAGCGAGAAGTATTTTCTTTAATAGCGTCAGATTTTATCTTAAAATACAAGAACTTTTCGTGGTTCTTGTCAATTTTTGTTGGTTTTCATCTTATGAACTTATTTCAGTCAGCCAGATCTTTCTTCTTCAAAGCAAAAAGATTTTATCTTCAAATACAAGAACTTTTTGTGGTTTTGTTGATTTTCAGCAAATGAACATATTTCAGCGAGCGAGAAGTTTTTCCTTTAATAGCGTCAGATTTTATCTTAAAATACAAGAACTTTTCGTGGTTCTTGTCAATTTTTGTTGGTTTTCATCCAATGAACTTATTTCAGTCAGCAAGATCTTTCTTCTTGAAAGCAAACAGATTTTATCTTCAAATACAAGAACTTTTCGTGGTTTTGTTGATTTTCAGCAAATGAACATATTTCAGCAAGCTGGAAGTTTTTTCTTTAATAGCGTCAGATTTTATCTTAAAATACAAGAACTTTTCGTGGTTCTTGTCAATTTTTGTTGGTTTTCATCTTATGAACATATTTCAGTCAGCTGGATCTTTCATCTTCAAAGCAAAAAGATTTTATCTTCAACTACAAGAACTTTTCGTGGTTTTGTTGATTTTCAGCAAATGAACATATTTCAGCGAGCGAGAAGTTTTTTCTTTAATAGCGTCAGATTTTATCTTAAAATACAAGAACTTTTTGTGGTTCTTGTCAATTTTTGTTGGTTTTCATCTTATGAACTTATTCCAGTCAGCTCGATCTTTCTTCTTCAAAGCAAAAAGATTTTATCTTCAAATGCAAGAACTTTTCGTGGTTTTGTTGATTTTCAGCAAATGAACATATTTCAGCGAGCGAGAAGTTTTTTCTTTAATAGCGTCAGATTTTATCTTAAAATACAAGAACTTTTTGTGGTTCTTGTCAATTTTTGTTGGTTTTCATCTTATGAACTTATTTCAGTCAGCTGGATCTTTCTTCTTCAAAGCAAAAAGATTTTATTTTCAAATGCAAGAACTTTTCGTGGTTTTGTTGATTTTCAGCAAATGAACATATTTCTGCGAGGGAGAAGTTTTTTCTTTAATAGCGTCAGATTTTATCTTAAAATACAAGAACTTTTCGTGCTTCTTGTCAATTTTTGTTAGTTTTCATCTTATGAACTTATTTCAGTCAGCTCGATCTTTCTTCTTCAAAGCAAAAAGATTTTATCTTCAAATACAAGAACTTTTCGTGATTTTGTTGATTTTCAGCAAATGAACATATTTCAGCGAGCAAGAAGTTTTTTCCTCAATAGCGTAAGATTTTATCTTAAAATACAAGAACTTTTCGTGGTTCCTGTCAATTTTTGTTAGTTTTCATCTTATGAACTTATTTCAGTCAGCGAGAACTTTCTTCTTCAAAGCAAAAAGATTTTATCTTCAAATACAAGAACTTTTCGTGGTTTTGTTGACTTTCAGCAAATGAACATATTTCAGCGAGCGAGAAGTTTTTTCTTTAATCGCGTCAGATTTTATCTTAAAATACAAGAACTTTTCGTGGTTCTTGTCAATTTTTGTTGGTTTTCATCTTATGAACTTATTCCAGTCAGCTCGATCTTTCTTCTTCAAAGCAAAAAGATTTTATTTTCAAATGCAAGAACTTTTCGTGGTTTTGTTGATTTTCAGCAAATGAACATATTTCTGCGAGGGAGAAGTTTTTTCTTTAATAGCGTCAGATTTTATCTTAAAATACAAGAACTTTTCGTGCTTCTTGTCAATTTTTGTTAGTTTTCATCTTATGAACTTATTTCAGTCAGCTCGATCTTTCTTCAAAGCAAAAAGATTTTATCTTCAAATACAAGAACTTTTCGTGATTTTGTTGATTTTCAGCAAATGAACATATTTCAGCGAGCGAGAAGTTTTTTCTTTAATCGCGTCAGATTTTATCTTAAAATACAAGAACTTTTCGTGGTTCTTGTCAATTTTTGTTGGTTTTCATCCAATGAACTTATTTCAGTCAGCTGGATCTTTCTTCTTGAAAGCAAAAAGATTTTATCTTCAAATACAAGAACTTTTCGTGGTTTTGTTGATTTTCAGCAAATGAACATATTTCAGCGAGCTGGAAGTTTTTTCTTTAATAGCGTCAGATTTTATCTTAAAATACAAGAACTTTTCGTGGTTCTTGTCAATTTTTGTTGGTTTTCATCCAATGAACTTATTTCAGTCAGCTCGATCTTTCTTCTTCAAAGCAAAAAGATTTAATCTTCAAATACAAGAACTTTTCGTGGTTTTGTTGATTTTCAGCAAATGAACAAATTTCAGCGAGCGAGAAGTTTTTTCTTTAACAGCGTCAGATTTTATCTTAAAATACAAGAACTTTTCGTGGTTCTTGTCAATTTTTGTTGGTTTTCATCTTATGAACTTATTTCAGTCAGCTAGATATTTCTTCTTCAAAGCAAAAAGATTTTATCTTCAAATACAAGAACTTTTCGTGGTTTTGTTGATTTTCAGCAAATGAACATATTTCAGCAAGCGAGAAGTTTTTTCTTTAAAAGCGTAAGATTTTATCTTAAAATGCAAGAACTTTTCGTGGTTCTTGTCAATTTTTGTTGGTTTTCATCTTATGAACTTATTTCAGTCAGCTAGATCTTTCTTCTTCAAAGCAAAAAGATTTTATCTTCAAATACAAGAACTTTTCGTGATTTTGTTGATTTTCAGCAAATGAACATATTTCAGCGAGGGAGAGTTTTTTCTTTAATAGCGTCAGATTTTATCTTAAAATACAAGAACTTTTCGTGGTTCTTGTCAATTTTTGTTGGTTTTCATCCAATGAACTTATTTCAGTCAGCTCGATCTTTCTTCTTGAAAGCAAAAAGATTTTATCTTCAAATACAAGAACTTTTCGTGGTTGTGTTGATTTTCAGCAAATGAACATATTTCAGCGAGCTAGACGTTATTTCTTCAATAGCGTAAGATTTTATCTTAAAATACAACAACTTTTCGTGGTTCTTGTCAATTTTTGTTAGTTTTCATCTTATGAACATATTTCAGTCAGCTAGATCTTTCTTCTTCAAAGCAAAAAGATTTTATCTTCAAATACAAGAACTTTTCGTGGTTTTGTTGATTTTCAGCAAATGAACATATTTCAGCGAGGGAGAAGTTTTTTCTTTAATAGCGTCAGATTTTATCTTAAAATACAAGAACATTTTGTGGTTCTTGTCAATTTTTGTTGGTTTTCATCCAATGAACTTATTTCAGTCAGCTCGATCTTTCTTCTTCAAAGCAAAAAGATTTTATCTTCAAATACAAGAACTTTTCGTGGTTTTGTTGATTTTCAGCAAATGAACATATTTCAGCGAGGGAGAAGTTTTTTCTTTAATAGCGTCAGATATTATCTTAAAATACAAGAACATTTCGTGGTTCTTGTCAATTTTTGTTGGTTTTCATCCAATGAACTTATTTCAGTCAGCTAGATCTTTCTTCTTCAAAGCAAAAAGATTTTATCTTCAAATACAAGAACTTTTCGTGGTTTTGTTGATTTTCAGCAAATGAACATATTTCAGCGAGCGAGAAGTATTTTCTTTAATAGCGTCAGATTTTATCTTAAAATACAAGAACTTTTCGTGGTTCTTGTCAATTTTTGTTGGTTTTCATCTTATGAACTTATTTCAGTCAGCTAGATCTTTCTTCTTCAAAGCAAAAAGATTTTATCTTCAAATACAAGAACTTTTTGTGGTTTTGTTGATTTTCAGCAAATGAACATATTTCAGCGAGCGAGAAGTTTTTTCTTCAATAGCGTCAGATATTATCTTAAAATACAAGAACATTTCGTGGTTCTTGTCAATTTTTGTTGGTTTTCATCCAATGAACTTATTTCAGTCAGCTAGATCTTTCTTCTTCAAAGCAAAAAGATTTTATCTTCAAATACAAGAACTTTTCGTGGTTTTGTTGATTTTCAGCAAATGAACATATTTCAGCGAGCGAGAAGTATTTTCTTTAATAGCGTCAGATTTTATCTTAAAATACAAGAACATTTTGTGGTTCTTGTCAATTTTTGTTGGTTTTCATCCAATGAACTTATTTCAGTCAGCTCGATCTTTCTTCTTCAAAGCAAAAAGATTTTATCTTCAAATACAAGAACTTTTCGTGGTTTTGTTGATTTTCAGCAAATGAACATATTTCAGCGAGGGAGAAGTTTTTTCTTTAATAGCGTCAGATATTATCTTAAAATACAAGAACATTTCGTGGTTCTTGTCAATTTTTGTTGGTTTTCATCCAATGAACTTATTTCAGTCAGCTAGATCTTTCTTCTTCAAAGCAAAAAGATTTTATCTTCAAATACAAGAACTTTTCGTGGTTTTGTTGATTTTCAGCAAATGAACATATTTCAGCGAGCGAGAAGTATTTTCTTTAATAGCGTCAGATTTTATCTTAAAATACAAGAACTTTCCGTGGTTCTTGTCAATTTTTGTTGGTTTTCATCTTATGAACTTATTTCAGTCAGCTAGATCTTTCTTCTTCAAAGCAAAAAGATTTTATCTTCAAATACAAGAACTTTTTGTGGTTTTGTTGATTTTCAGCAAATGAACATATTTCAGCGAGCGAGAAGTTTTTTCTTCAATAGCGTCAGATATTATCTTAAAATACAAGAACATTTCGTGGTTCTTGTCAATTTTTGTTGGTTTTCATCCAATGAACTTATTTCAGTCAGCTAGATCTTTCTTCTTCAAAGCAAAAAGATTTTATCTTCAAATACAAGAACTTTTCGTGGTTTTGTTGATTTTCAGCAAATGAACATATTTCAGCGAGCGAGAAGTATTTTCTTTAATAGCGTCAGATTTTATCTTAAAATACAAGAACTTTTCGTGGTTCTTGTCAATTTTTGTTGGTTTTCATCTTATGAACTTATTTCAGTCAGCCAGATCTTTCTTCTTCAAAGCAAAAAGATTTTATCTTCAAATACAAGAACTTTTTGTGGTTTTGTTGATTTTCAGCAAATGAACATATTTCAGCGAGCGAGAAGTTTTTCCTTTAATAGCGTCAGATTTTATCTTAAAATACAAGAACTTTTCGTGGTTCTTGTCAATTTTTGTTGGTTTTCATCCAATGAACTTATTTCAGTCAGCAAGATCTTTCTTCTTGAAAGCAAACAGATTTTATCTTCAAATACAAGAACTTTTCGTGGTTTTGTTGATTTTCAGCAAATGAACATATTTCAGCAAGCTGGAAGTTTTTTCTTTAATAGCGTCAGATTTTATCTTAAAATACAAGAACTTTTCGTGGTTCTTGTCAATTTTTGTTGGTTTTCATCTTATGAACATATTTCAGTCAGCTGGATCTTTCATCTTCAAAGCAAAAAGATTTTATCTTCAACTACAAGAACTTTTCGTGGTTTTGTTGATTTTCAGCAAATGAACATATTTCAGCGAGCGAGAAGTTTTTTCTTTAATAGCGTCAGATTTTATCTTAAAATACAAGAACTTTTTGTGGTTCTTGTCAATTTTTGTTGGTTTTCATCTTATGAACTTATTCCAGTCAGCTCGATCTTTCTTCTTCAAAGCAAAAAGATTTTATCTTCAAATGCAAGAACTTTTCGTGGTTTTGTTGATTTTCAGCAAATGAACATATTTCAGCGAGCGAGAAGTTTTTTCTTTAATAGCGTCAGATTTTATCTTAAAATACAAGAACTTTTTGTGGTTCTTGTCAATTTTTGTTGGTTTTCATCTTATGAACTTATTTCAGTCAGCTGGATCTTTCTTCTTCAAAGCAAAAAGATTTTATTTTCAAATGCAAGAACTTTTCGTGGTTTTGTTGATTTTCAGCAAATGAACATATTTCTGCGAGGGAGAAGTTTTTTCTTTAATAGCGTCAGATTTTATCTTAAAATACAAGAACTTTTCGTGCTTCTTGTCAATTTTTGTTAGTTTTCATCTTATGAACTTATTTCAGTCAGCTCGATCTTTCTTCTTCAAAGCAAAAAGATTTTATCTTCAAATACAAGAACTTTTCGTGATTTTGTTGATTTTCAGCAAATGAACATATTTCAGCGAGCAAGGAGTTTTTTCCTCAATAGCGTAAGATTTTATCTTAAAATACAAGAACTTTTCGTGGTTCCTGTCAATTTTTGTTAGTTTTCATCTTATGAACTTATTTCAGTCAGCGAGAACTTTCTTCTTCAAAGCAAAAAGATTTTATCTTCAAATACAAGAACTTTTCGTGGTTTTGTTGACTTTCAGCAAATGAACATATTTCAGCGAGCGAGAAGTTTTTTCTTTAATCGCGTCAGATTTTATCTTAAAATACAAGAACTTTTCGTGGTTCTTGTCAATTTTTGTTGGTTTTCATCCAATGAACTTATTTCAGTCAGCTGGATCTTTCTTCTTGAAAGCAAAAAGATTTTATCTTCAAATACAAGAACTTTTCGTGATTTTGTTGATTTTCAGCAAATGAACATATTTCAGCGAGCGAGAAGTTTTTTCTTTAATAGCGTCAGATTTTATCTTAAAATACAAGAACTTTTCGTGGTTCTTGTCAATTTTTGTTGGTTTTCATCTTATGAACATATTTCAGTCAGCTGGATCTTTCATCTTCAAAGCAAAAAGATTTTATCTTCAAATACAAGAACTTTTCGTGGTTTTGGTGATTTTCAGCAAATGAACATATTTCAGCGAGCGAGAAGTTTTTTCTTTAATAGCGTCAGATTTTATCTTAAAATACAAGAACTTTTTGTGGTTCTTGTCAATTTTTGTTGGTTTTCATCTTATGAACTTATTCCAGTCAGCTCGATCTTTCTTCTTCAAAGCAAAAAGATTTTATTTTCAAATGCAAGAACTTTTCGTGGTTTTGTTGATTTTCAGCAAATGAACATATTTCTGCGAGGGAGAAGTTTTTTCTTTAATAGCGTCAGATTTTATCTTAAAATACAAGAACGTTTCGTGCTTCTTGTCAATTTTTGTTAGTTTTCATCTTATGAACTTATTTCAGTCAGCTCGATCTTTCTTCTTCAAAGCAAAAAGATTTTATCTTCAAATACAAGAACTTTTCGTGATTTTGTTGATTTTCAGCAAATGAACATATTTCAGCGAACTGGAAGTTTTTTCTTCAATAGCGTAAGATTTTATCTTAAAATACAAGAACTTTTCGTGGTTCCTGTCAATTTTTGTTAGTTTTCATCTTATGAACTTATTTCAGTCAGCGAGATCTTTCTTCTTCAAAGCAAAAAGATTTTATCTTCAAATACAAGAACTTTTCGTGGTTTTGTTGATTTTCAGCAAATGAACATATTTCAGCGAGCGAGAAGTTTTTTCTTGAAACGCGTCAGATTTTATCTTAAAATACAAGAACTTTTCGTGGTTCTTGTCAATTTTTGTTGGTTTTCATCCAATGAACTTATTTCAGTCAGCTGGATCTTTCTTCTTGAAAGCAAAAAGATTTTATCTTCAAATACAAGAACTTTTCGTGGTTTTGTTGATTTTCAGCAAATGAACATATTTCAGCGAGCTGGAAGTTTTTTCTTTAATAGCGTCAGATTTTATCTTAAAATACAAGAACTTTTCGTGGTTCTTGTCAATTTTTGTTGGTTTTCATCCAATGAACTTATTTCAGTCAGCTCGATCTTTCTTCTTCAAAGCAAAAAGATTTAATCTTCAAATACAAGAACTTTTCGTGGTTTTGTTGATTTTCAGCAAATGAACAAATTTCAGCGAGCGAGAAGTTTTTTCTTTAATAGCGTCAGATTTTATCTTAAAATACAAGAACTTTTCGTGGTTCTTGTCAATTTTTGTTGGCTTTCATCTTATGAACTTATTTCAGTCAGCTAGATATTTCTTCTTCAAAGCAAAAAGATTTTATCTTCAAATACAAGAACTTTTCGTGGTTTTGTTGATTTTCAGCAAATGAACATATTTCAGCAAGCGAGAAGTTTTTTCTTTAAAAGCGTAAGATTTTATCTTAAAATGCAAGAACTTTTCGTGGTTCTTGTCAATTTTTGTTGGTTTTCATCTTATGAACTTATTTCAGTCAGCTAGATCTTTCTTCTTCAAAGCAAAAAGATTTTATCTTCAAATACAAGAACTTTTCGTGATTTTGTTGATTTTCAGCAAATGAACATATTTCAGCGAGGGAGAGTTTTTTCTTTAATAGCGTCAGATTTTATCTTAAAATACAAGAACTTTTCGTGGTTCTTGTCAATTTTTGTTGGTTTTCATCCAATGAACTTATTTCAGTCAGCTCGATCTTTCTTCTTGAAAGCAAAAAGATTTTATCTTCAAATACAAGAACTTTTCGTGGTTGTGTTGATTTTCAGCAAATGAACATATTTCAGCGAGCTAGAAGTTTTTTCTTCAATAGCGTAAGATTTTATCTTAAAATACAACAACTTTTCGTGGTTCTTGTCAATTTTTGTTAGTTTTCATCTTATGAACTTATTTCAGTCAGCTGGATCTTTCTTCTTCAAAGCAAAAAGATTTTATCTTCAAATACAAGAAGTTTTCGTGGTTTTGTTGATTTTCAGCAAATGAACATATTTCAGCGAGGGAGAAGTTTTTTCTTTAATAGCGTCAGATTTTATCTTAAAATACAAGAACATTTTGTGGTTCTTGTCAATTTTTGTTGGTTTTCATCCAATGAACTTATTTCAGTCAGCTCGATCTTTCTTCTTCAAAGCAAAAAGATTTTATCTTCAAATACAAGAACTTTTCGTGGTTTTGTTGATTTTCAGCAAATGAACATATTTCAGCGAGCGAGAAGTTTTTTCTTTAATAGCGTCAGATATTATCTTAAAATACAAGAACATTTCGTGGTTCTTGTCAATTTTTGTTGGTTTTCATCCAATGAACTTATTTCAGTCAGCTAGATCTTTCTTCTTCAAAGCAAAAAGATTTTATCTTCAAATACAAGAACTTTTCGTGGTTTTGTTGATTTTCAGCAAATGAACATATTTCAGCGAGCGAGAAGTATTTTCTTTAATAGCGTCAGATTTTATCTTAAAATACAAGAACTTTTCGTGGTTCTTGTCAATTTTTGTTGGTTTTCATCTTATGAACTTATTTCAGTCAGCTCGATCTTTCTTCTTCAAAGCAAAAAGATTTTATCTTCAAATACAAGAACTTTTTGTGGTTTTGTTGATTTTCAGCAAATGAACATATTTCAGCGAGCGAGAAGTTTTTTCTTCAATCGCGTAAGATTTTATCTTAAAATACAAGAACTTTTCGTGGTTCTTGTCAATTTTTGTTGGTTTTCATCTTATGAACTTATTTCAGTCAGCTAGATCTTTCTTCTTCAAAGCAAAAAGATTTTATCTTCAAATACAAGAACTTTTCGTGGTTTTGTTGATTTTCAGCAAATGAACATATTTCAGCGAGGGAGAAGTTTTTTCTTTAATAGCGTCAGATTTTATCTTAAAATACAAGAACTTTTCGTGGTTCTTGTCAATTTTTGTTGGTTTTCATCCAATGAACTTATTTCAGTCAGCAAGATCTTTCTTCTTGAAAGCAAAAAGATTTTATCTTCAAATACAAGAACTTTTCGTGGTTTTGTTGATTTTCAGCAAATGAACATATTTCAGCAAGCTGGAAGTTTTTTCTTTAATAGCGTCAGATATTATCTTAAAATACAAGAACATTTCGTGGTTCTTGTCAATTTTTGTTGGTTTTCATCCAATGAACTTATTTCAGTCAGCTCGATCTTTCTTCTTCAAAGCAAAAAGATTTTATCTTCAAATACAAGAACTTTTCGTGGTTTTGTTGATTTTCAGCAAATGAACATATTTCAGCGAGCGAGAAGTATTTTCTTTAATAGCGTCAGATTTTATCTTAAAATACAAGAACTTTTCGTGGTTCTTGTCAATTTTTGTTGGTTTTCATCTTATGAACTTATTTCAGTCAGCTCGATCTTTCTTCTTCAAAGCAAAAAGATTTTATCTTCAAATACAAGAACTTTTTGTGGTTTTGTTGATTTTCAGCAAATGAACATATTTCAGCGAGCGAGAAGTTTTTTCTTCAATCGCGTAAGATTTTATCTTAAAATACAAGAACTTTTCGTGGTTCTTGTCAATTTTTGTTGGTTTTCATCTTATGAACTTATTTCAGTCAGCTAGATCTTTCTTCTTCAAAGCAAAAAGATTTTATCTTCAAATACAAGAACTTTTCGTGGTTTTGTTGATTTTCAGCAAATGAACATATTTCAGCGAGGGAGAAGTTTTTTCTTTAATAGCGTCAGATTTTATCTTAAAATACAAGAACTTTTCGTGGTTCTTGTCAATTTTTGTTGGTTTTCATCCAATGAACTTATTTCAGTCAGCAAGATCTTTCTTCTTGAAAGCAAAAAGATTTTATCTTCAAATACAAGAACTTTTCGTGGTTTTGTTGATTTTCAGCAAATGAACATATTTCAGCAAGCTGGAAGTTTTTTCTTTAATAGCGTCAGATATTATCTTAAAATACAAGAACATTTCGTGGTTCTTGTCAATTTTTGTTGGTTTTCATCCAATGAACTTATTTCAGTCAGCTAGATCTTTCTTCTTCAAAGCAAAAAGATTTTATCTTCAAATACAAGAACTTTTCGTGGTTTTGTTGATTTTCAGCAAATGAACATATTTCAGCGAGCGAGAAGTATTTTCTTTAATAGCGTCAGATTTTATCTTAAAATACAAGAACTTTTCGTGGTTCTTGTCAATTTTTGTTGGTTTTCATCTTATGAACTTATTTCAGTCAGCTAGATCTTTCTTCTTCAAAGCAAAAAGATTTTATCTTCAAATACAAGAACTTTTTGTGGTTTTGTTGATTTTCAGCAAATGAACATATTTCAGCGAGCGAGAAGTTTTTTCTTCAATCGCGTAAGATTTTTTCTTAAAATACAAGAACTTTTCGTGGTTCTTGTCAATTTTTGTTGGTTTTCATCTGATGAACTTATTTCAGTCAGCTAGATCTTTCTTCTTCAAAGCAAAAAGATTTTATCTTCAAATACAAGAACTTTTCGTGGTTTTGTTGATTTTCAGCAAATGAACATATTTCAGCGAGGGAGAAGTTTTTTCTTTAATAGCGTCAGATTTTATCTTAAAATACAAGAACTTTTCGTGGTTCTTGTCAATTTTTGTTGGTTTTCATCCAATGAACTTATTTCAGTCAGCAAGATCTTTCTTCTTGAAAGCAAAAAGATTTTATCTTCAAATGCAAAACTTTTCGTGGTTTTGTTGATTTTCAGCAAATGAACATATTTCAGCGAGCGAGAAGTTTTTTCTTTAAAAGCGTAAGATTTTATCTTAAAATACAAGAACTTTTCGTGGTTCTTGTCAATTTTTGTTGGTTTTCATCTTATGAACTTATTCCAGTCAGCTCGATCTTTCTTCTTCAAAGCAAAAAGATTTTATCTTCAAATGCAAGAACTTTTCGTGGTTTTGTTGATTTTCAGCAAATGAACATATTTCAGCGAGCGAGAAGTTTTTTCTTTAATAGCGTCAGATTTTATCTTAAAATACAAGAACTTTTCGTGGTTCTTGTCAATTTTTGTTAGTTTTCATCTTATGAACTTATTTCAGTCAGCGAGATCTTTCTTCTTCAAAGCAAAAAGATTTTATCTTCAAATACAAGAACTTTTCGTGATTTTGTTGATTTTCAGCAAATGAACATATTTCAGCGAGCTAGAAGTTTTTTCTTCAATAGCGTAAGATTTTATCTTAAAATACAAGAACTTTTCGTGGTTCCTGTCAATTTTTGTTAGTTTTCATCTTATGAACTTATTTCAGTCAGCGAGATCTTTCTTCTTCAAAGCAAAAAGATTTTATCTTCAAATACAAGAACTTTTCGTGGTTTTGTTGATTTTCAGCAAATGAACATATTTCAGCGAGCGAGAAGTTTTTTCTTTAATCGCGTCAGATTTTATCTTAAAATACAAGAACTTTTCGTGGTTCTTGTCAATTTTTGTTGGTTTTCATCCAATGAACTTATTTCAGTCAGCTTGATCTTTCTTCTTCAAAGCAAAAAGATTTAATCTTCAAATACAAGAACTTTTCGTGGTTTTGTTGATTTTCAGCAAATGAACATATTTCAGCGAGCGAGAAGTTTTTTCTTTAATAGCGTCAGATTTTATCTTAAAATACAAGAACTTTTCGTGGTTCTTGTCAATTTTTGTTGGTTTTCATCCAATGAACTTATTTCAGTCAGCTGGATCTTTCTTCTTTAAAGCAAAAAGATTTTATCTTCAAATACAAGAACTTTTCGTGGTTTTGTTGATTTTCAGCAAATGAACATATTTCAGCGAGCGAGAAGTTTTTTCTTTAAAAGCATAAGATTTTATCTTAAAATACAAGAACATTTCGTGGTTCTTGTCAATTTTTGTTGGTTTTCAACTTATGAACTTATTTCAGTCAGCTAGATCTTTCTTCTTCAAAGCAAAAAGATTTTATCTTCAAATACAAGAACTTTTCGTGATTTTGTTGATTTTCAGCAAATGAACATATTTCAGCGAGGGAGAGTTTTTTCTTTAATAGCGTCAGATTTTATCTTAAAATACAAGAACTTTTCGTGGTTCTTGTCAATTTTTGTTGGTTTTCATCCAATGAACTTATTTCAGTCAGCTCGATCTTTCTTCTTGAAAGCAAAAAGATTTTATCTTCAAATACAAGAACTTTTCGTGGTTGTGTTGATTTTCAGCAAATGAACATATTTCAGCGAGCGAGAAGTTTTTTCTTTAACAGTGTCAGATTTTATCTTAAAATACAAGAACTTTTTGTGGTTCTTGTCAATTTTTGTTGGTTTTCATCTTATGAACTTATTCCAGTCAGCTCGATCTTTCTTCTTCAAAGCAAAAAGATTTTATTTTCAAATGCAAGAACTTTTCGTGGTTTTGTTGATTTTCAGCAAATGAACATATTTCTGCGAGGGAGAAGTTTTTTCTTTAATAGCGTCAGATTTTATCTTAAAATACAAGAACTTTTCGTGCTTCTTGTCAATTTTTGTTAGTTTTCATCTTATGAACTTATTTCAGTCAGCTCGATCTTTCTTCTTCAAAGCAAAAAGATTTTATCTTCAAATACAAGAACTTTTCGTGATTTTGTTGATTTTCAGCAAATGAACATATTTCAGCGAACTGGAAGTTTTTTCTTCAATAGCGTAAGATTTTATCTTAAAATACAAGAACTTTTCGTGGTTCCTGTCAATTTTTGTTAGTTTTCATCTTATGAACTTATTTCAGTCAGCGAGATCTTTCTTCTTCAAAGCAAAAAGATTTTATCTTCAAATACAAGAACTTTTCGTGGTTTTGTTGATTTTCAGCAAATGAACATATTTCAGCGAGCGAGAAGTTTTTTCTTGAAACGCGTCAGATTTTATCTTAAAATACAAGAACTTTTCGTGGTTCTTGTCAATTTTTGTTGGTTTTCATCCAATGAACTTATTTCAGTCAGCTGGATCTTTCTTCTTGAAAGCAAAAAGATTTTATCTTCAAATACAAGAACTTTTCGTGGTTTTGTTGATTTTCAGCAAATGAACATATTTCAGCGAGCTGGAAGTTTTTTCTTTAATAGCGTCAGATTTTATCTTAAAATACAAGAACTTTTCGTGGTTCTTGTCAATTTTTGTTGGTTTTCATCCAATGAACTTATTTCAGTCAGCTCGATCTTTCTTCTTCAAAGCAAAAAGATTTAATCTTCAAATACAAGAACTTTTCGTGGTTTTGTTGATTTTCAGCAAATGAACAAATTTCAGCGAGCGAGAAGTTTTTTCTTTAATAGCGTCAGATTTTATCTTAAAATACAAGAACTTTTCGTGGTTCTTGTCAATTTTTGTTGGTTTTCATCTTATGAACTTATTTCAGTCAGCTAGATATTTCTTCTTCAAAGCAAAAAGATTTTATCTTCAAATACAAGAACTTTTCGTGGTTTTGTTGATTTTCAGCAAATGAACATATTTCAGCAAGCGAGAAGTTTTTTCTTTAAAAGCGTAAGATTTTATCTTAAAATGCAAGAACTTTTCGTGGTTCTTGTCAATTTTTGTTGGTTTTCATCTTATGAACTTATTTCAGTCAGCTAGATCTTTCTTCTTCAAAGCAAAAAGATTTTATCTTCAAATACAAGAACTTTTCGTGATTTTGTTGATTTTCAGCAAATGAACATATTTCAGCGAGGGAGAGTTTTTTCTTTAATAGCGTCAGATTTTATCTTAAAATACAAGAACTTTTCGTGGTTCTTGTCAATTTTTGTTGGTTTTCATCCAATGAACTTATTTCAGTCAGCTCGATCTTTCTTCTTGAAAGCAAAAAGATTTTATCTTCAAATACAAGAACTTTTCGTGGTTGTGTTGATTTTCAGCAAATGAACATATTTCAGCGAGCTAGAAGTTTTTTCTTCAATAGCGTAAGATTTTATCTTAAAATACAACAACTTTTCGTGGTTCTTGTCAATTTTTGTTAGTTTTCATCTTATGAACTTATTTCAGTCAGCTAGATCTTTCTTCTTCAAAGCAAAAAGATTTTATCTTCAAATACAAGAACTTTTCGTGGTTGTGTTGATTTTCAGCAAATGAACATATTTCAGCGAGCTAGAAGTTTTTTCTTCAATAGCGTAAGATTTTATCTTAAAATACAAGAACATTTCGTGGTTCTTGTCAATTTTTGTTGGTTTTCATCCAATGAACTTATTTCAGTCAGCTAGATCTTTCTTCTTCAAAGCAAAAAGATTTTATCTTCAAATACAAGAACTTTTCGTGGTTTTGTTGATTTTCAGCAAATGAACATATTTCAGCGAGCGAGAAGTTTTTTCTTTAATAGCGTCAGATATTATCTTAAAATACAAGAACATTTCGTGGTTCTTGTCAATTTTTGTTGGTTTTCATCCAATGAACTTATTTCAGTCAGCTAGATCTTTCTTCTTCAAAGCAAAAAGATTTTATCTTCAAATACAAGAACTTTTCGTGGTTTTGTTGATTTTCAGCAAATGAACATATTTCAGCGAGCGAGAAGTATTTTCTTTAATAGCGTCAGATTTTATCTTAAAATACAAGAACTTTTCGTGGTTCTTGTCAATTTTTGTTGGTTTTCATCTTATGAACTTATTTCAGTCAGCTCGATCTTTCTTCTTCAAAGCAAAAAGATTTTATCTTCAAATACAAGAACTTTTTGTGGTTTTGTTGATTTTCAGCAAATGAACATATTTCAGCGAGCGAGAAGTTTTTTCTTCAATCGCGTAAGATTTTATCTTAAAATACAAGAACTTTTCGTGGTTCTTGTCAATTTTTGTTGGTTTTCATCTTATGAACTTATTTCAGTCAGCTAGATCTTTCTTCTTCAAAGCAAAAAGATTTTATCTTCAAATACAAGAACTTTTCGTGGTTTTGTTGATTTTCAGCAAATGAACATATTTCAGCGAGGGAGAAGTTTTTTCTTTAATAGCGTCAGATTTTATCTTAAAATACAAGAACTTTTCGTGGTTCTTGTCAATTTTTGTTGGTTTTCATCCAATGAACTTATTTCAGTCAGCAAGATCTTTCTTCTTGAAAGCAAAAAGATTTTATCTTCAAATACAAGAACTTTTCGTGGTTTTGTTGATTTTCAGCAAATGAACATATTTCAGCAAGCTGGAAGTTTTTTCTTTAATAGCGTCAGATATTATCTTAAAATACAAGAACATTTCGTGGTTCTTGTCAATTTTTGTTAGTTTTCATCTTATGAACTTATTTCAGTCAGCTCGATCTTTCTTCTTCAAAGCAAAAAGATTTTATCTTCAAATACAAGAACTTTTCGTGATTTTGTTGATTTTCAGCAAATGAACATATTTCAGCGAACTGGAAGTTTTTTCTTCAATAGCGTAAGATTTTATCTTAAAATACAAGAACTTTTCGTGGTTCCTGTCAATTTTTGTTAGTTTTCATCTTATGAACTTATTTCAGTCAGCGAGATCTTTCTTCTTCAAAGCAAAAAGATTTTATCTTCAAATACAAGAACTTTTCGTGGTTTTGTTGATTTTCAGCAAATGAACATATTTCAGCGAGCGAGAAGTTTTTTCTTGAAACGCGTCAGATTTTATCTTAAAATACAAGAACTTTTCGTGGTTCTTGTCAATTTTTGTTGGTTTTCATCCAATGAACTTATTTCAGTCAGCTGGATCTTTCTTCTTGAAAGCAAAAAGATTTTATCTTCAAATACAAGAACTTTTCGTGGTTTTGTTGATTTTCAGCAAATGAACATATTTCAGCGAGCTGGAAGTTTTTTCTTTAATAGCGTCAGATTTTATCTTAAAATACAAGAACTTTTCGTGGTTCTTGTCAATTTTTGTTGGTTTTCATCCAATGAACTTATTTCAGTCAGCTCGATCTTTCTTCTTCAAAGCAAAAAGATTTAATCTTCAAATACAAGAACTTTTCGTGGTTTTGTTGATTTTCAGCAAATGAACAAATTTCAGCGAGCGAGAAGTTTTTTCTTTAATAGCGTCAGATTTTATCTTAAAATACAAGAACTTTTCGTGGTTCTTGTCAATTTTTGTTGGTTTTCATCTTATGAACTTATTTCAGTCAGCTAGATATTTCTTCTTCAAAGCAAAAAGATTTTATCTTCAAATACAAGAACTTTTCGTGGTTTTGTTGATTTTCAGCAAATGAACATATTTCAGCAAGCGAGAAGTTTTTTCTTTAAAAGCGTAAGATTTTATCTTAAAATGCAAGAACTTTTCGTGGTTCTTGTCAATTTTTGTTGGTTTTCATCTTATGAACTTATTTCAGTCAGCTAGATCTTTCTTCTTCAAAGCAAAAAGATTTTATCTTCAAATACAAGAACTTTTCGTGATTTTGTTGATTTTCAGCAAATGAACATATTTCAGCGAGGGAGAGTTTTTTCTTTAATAGCGTCAGATTTTATCTTAAAATACAAGAACTTTTCGTGGTTCTTGTCAATTTTTGTTGGTTTTCATCCAATGAACTTATTTCAGTCAGCTCGATCTTTCTTCTTGAAAGCAAAAAGATTTTATCTTCAAATACAAGAACTTTTCGTGGTTGTGTTGATTTTCAGCAAATGAACATATTTCAGCGAGCTAGAAGTTTTTTCTTCAATAGCGTAAGATTTTATCTTAAAATACAACAACTTTTCGTGGTTCTTGTCAATTTTTGTTAGTTTTCATCTTATGAACTTATTTCAGTCAGCTAGATCTTTCTTCTTCAAAGCAAAAAGATTTTATCTTCAAATACAAGAACTTTTCGTGGTTGTGTTGATTTTCAGCAAATGAACATATTTCAGCGAGCTAGAAGTTTTTTCTTCAATAGCGTAAGATTTTATCTTAAAATACAAGAACATTTCGTGGTTCTTGTCAATTTTTGTTGGTTTTCATCCAATGAACTTATTTCAGTCAGCTAGATCTTTCTTCTTCAAAGCAAAAAGATTTTATCTTCAAATACAAGAACTTTTCGTGGTTTTGTTGATTTTCAGCAAATGAACATATTTCAGCGAGCGAGAAGTTTTTTCTTTAATAGCGTCAGATATTATCTTAAAATACAAGAACATTTCGTGGTTCTTGTCAATTTTTGTTGGTTTTCATCCAATGAACTTATTTCAGTCAGCTAGATCTTTCTTCTTCAAAGCAAAAAGATTTTATCTTCAAATACAAGAACTTTTCGTGGTTTTGTTGATTTTCAGCAAATGAACATATTTCAGCGAGCGAGAAGTATTTTCTTTAATAGCGTCAGATTTTATCTTAAAATACAAGAACTTTTCGTGGTTCTTGTCAATTTTTGTTGGTTTTCATCTTATGAACTTATTTCAGTCAGCTCGATCTTTCTTCTTCAAAGCAAAAAGATTTTATCTTCAAATACAAGAACTTTTTGTGGTTTTGTTGATTTTCAGCAAATGAACATATTTCAGCGAGCGAGAAGTTTTTTCTTCAATCGCGTAAGATTTTATCTTAAAATACAAGAACTTTTCGTGGTTCTTGTCAATTTTTGTTGGTTTTCATCTTATGAACTTATTTCAGTCAGCTAGATCTTTCTTCTTCAAAGCAAAAAGATTTTATCTTCAAATACAAGAACTTTTCGTGGTTTTGTTGATTTTCAGCAAATGAACATATTTCAGCGAGGGAGAAGTTTTTTCTTTAATAGCGTCAGATTTTATCTTAAAATACAAGAACTTTTCGTGGTTCTTGTCAATTTTTGTTGGTTTTCATCCAATGAACTTATTTCAGTCAGCAAGATCTTTCTTCTTGAAAGCAAAAAGATTTTATCTTCAAATACAAGAACTTTTCGTGGTTTTGTTGATTTTCAGCAAATGAACATATTTCAGCAAGCTGGAAGTTTTTTCTTTAATAGCGTCAGATATTATCTTAAAATACAAGAACATTTCGTGGTTCTTGTCAATTTTTGTTGGTTTTCATCCAATGAACTTATTTCAGTCAGCTGGATCTTTCTTCTTCAAAGCAAAAAGATTTTATCTTCAAATACAAGAACTTTTCGTGGTTTTGTTGATTTTCAGCAAATGAACATATTTCAGCGAGCGAGAAGTATTTTCTTTAATAGCGTCAGATTTTATCTTAAAATACAAGAACTTTTCGTGGTTCTTGTCAATTTTTGTTGGTTTTCATCTTATGAACTTATTTCAGTCAGCTCGATCTTTCTTCTTCAAAGCAAAAAGATTTTATCTTCAAATACAAGAACTTTTTGTGGTTTTGTTGATTTTCAGCAAATGAACATATTTCAGCGAGCGAGAAGTTTTTTCTTCAATCGCGTAAGATTTTATCTTAAAATACAAGAACTTTTCGTGGTTCTTGTCAATTTTTGTTGGTTTTCATCTTATGAACTTATTTCAGTCAGCTAGATCTTTCTTCTTCAAAGCAAAAAGATTTTATCTTCAAATACAAGAACTTTTCGTGGTTTTGTTGATTTTCAGCAAATGAACATATTTCAGCGAGGGAGAAGTTTTTTCTTTAATAGCGTCAGATTTTATCTTAAAATACAAGAACTTTTCGTGGTTCTTGTCAATTTTTGTTGGTTTTCATCCAATGAACTTATTTCAGTCAGCAAGATCTTTCTTCTTGAAAGCAAAAAGATTTTATCTTCAAATACAAGAACTTTTCGTGGTTTTGTTGATTTTCAGCAAATGAACATATTTCAGCAAGCTGGAAGTTTTTTCTTTAATAGCGTCAGATATTATCTTAAAATACAAGAACATTTCGTGGTTCTTGTCAATTTTTGTTGGTTTTCATCCAATGAACTTATTTCAGTCAGCTAGATCTTTCTTCTTCAAAGCAAAAAGATTTTATCTTCAAATACAAGAACTTTTCGTGGTTTTGTTGATTTTCAGCAAATGAACATATTTCAGCGAGCGAGAAGTATTTTCTTTAATAGCGTCAGATTTTATCTTAAAATACAAGAACTTTTCGTGGTTCTTGTCAATTTTTGTTGGTTTTCATCTTATGAACTTATTTCAGTCAGCTAGATCTTTCTTCTTCAAAGCAAAAAGATTTTATCTTCAAATACAAGAACTTTTTGTGGTTTTGTTGATTTTCAGCAAATGAACATATTTCAGCGAGCGAGAAGTTTTTTCTTCAATCGCGTAAGATTTTTTCTTAAAATACAAGAACTTTTCGTGGTTCTTGTCAATTTTTGTTGGTTTTCATCTGATGAACTTATTTCAGTCAGCTAGATCTTTCTTCTTCAAAGCAAAAAGATTTTATCTTCAAATACAAGAACTTTTCGTGGTTTTGTTGATTTTCAGCAAATGAACATATTTCAGCGAGGGAGAAGTTTTTTCTTTAATAGCGTCAGATTTTATCTTAAAATACAAGAACTTTTCGTGGTTCTTGTCAATTTTTGTTGGTTTTCATCCAATGAACTTATTTCAGTCAGCAAGATCTTTCTTCTTGAAAGCAAAAAGATTTTATCTTCAAATGCAAAACTTTTCGTGGTTTTGTTGATTTTCAGCAAATGAACATATTTCAGCGAGCGAGAAGTTTTTTCTTTAAAAGCGTAAGATTTTATCTTAAAATACAAGAACTTTTCGTGGTTCTTGTCAATTTTTGTTAGTTTTCATCTTATGAACTTATTTCAGTCAGCGAGATCTTTCTTCTTCAAAGCAAAAAGATTTTATCTTCAAATACAAGAACTTTTCGTGATTTTGTTGATTTTCAGCAAATGAACATATTTCAGCGAGCTAGAAGTTTTTTCTTCAATAGCGTAAGATTTTATCTTAAAATACAAGAACTTTTCGTGGTTCCTGTCAATTTTTGTTAGTTTTCATCTTATGAACTTATTTCAGTCAGCGAGATCTTTCTTCTTCAAAGCAAAAAGATTTTATCTTCAAATACAAGAACTTTTCGTGGTTTTGTTGATTTTCAGCAAATGAACATATTTCAGCGAGCGAGAAGTTTTTTCTTTAATCGCGTCAGATTTTATCTTAAAATACAAGAACTTTTCGTGGTTCTTGTCAATTTTTGTTGGTTTTCATCCAATGAACTTATTTCAGTCAGCTTGATCTTTCTTCTTCAAAGCAAAAAGATTTAATCTTCAAATACAAGAACTTTTCGTGGTTTTGTTGATTTTCAGCAAATGAACATATTTCAGCGAGCTGGAAGTTTTTTCTTTAATAGCGTCAGATTTTATCTTAAAATACAAGAACTTTTCGTGGTTCTTGTCAATTTTTGTTGGTTTTCATCCAATGAACTTATTTCAGTCAGCTGGATCTTTCTTCTTTAAAGCAAAAAGATTTTATCTTCAAATACAAGAACTTTTCGTGGTTTTGTTGATTTTCAGCAAATGAACATATTTCAGCGAGCGAGAAGTTTTTTCTTTAAAAGCATAAGATTTTATCTTAAAATACAAGAACATTTCGTGGTTCTTGTCAATTTTTGTTGGTTTTCAACTTATGAACTTATTTCAGTCAGCTAGATCTTTCTTCTTCAAAGCAAAAAGATTTTATCTTCAAATACAAGAACTTTTCGTGGTTTTGTTGATTTTCAGCAAATGAACATATTTCAGCGAGCGAGAAGTTTTTTCTTCAATCGCGTAAGATTTTATCTTAAAATACAAGAACTTTTCGTGGTTCTTGTCAATTTTTGTTGGTTTTCATCCAATGAACTTATTTCAGTCAGCTAGATCTTTCTTCTTCAAAGCAAAAAGATGTTATCTTCAAATACAAGAACTTTTCGTGGTTTTGTTGATTTTCAGCAAATGAACATATTTCAGTGAGCGAGAAGTTTTTTCTTTAATAGCGTCAGATTTTATCTTAAAATACAAAAACTTTTTGTGGTTCTTGTCAATTTTTGTTGATTTTCATCAAATGAACTTATTTCAGTCAGCTGGATCTTTCTTCTTTAAAGCAAAAAGATTTTATCTTCAAATACAAGAACTTTTTGTGGTTTTGTTGATTTTCAGCAAATGAACATTTTTCAGCGAGGGAGAAGTTTTTTCTTTAATAGCATCAGATTTTATCTTAAAATACAAGAACTTTTCGTGGTTCTTGTCAATTTCTGTTGCTTTTCATCTTATGAACTTATTTCAGTCAGCGAGATCTTTCTTCTTAAAAGCAAAAAGATTTTATCTTCAAATACAAGAACTTTTTGTGGTTTTGTTGATTTTCAGCAAATGAACATATTTCAGCGAGCGAGAAGTTTTTTCTTTAATCGCGTCAGATTTTATCTTAAAATACAAGAACTTTTCGTGGTTCTTGTCAATTTTTGTTGGTTTTCATCCAATGAACTTATTTCAGTCAGCTGGATCTTTCTTCTTCAAAGCAAAAAGATTTTATCTTCAAATACAAGAACTTTTCGTGGTTTTGTTGATTTTCAGCAAATGAACATATTTCAGTGAGCGAGAAGTTTTTTCTTTAATAGCGTCAGATTTTATCTTAAAATACAAAAACTTTTCGTGGTTCTTGTCAATTTTTGTTGAATTTCATCAAATGAACTTATTTCAGTCAGCTAGATCTTTCTTCTTTAAAGCAAAAAGATTTTATCTTCAAATACAAGAACTTTTTGTGGTTTTGTTGATTTTCAGCAAATGAACATATTTCAGCGAGGGAGAAGTTTTTTCTTTAATAGCGTCAGATTTTATCTTAAAATACAAGAACTTTTCGTGGTTCTTGTCAATTTTTGTTGGTTTTCATCCAATAAACTTATTTCAGTCAGCGAGATCTTTCTTCTTCAAAGCAAAAAGATTTTATCTTCAAATACAAGAACTTTTCGTGGTTTTGTTGATTTTCAGCAAATGAACATATTTCAGCGAGCGAGAAGTTTTTTCTTCAATCGCGTCAGATTTTATCTTAAAATACAAGAACTTTTCGTGGTTCTTGTCAATTTTTGTTAGTTTTCATCTTATGAACTTATTTCAGTCAGCGAGATCTTTCTTCTTCAAAGCAAAAAGATTTTATCTTCAAATGCAAGAACTTTTCGTGGTTTTGTTGATTTTCAGCAAATGAACATATTTCAGCGAGCGAGAAGTTTTTTCTTTAACAGCGTCAGATTTTATCTTAAAATACAAGAACTTTTTGTGGTTCTTGTCAATTTTTGTTGGTTTTCATCTTATGAACTTATTCCAGTCAGCTCGATCTTTCTTCTTCAAAGCAAAAAGATTTTATTTTCAAATGCAAGAACTTTTCGTGGTTTTGTTGATTTTCAGCAAATGAACATATTTCTGCGAGGGAGAAGTTTTTTCTTTAATAGCGTCAGATTTTATCTTAAAATACAAGAACTTTTCGTGCTTCTTGTCAATTTTTGTTAGTTTTCATCTTATGAACTTATTTCAGTCAGCTCGATCTTTCTTCTTCAAAGCAAAAAGATTTTATCTTCAAATACAAGAACTTTTCGTGATTTTGTTGATTTTCAGCAAATGAACATATTTCAGCGAGCTGGAAGTTTTTTCTTCAATAGCGTAAGATTTTATCTTAAAATACAAGAACTTTTCGTGGTTCCTGTCAATTTTTGTTAGTTTTCATCTTATGAACTTATTTCAGTCAGCGAGATCTTTCTTCTTCAAAGCAAAAAGATTTTATCTTCAAATACAAGAACTTTTCGTGGTTTTGTTGATTTTCAGCAAATGAACATATTTCAGCGAGCGAGAAGTTTTTTCTTTAATCGCGTCAGATTTTATCTTAAAATACAAGAACTTTTCGTGGTTCTTGTCAATTTTTGTTGGTTTTCATCCAATGAACTTATTTCAGTCAGCTGGATCTTTCTTCTTGAAAGCAAAAAGATTTTATCTTCAAATACAAGAACTTTTCGTGGTTTTGTTGATTTTCAGCAAATGAACATATTTCAGCGAGCTGGAAGTTTTTTCTTTAATAGCGTCAGATTTTATCTTAAAATACAAGAGCTTTTCGTGGTTCTTGTCAATTTTTGTTGGTTTTCATCCAATGAACTTATTTCAGTCAGCTCGATCTTTCTTCTTCAAAGCAAAAAGATTTAATCTTCAAATACAAGAACTTTTCGTGGTTTTGTTGATTTTCAGCAAATGAACAAATTTCAGCGAGCGAGAAGTTTTTTCTTTAATAGCGTCAGATTTTATCTTAAAATACAAGAACTTTTCGTGGTTCTTGTCAATTTTTGTTGGTTTTCATCTTATGAACTTATTTCAGTCAGCTAGATATTTCTTCTTCAAAGCAAAAAGATTTTATCTTCAAATACAAGAACTTTTCGTGGTTTTGTTGATTTTCAGCAAATGAACATATTTCAGCAAGCGAGAAGTTTTTTCTTTAAAAGCGTAAGATTTTATCTTAAAATGCAAGAACTTTTCGTGGTTCTTGTCAATTTTTGTTGGTTTTCATCTTATGAACTTATTTCAGTCAGCTAGATCTTTCTTCTTCAAAGCAAAAAGATTTTATCTTCAAATACAAGAACTTTTCGTGATTTTGTTGATTTTCAGCAAATGAACATATTTCAGCGAGGGAGAGTTTTTTCTTTAATAGCGTCAGATTTTATCTTAAAATACAAGAACTTTTCGTGGTTCTTGTCAATTTTTGTTGGTTTTCATCCAATGAACTTATTTCAGTCAGCTCGATCTTTCTTCTTGAAAGCAAAAAGATTTTATCTTCAAATACAAGAACTTTTCGTGGTTGTGTTGATTTTCAGCAAATGAACATATTTCAGCGAGCTAGAAGTTTTTTCTTCAATAGCGTAAGATTTTATCTTAAAATACAACAACTTTTCGTGGTTCTTGTCAATTTTTGTTAGTTTTCATCTTATGAACTTATTTCAGTCAGCTAGATCTTTCTTCTTCAAAGCAAAAAGATTTTATCTTCAAATACAAGAACTTTTCGTGGTTTTGTTGATTTTCAGCAAATGAACATATTTCAGCGAGGGAGAAGTTTTTTCTTTAATAGCGTCAGATTTTATCTTAAAATACAAGAACATTTTGTGGTTCTTGTCAATTTTTGTTGGTTTTCATCTTATGAACTTATTTCAGTCAGCTAGATCTTTCTTCTTCAAAGCAAAAAGATTTTATCTTCAAATACAAGAACTTTTCGTGGTTTTGTTGATTTTCAGCAAATGAACATATTTCAGCAAGCTGGAAGTTTTTTCTTTAATAGCGTCAGATATTATCTTAAAATACAAGAACATTTCGTGGTTCTTGTCAATTTTTGTTGGTTTTCATCCAATGAACTTATTTCAGTCAGCTAGATCTTTCTTCTTCAAAGCAAAAAGATTTTATCTTCAAATACAAGAACTTTTCGTGGTTTTGTTGATTTTCAGCAAATGAACATATTTCAGCGAGCGAGAAGTATTTTCTTTAATAGCGTCAGATTTTATCTTAAAATACAAGAACTTTTCGTGGTTCTTGTCAATTTTTGTTGGTTTTCATCTTATGAACTTATTTCAGTCAGCTAGATCTTTCTTCTTCAAAGCAAAAAGATTTTATCTTCAAATACAAGAACTTTTTGTGGTTTTGTTGATTTTCAGCAAATGAACATATTTCAGCGAGCGAGAAGTTTTTTCTTCAATCGCGTAAGATTTTTTCTTAAAATACAAGAACTTTTCGTGGTTCTTGTCAATTTTTGTTGGTTTTCATCTGATGAACTTATTTCAGTCAGCTAGATCTTTCTTCTTCAAAGCAAAAAGATTTTATCTTCAAATACAAGAACTTTTCGTGGTTTTGTTGATTTTCAGCAAATGAACATATTTCAGCGAGGGAGAAGTTTTTTCTTTAATAGCGTCAGATTTTATCTTAAAATACAAGAACTTTTCGTGGTTCTTGTCAATTTTTGTTGGTTTTCATCCAATGAACTTATTTCAGTCAGCAAGATCTTTCTTCTTGAAAGCAAAAAGATTTTATCTTCAAATGCAAAACTTTTCGTGGTTTTGTTGATTTTCAGCAAATGAACATATTTCAGCGAGCGAGAAGTTTTTTCTTTAAAAGCGTAAGATTTTATCTTAAAATACAAGAACTTTTCGTGGTTCTTGTCAATTTTTGTTGGTTTTCATCTTATGAACTTATTCCAGTCAGCTCGATCTTTCTTCTTCAAAGCAAAAAGATTTTATCTTCAAATGCAAGAACTTTTCGTGGTTTTGTTGATTTTCAGCAAATGAACATATTTCAGCGAGCGAGAAGTTTTTTCTTTAATAGCGTCAGATTTTATCTTAAAATACAAGAACTTTTCGTGGTTCTTGTCAATTTTTGTTAGTTTTCATCTTATGAACTTATTTCAGTCAGCGAGATCTTTCTTCTTCAAAGCAAAAAGATTTTATCTTCAAATACAAGAACTTTTCGTGATTTTGTTGATTTTCAGCAAATGAACATATTTCAGCGAGCTAGAAGTTTTTTCTTCAATAGCGTAAGATTTTATCTTAAAATACAAGAACTTTTCGTGGTTCCTGTCAATTTTTGTTAGTTTTCATCTTATGAACTTATTTCAGTCAGCGAGATCTTTCTTCTTCAAAGCAAAAAGATTTTATCTTCAAATACAAGAACTTTTCGTGGTTTTGTTGATTTTCAGCAAATGAACATATTTCAGCGAGCGAGAAGTTTTTTCTTTAATCGCGTCAGATTTTATCTTAAAATACAAGAACTTTTCGTGGTTCTTGTCAATTTTTGTTGGTTTTCATCCAATGAACTTATTTCAGTCAGCTTGATCTTTCTTCTTCAAAGCAAAAAGATTTAATCTTCAAATACAAGAACTTTTCGTGGTTTTGTTGATTTTCAGCAAATGAACATATTTCAGCGAGCGAGAAGTTTTTTCTTTAATAGCGTCAGATTTTATCTTAAAATACAAGAACTTTTCGTGGTTCTTGTCAATTTTTGTTGGTTTTCATCCAATGAACTTATTTCAGTCAGCTGGATCTTTCTTCTTTAAAGCAAAAAGATTTTATCTTCAAATACAAGAACTTTTCGTGGTTTTGTTGATTTTCAGCAAATGAACATATTTCAGCGAGCGAGAAGTTTTTTCTTTAAAAGCATAAGATTTTATCTTAAAATACAAGAACATTTCGTGGTTCTTGTCAATTTTTGTTGGTTTTCAACTTATGAACTTATTTCAGTCAGCTAGATCTTTCTTCTTCAAAGCAAAAAGATTTTATCTTCAAATACAAGAACTTTTCGTGGTTTTGTTGATTTTCAGCAAATGAACATATTTCAGCGAGCGAGAAGTTTTTTCTTCAATCGCGTAAGATTTTATCTTAAAATACAAGAACTTTTCGTGGTTCTTGTCAATTTTTGTTGGTTTTCATCCAATGAACTTATTTCAGTCAGCTAGATCTTTCTTCTTCAAAGCAAAAAGATGTTATCTTCAAATACAAGAACTTTTCGTGGTTTTGTTGATTTTCAGCAAATGAACATATTTCAGTGAGCGAGAAGTTTTTTCTTTAATAGCGTCAGATTTTCTCTTAAAATACAAAAACTTTTTGTGGTTCTTGTCAATTTTTGTTGATTTTCATCAAATGAACTTATTTCAGTCAGCTGGATCTTTCTTCTTTAAAGCAAAAAGATTTTATCTTCAAATACAAGAACTTTTTGTGGTTTTGTTGATTTTCAGCAAATGAACATTTTTCAGCGAGGGAGAAGTTTTTTCTTTAATAGCATCAGATTTTATCTTAAAATACAAGAACTTTTCGTGGTTCTTGTCAATTTTTGTTGCTTTTCATCTTATGAACTTATTTCAGTCAGCGAGATCTTTCTTCTTAAAAGCAAAAAGATTTTATCTTCAAATACAAGAACTTTTTGTGGTTTTGTTGATTTTCAGCAAATGAACATATTTCAGCGAGCGAGAAGTTTTTTCTTTAATCGCGTCAGATTTTATCTTAAAATACAAGAACTTTTCGTGGTTCTTGTCAATTTTTGTTGGTTTTCATCCAATGAACTTATTTCAGTCAGCTGGATCTTTCTTCTTCAAAGCAAAAAGATTTTATCTTCAAATACAAGAACTTTTCGTGGTTTTGTTGATTTTCAGCAAATGAACATATTTCAGTGAGCGAGAAGTTTTTTCTTTAATAGCGTCAGATTTTATCTTAAAATACAAAAACTTTTCGTGGTTCTTGTCAATTTTTGTTGAATTTCATCAAATGAACTTATTTCAGTCAGCTAGATCTTTCTTCTTTAAAGCAAAAAGATTTTATCTTCAAATACAAGAACTTTTTGTGGTTTTGTTGATTTTCAGCAAATGAACATATTTCAGCGAGGGAGAAGTTTTTTCTTTAATAGCGTCAGATTTTATCTTAAAATACAAGAACTTTTCGTGGTTCTTGTCAATTTTTGTTGGTTTTCATCCAATAAACTTATTTCAGTCAGCGAGATCTTTCTTCTTCAAAGCAAAAAGATTTTATCTTCAAATACAAGAACTTTTCGTGGTTTTGTTGATTTTCAGCAAATGAACATATTTCAGCGAGCGAGAAGTTTTTTCTTCAATCGCGTCAGATTTTATCTTAAAATACAAGAACTTTTCGTGGTTCTTGTCAATTTTTGTTAGTTTTCATCTTATGAACTTATTTCAGTCAGCGAGATCTTTCTTCTTCAAAGTAAAAAGATTTTATCTTCAAATACAAGAACTTTTCGTGGTTTTGTTGATTTTCAGCAAATGAACATATTTCAGCGAGCTAGAAGTTTTTTCTTCAATAGCGTAAGATTTTATCTTAAAATACAAGAACTTTTCGTGGTTCTTGTCAATTTTTGTTAGTTTTCATCTTATGAACTTATTTCAGTCAGCGAGATCTTTCTTCTTCAAAGCAAAAAGATTTTGTCTTCAAATACAAGAACTTTTCGTGGTTCTTGTCAATTTTTGTTGGTTTTCATCTTATGAACTTATTTCAGTCAGCTAGATCTTTCTTCTTCAAAGCAAAAAGATTTTATCTTCAAATACAAGAACTTTTCGTGGTTTTGTTGATTTTCAGCAAATGAACATATTTCAGCGAGCTAGAAGTTTTTTCTTCAATAGCGTAAGATTTTATCTTAAAATACAAGAACTTTTCGTGGTTCTTGTCAATTTTTGTTAGTTTTCATCTTATGAACTTATTTCAGTCAGCTAGATCTTTCTTCTTCAAAGCAAAAAGATTTTATCTTCAAATACAAGAACTTTTCGTGGTTTTGTTGATTTTCAGCAAATGAACATATTTCAGCGAGCGAGAAGTTTTTTCTTTAAAAGCATAAGATTTCATCTTAAAATACAAGAACATTTCGTGGTTCTTGTCAATTTTTGTTGGTTTTCAACTTATGAACTTATTTCAGTCAGCTGGATCTTTCTTCTTCAAAGCAAAAAGATTTTATCTTCAAATACAAGAACTTTTCGTGGTTTTGTTGATTTTCAGCAAATGAACATATTTCAGCGAGCGAGAAGTTTTTTCTTCAATCGCGTAAGATTTTATCTTAAAATACAAGAACTTTTCGTGGTTCTTGTCAATTTTTGTTGGTTTTCATCCAATGAACTTATTTCAGTCAGCTAGATCTTTCTTCTTCAAAGCAAAAAGATGTTATCTTCAAATACAAGAACTTTTCGTGGTTTTGTTGATTTTCAGCAAATGAACATATTTCAGTGATCGAGAAGTTTTTTCTTTAATAGCGTCTGATTTTATCTTAAAATACAAAAACTTTTTGTGGTTCTTGTCAATTTTTGTTGGTTTTCATCTTATGAACTTATTTCAGTCAGCTAGATATTTCTTCTTCAAAGCAAAAAGATTTTATCTTCAAATACAAGAACTTTTCGTGGTTTTGTTGATTTTCACCAAATGAACATATTTCAGCAAGCGAGAAGTTTTTTCTTTAAAAGCGTAAGATTTTATCTTAAAATGCAAGAACTTTTCGTGGTTCTTGTCAATTTTTGTTGGTTTTCATCTTAAGAACTTATTTCAGTCAGCTAGATCTTTCTTCTTCAAAGCAAAAAGATTTTATCTTCAAATACAAGAACTTTTCGTGATTTTGTTGATTTTCAGCAAATGAACATATTTCAGCGAGGGAGAGTTTTTTCTTTAATAGCGTCAGATTTTATCTTAAAATACAAGAACTTTTCGTGGTTCTTGTCAATTTTTGTTGGTTTTCATCCAATGAACTTATTTCAGTCAGCTCGATCTTTCTTCTTGAAAGCAAAAAGATTTTATCTTCAAATACAAGAACTTTTCGTGGTTGTGTTGATTTTCAGCAAATGAACATATTTCAGCGAGCTAGAAGTTTTTTCTTCAATAGCGTAAGATTTTATCTTAAAATACAACAACTTTTCGTGGTTCTTGTCAATTTTTGTTAGTTTTCATCTTATGAACTTATTTCAGTCAGCTAGATCTTTCTTCTTCAAAGCAAAAAGATTTTATCTTCAAATACAAGAACTTTTCGTGGTTTTGTTGATTTTCAGCAAATGAACATATTTCAGCGAGGGAGAAGTTTTTTCTTTAATAGCGTCAGATTTTATCTTAAAATACAAGAACATTTTGTGGTTCTTGTCAATTTTTGTTGGTTTTCATCCAATGAACTTATTTCAGTCAGCTCGATCTTTCTTCTTCAAAGCAAAAAGATTTTATCTTCAAATACAAGAACTTTTCGTGGTTTTGTTGATTTTCAGCAAATGAACATATTTCAGCGAGCGAGAAGTTTTTTCTTTAATAGCGTCAGATATTATCTTAAAATACAAGAACATTTCGTGGTTCTTGTCAATTTTTGTTGGTTTTCATCCAATGAACTTATTTCAGTCAGCTAGATCTTTCTTCTTCAAAGCAAAAAGATTTTATCTTCAAATACAAGAACTTTTCGTGGTTTTGTTGATTTTCAGCAAATGAACATATTTCAGCGAGCGAGAAGTATTTTCTTTAATAGCGTCAGATTTTATCTTAAAATACAAGAACTTTTCGTGGTTCTTGTCAATTTTTGTTGGTTTTCATCTTATGAACTTATTTCAGTCAGCTCGATCTTTCTTCTTCAAAGCAAAAAGATTTTATCTTCAAATACAAGAACTTTTTGTGGTTTTGTTGATTTTCAGCAAATGAACATATTTCAGCGAGCGAGAAGTTTTTTCTTCAATCGCGTAAGATTTTATCTTAAAGTACAAGAACTTTTCGTGGTTCTTGTCAATTTTTGTTGGTTTTCATCTTATGAACTTATTTCAGTCAGCTAGATCTTTCTTCTTCAAAGCAAAAAGATTTTATCTTCAAATACAAGAACTTTTCGTGGTTTTGTTGATTTTCAGCAAATGAACATATTTCAGCGAGGGAGAAGTTTTTTCTTTAATAGCGTCAGATTTTATCTTAAAATACAAGAACTTTTCGTGGTTCTTGTCAATTTTTGTTGGTTTTCATCCAATGAACTTATTTCAGTCAGCAAGATCTTTCTTCTTGAAAGCAAAAAGATTTTATCTTCAAATACAAGAACTTTTCGTGGTTTTGTTGATTTTCAGCAAATGAACATATTTCAGCAAGCTGGAAGTTTTTTCTTTAATAGCGTCAGATATTATCTTAAAATACAAGAACATTTCGTGGTTCTTGTCAATTTTTGTTGGTTTTCATCCAATGAACTTATTTCAGTCAGCTGGATCTTTTTTCTTCAAAGCAAAAAGATTTTATCTTCAAATACAAGAACTTTTCGTGGTTTTGTTGATTTTCAGCAAATGAACATATTTCAGCGAGCGAGAAGTATTTTCTTTAATAGCGTCAGATTTTATCTTAAAATACAAGAACTTTTCGTGGTTCTTGTCAATTTTTGTTGGTTTTCATCTTATGAACTTATTTCAGTCAGCTCGATCTTTCTTCTTCAAAGCAAAAAGATTTTATCTTCAAATACAAGAACTTTTTGTGGTTTTGTTGATTTTCAGCAAATGAACATATTTCAGCGAGCGAGAAGTTTTTTCTTCAATCGCGTAAGATTTTATCTTAAAATACAAGAACTTTTCGTGGTTCTTGTCAATTTTTGTTGGTTTTCATCTTATGAACTTATTTCAGTCAGCTAGATCTTTCTTCTTCAAAGCAAAAAGATTTTATCTTCAAATACAAGAACTTTTCGTGGTTTTGTTGATTTTCAGCAAATGAACATATTTCAGCGAGGGAGAAGTTTTTTCTTTAATAGCGTCAGATTTTATCTTAAAATACAAGAACTTTTCGTGGTTCTTGTCAATTTTTGTTGGTTTTCATCCAATGAACTTATTTCAGTCAGCAAGATCTTTCTTCTTGAAAGCAAAAAGATTTTATCTTCAAATACAAGAACTTTTCGTGGTTTTGTTGATTTTCAGCAAATGAACATATTTCAGCAAGCTGGAAGTTTTTTCTTTAATAGCGTTAGATATTATCTTAAAATACAAGAACATTTCGTGGTTCTTGTCAATTTTTGTTGGTTTTCATCCAATGAACTTATTTCAGTCAGCTAGATCTTTCTTCTTCAAAGCAAAAAGATTTTATCTTCAAATACAAGAACTTTTCGTGGTTTTGTTGATTTTCAGCAAATGAACATATTTCAGCGAGCGAGAAGTATTTTCTTTAATAGCGTCAGATTTTATCTTAAAATACAAGAACTTTTCGTGGTTCTTGTCAATTTTTGTTGGTTTTCATCTGATGAACTTATTTCAGTCAGCTAGATCTTTCTTCTTCAAAGCAAAAAGATTTTATCTTCAAATACAAGAACTTTTCGTGGTTTTGTTGATTTTCAGCAAATGAACATATTTCAGCGAGGGAGAAGTTTTTTCTTTAATAGCGTCAGATTTTATCTTAAAATACAAGAACTTTTCGTGGTTCTTGTCAATTTTTGTTGGTTTTCATCCAATGAACTTATTTCAGTCAGCAAGATCTTTCTTCTTGAAAGCAAAAAGATTTTATCTTCAAATGCAAAACTTTTCGTGGTTTTGTTGATTTTCAGCAAATGAACATATTTCAGCGAGCGAGAAGTTTTTTCTTTAAAAGCGTAAGATTTTATCTTAAAATACAAGAACTTTTCGTGGTTCTTGTCAATTTTTGTTGGTTTTCATCTTATGAACTTATTCCAGTCAGCTCGATCTTTCTTCTTCAAAGCAAAAAGATTTTATCTTCAAATGCAAGAACTTTTCGTGGTTTTGTTGATTTTCAGCAAATGAACATATTTCAGCGAGCGAGAAGTTTTTTCTTTAATAGCATCAGATTTTATCTTAAAATACAAGAACTTTTCGTGGTTCTTGTCAATTTTTGTTAGTTTTCATCTTATGAACTTATTTCAGTCAGCGAGATCTTTCTTCTTCAAAGCAAAAAGATTTTATCTTCAAATACAAGAACTTTTCGTGATTTTGTTGATTTTCAGCAAATGAACATATTTCAGTGAGCGAGAAGTTTTTTCTTTAATAGCGTCAGATTTTATCTTAAAATACAAAAACTTTTTGTGGTTCTTGTCAATTTTTGTTGATTTTCATCAAATGAACTTATTTCAGTCAGCTGGATCTTTCTTCTTTAAAGCAAAAAGATTTTATCTTCAAATACAAGAACTTTTTGTGGTTTTGTTGATTTTCAGCAAATGAACATTTTTCAGCGAGGGAGAAGTTTTTTCTTTAATAGCATCAGATTTTATCTTAAAATACAAGAACTTTTCGTGGTTCTTGTCAATTTTTGTTGCTTTTCATCTTATGAACTTATTTCAGTCAGCGAGATCTTTCTTCTTTAAAGCAAAAAGATTTTATCTTCAAATACAAGAACTTTTTGTGGTTTTGTTGATTTTCAGCAAAGGAACATATTTCAGCGAGCGAGAAGTTTTTTCTTTAATCGCGTCAGATTTTATCTTAAAATACAAGAACTTTTCGTGGTTCTTGTCAATTTTTGTTGGTTTTCATCCAATGAACTTATTTCAGTCAGCTGGATCTTTCTTCTTCAAAGCAAAAAGATTTTATCTTCAAATACAAGAACTTTTCGTGGTTTTGTTGATTTTCAGCAAATGAACATATTTCAGTGAGCGAGAAGTTTTTTCTTTAATAGCGTCAGATTTTATCTTAAAATACAAAAACTTTTCGTGGTTCTTGTCAATTTTTGTTGAATTTCATCAAATGAACTTATTTCAGTCAGCTAGATCTTTCTTCTTTAAAGCAAAAAGATTTTATCTTCAAATACAAGAACTTTTTGTGGTTTAGTTGATTTTCAGCAAATGAACATATTTCAGCGAGGGAGAAGTTTTTTCTTTAATAGCGTCAGATTTTATCTTAAAATACAAGAACTTTTCGTGGTTCTTGTCAATTTTTGTTGGTTTTCATCCAATAAACTTATTTCAGTCAGCGAGATCTTTCTTCTTCAAAGCAAAAAGATTTTATCTTCAAATACAAGAACTTTTCGTGGTTTTGTTGATTTTCAGCAAATGAACATATTTCAGCGAGCGAGAAGTTTTTTCTTCAATCGCGTCAGATTTTATCTTAAAATACAAGAACTTTTCGTGGTTCTTGTCAATTTTTGTTAGTTTTCATCTTATGAACTTATTTCAGTCAGCGAGATCTTTCTTCTTCAAAGCAAAAAGATTTTGTCTTCAAATACAAGAACTTTTTGTGGTTTTGTTGATTTTCAGCAAATGAACATATTTCAGCGAGCGAGAAGTTTTTTCTTCAATCGCGTAAGATTTTTTCTTAAAATACAAGAACTTTTCGTGGTTCTTGTCAATTTTTGTTGGTTTTCATCTGATGAACTTATTTCAGTCAGCTAGATCTTTCTTCTTCAAAGCAAAAAGATTTTATCTTCAAATACAAGAACTTTTCGTGGTTTTGTTGATTTTCAGCAAATGAACATATTTCAGCGAGGGAGAAGTTTTTTCTTTAATAGCGTCAGATTTTATCTTAAAATACAAGAACTTTTCGTGGTTCTTGTCAATTTTTGTTGGTTTTCATCCAATGAACTTATTTCAGTCAGCAAGATCTTTCTTCTTGAAAGCAAAAAGATTTTATCTTCAAATGCAAAACTTTTCGTGGTTTTGTTGATTTTCAGCAAATGAACATATTTCAGCGAGCGAGAAGTTTTTTCTTTAAAAGCGTAAGATTTTATCTTAAAATACAAGAACTTTTCGTGGTTCTTGTCAATTTTTGTTGGTTTTCATCTTATGAACTTATTCCAGTCAGCTCGATCTTTCTTCTTCAAAGCAAAAAGATTTTATCTTCAAATGCAAGAACTTTTCGTGGTTTTGTTGATTTTCAGCAAATGAACATATTTCAGCGAGCGAGAAGTTTTTTCTTTAATAGCGTCAGATTTTATCTTAAAATACAAGAACTTTTCGTGGTACTTGTCAATTTTTGTTAGTTTTCATCTTATGAACTTATTTCAGTCAGCGAGATCTTTCTTCTTCAAAGCAAAAAGATTTTATCTTCAAATACAAGAACTTTTCGTGATTTTGTTGATTTTCAGCAAATGAACATATTTCAGCGAGCTAGAAGTTTTTTCTTCAATAGCGTAAGATTTTATCTTAAAATACAAGAACTTTTCGTGGTTCCTGTCAATTTTTGTTAGTTTTCATCTTATGAACTTATTTCAGTCAGCGAGATCTTTCTTCTTCAAAGCAAAAAGATTTTATCTTCAAATACAAGAACTTTTCGTGGTTTTGTTGATTTTCAGCAAATGAACATATTTCAGCGAGCGAGAAGTTTTTTCTTTAAAAGCATAAGATTTCATCTTAAAATACAAGAACATTTCGTGGTTCTTGTCAATTTTTGTTGGTTTTCAACTTATGAACTTATTTCAGTCAGCTAGATCTTTCTTCTTCAAAGCAAAAAGATTTTATCTTCAAATACAAGAACTTTTCGTGGTTTTGTTGATTTTCAGCAAATGAACATATTTCAGCGAGCGAGAAGTTTTTTCTTCAATCGCGTAAGATTTTATCTTAAAATACAAGAACTTTTCGTGGTTCTTGTCAATTTTTGTTGGTTTTCATCCAATGAACTTATTTCAGTCAGCTAGATCTTTCTTCTTCAAAGCAAAAAGATGTTATCTTCAAATACAAGAACTTTTCGTGGTTTTGTTGATTTTCAGCAAATGAACATATTTCAGTGAGCGAGAAGTTTTTTCTTTAATAGCGTCAGATTTTATCTTAAAATACAAAAACTTTTTGTGGTTCTTGTCAATTTTTGTTGATTTTCATCAAATGAACTTATTTCAGTCAGCTGGATCTTTCTTCTTTAAAGCAAAAAGATTTTATCTTCAAATACAAGAACTTTTTGTGGTTTTGTTGATTTTCAGCAAATGAACATTTTTCAGCGAGCGAGAAGTTTTTTCTTTAATAGCATCAGATTTTATCTTAAAATACAAGAACTTTTCGTGGTTCTTGTCAATTTTTGTTGCTTTTCATCTTATGAACTTATTTCAGTCAGCGAGATCTTTCTTCTTTAAAGCAAAAAGATTTTATCTTCAAATACAAGAACTTTTTGTGGTTTTGTTGATTTTCAGCAAATGAACATATTTCAGCGAGCGAGAAGTTTTTTCTTTAATCGCGTCAGATTTTATCTTAAAATACAAGAACTTTTCGTGGTTCTTGTCAATTTTTGTTGGTTTTCATCCAATGAACTTATTTCAGTCAGCTGGATCTTTCTTCTTCAAAGCAAAAAGATTTTATCTTCAAATACAAGAACTTTTCGTGGTTTTGTTGATTTTCAGCAAATGAACATATTTCAGTGAGCGAGAAGTTTTTTCTTTAATAGCGTCAGATTTTATCTTAAAATACAAAAACTTTTCGTGGTTCTTGTCAATTTTTGTTGAATTTCATCAAATGAACTTATTTCAGTCAGCTAGATCTTTCTTCTTTAAAGCAAAAAGATTTTATCTTCAAATACAAGAACTTTTTGTGGTTTTGTTGATTTTCAGCAAATGAACATATTTCAGCGAGGGAGAAGTTTTTTCTTTAATAGCGTCAGATTTTATCTTAAAATACAAGAACTTTTCGTGGTTCTTGTCAATTTTTGTTGGTTTTCATCCAATAAACTTATTTCAGTCAGCGAGATCTTTCTTCTTCAAAGCAAAAAGATTTTATCTTCAAATACAAGAACTTTTCGTGGTTTTGTTGATTTTCAGCAAATGAACATATTTCAGCGAGCGAGAAGTTTTTTCTTCAATCGCGTCAGATTTTATCTTAAAATACAAGAACTTTTCGTGGTTCTTGTCAATTTTTGTTAGTTTTCATCTTATGAACTTATTTCAGTCAGCGAGATCTTTCTTCTTCAAAGCAAAAAGATTTTGTCTTCAAATACAAGAACTTTTCGTGGTTCTTGTCAATTTTTGTTGGTTTTCATCCAATGAACTTATTTCAGTCAGCGAGATCTTTCTTCTTCAAAGCAAAAAGATTTTATCTTCAAATACAAGAACTTTTCGTGGTTTTGTTGATTTTCAGCAAATGAACATATTTCAGCGAGCTAGAAGTTTTTTCTTCAATAGCGTAAGATTTTATCTTAAAATACAAGAACTTTTCGTGGTTCTTGTCAATTTTTGTTAGTTTTCATCTTATGAACTTATTTCAGTCAGCGAGATCTTTCTTCTTCAAAGCAAAAAGATTTTGTCTTCAAATACAAGAACTTTTCGTGGTTCTTGTCAATTTTTGTTGGTTTTCATCTTATGAACTTATTTCAGTCAGCTAGATCTTTCTTCTTCAAAGCAAAAAGATTTTATCTTCAAATACAAGAACTTTTCGTGGTTTTGTTGATTTTCAGCAAATGAACATATTTCAGCGAGCTAGAAGTTTTTTCTTCAATAGCGTAAGATTTTATCTTAAAATACAAGAACTTTTCGTGGTTCTTGTCAATTTTTGTTAGTTTTCATCTTATGAACTTATTTCAGTCAGCTAGATCTTTCTTCTTCAAAGCAAAAAGATTTTATCTTCAAATACAAGAACTTTTCGTGGTTTTGTTGATTTTCAGCAAATGAACATATTTCAGCGAGCGAGAAGTTTTTTCTTTAAAAGCATAAGATTTCATCTTAAAATACAAGAACATTTCGTGGTTCTTGTCAATTTTTGTTGGTTTTCAACTTATGAACTTATTTCAGTCAGCTAGATCTTTCTTCTTCAAAGCAAAAAGATTTTATCTTCAAATACAAGAACTTTTCGTGGTTTTGTTGATTTTCAGCAAATGAACATATTTCAGCGAGCGAGAAGTTTTTTCTTCAATCGCGTAAGATTTTATCTTAAAATACAAGAACTTTTCGTGGTTCTTGTCAATTTTTGTTGGTTTTCATCCAATGAACTTATTTCAGTCAGCTAGATCTTTCTTCTTCAAAGCAAAAAGATGTTATCTTCAAATACAAGAACTTTTCGTGGTTTTGTTGATTTTCAGCAAATGAACATATTTCAGTGAGCGAGAAGTTTTTTCTTTAATAGCGTCTGATTTTATCTTAAAATACAAAAACTTTTTGTGGTTCTTGTCAATTTTTGTTGATTTTCATCAAATGAACTTATTTCAGTCAGCTAGATCTTTCTTCTTTAAAGCAAAAAGATTTTATCTTCAAATACAAGAACTTTTTGTGGTTTTGTTGATTTTCAGCAAATGAACATTTTTCAGCGAGGGAGAAGTTTTTTCTTTAATAGCATCAGATTTTATCTTAAAATACAAGAACTTTTCGTGGTTCTTGTCAATTTTTGTTGGTTTTCATCCAATAAACTTATTTCAGTCAGCGAGATCTTTCTTCTTCAAAGCAAAAAGATTTTATCTTCAAATACAAGAACTTTTCGTGGTTTTGTTGATTTTCAGCAAATGAACATATTTCAGCGAGCGAGAAGTTTTTTCTTCAATCGCGTCAGATTTTATCTTAAAATACAAGAACTTTTCGTGGTTCTTGTCAATTTTTGTTAGTTTTCATCTTATGAACTTATTTCAGTCAGCGAGATCTTTCTTCTTCAAAGCAAAAAGATTTTGTCTTCAAATACAAGAACTTTTCGTGGTGTTGTTGATTTTCAGCAAATGAACATATTTCAGCGAGCGAGAAGTTTTTTCTTTAATCGCATCAGATTTTATCTTAAAATACAAGAACTTTTCGTGGTTCTTGTCAATTTTTGTTGGTTTTCATCCAATGAACTTATTTCAGTCAGCGAGATCTTTCTTCTTCAAAGCAAAAAGATTTTATCTTCAAATACAAGAACTTTTCGTGGTTTTGTTGATTTTCAGCAAATGAACATATTTCAGCGAGCTAGAAGTTTTTTCTTCAATAGCGTAAGATTTTATCTTAAAATACAAGAACTTTTCGTGGTTCTTGTCAATTTTTGTTAGTTTTCATCTTATGAACTTATTTCAGTCAGCGAGATCTTTCTTCTTCAAAGCAAAAAGATTTTGTCTTCAAATACAAGAACTTTTCGTGGTTCTTGTCAATTTTTGTTGGTTTTCATCTTATGAACTTATTTCAGTCAGCTAGATCTTTCTTCTTCAAAGCAAAAAGATTTTATCTTCAAATACAAGAACTTTTCGTGGTTTTGTTGATTTTCAGCAAATGAACATATTTCAGCGAGCTAGAAGTTTTTTCTTCAATAGCGTAAGATTTTATCTTAAAATACAAGAACTTTTCGTGGTTCTTGTCAATTTTTGTTAGTTTTCATCTTATGAACTTATTTCAGTCAGCTAGATCTTTCTTCTTCAAAGCAAAAAGATTTTATCTTCAAATACAAGAACTTTTCGTGGTTTTGTTGATTTTCAGCAAATGAACATATTTCAGCGAGCGAGAAGTTTTTTCTTTAAAAGCATAAGATTTCATCTTAAAATACAAGAACATTTCGTGGTTCTTGTCAATTTTTGTTGGTTTTCAACTTATGAACTTATTTCAGTCAGCTAGATCTTTCTTCTTCAAAGCAAAAAGATTTTATCTTCAAATACAAGAACTTTTCGTGGTTTTGTTGATTTTCAGCAAATGAACATATTTCAGCGAGCGAGAAGTTTTTTCTTCAATCGCGTAAGATTTTATCTTAAAATACAAGAACTTTTCGTGGTTCTTGTCAATTTTTGTTGGTTTTCATCTTATGAACTTATTTCAGTCAGCTAGATCTTTCTTCTTCAAAGCAAAAAGATGTTATCTTCAAATACAAGAACTTTTCGTGGTTTTGTTGATTTTCAGCAAATGAACATATTTCAGTGAGCGAGAAGTTTTTTCTTTAATAGCGTCTGATTTTATCTTAAAATACAAAAACTTTTTGTGGTTCTTGTCAATTTTTGTTGATTTTCATCAAATGAACTTATTTCAGTCAGCTAGATCTTTCTTCTTTAAAGCAAAAAGATTTTATCTTCAAATACAAGAACTTTTTGTGGTTTTGTTGATTTTCAGCAAATGAACATTTTTCAGCGAGGGAGAAGTTTTTTCTTTAATAGCATCAGATTTTATCTTAAAATACAAGAACTTTTCGTGGTTCTTGTCAATTTTTGTTGCTTTTCATCTTATGAACTTATTTCAGTCAGCGAGATCTTTCTTCTTTAAAGCAAAAAGATTTTATCTTCAAATACAAGAACTTTTTGTGGTTTTGTTGATTTTCAGCAAATGAACATATTTCAGCGAGCGAGAAGTTTTTTCTTTAATCGCGTCAGATTTTATCTTAAAATACAAGAACTTTTCGTGGTTCTTGTCAATTTTTGTTAGTTTTCATCTTATGAACTTATTTCAGTCAGCGAGATCTTTCTTCTTCAAAGCAAAAAGATTTTGTCTTCAAATACAAGAACTTTTCGTGGTTCTTGTCAATTTTTGTTGGTTTTCATCTTATGAACTTATTTCAGTCAGCTAGATCTTTCTTCTTCAAAGCAAAAAGATTTTATCTTCAAATACAAGAACTTTTCGTGGTTTTGTTGATTTTCAGCAAATGAACATATTTCAGCGAGCGAGAAGTTTTTTCTTTAATAGCGTCAGATTTTATCTTAAAATATAAGAACTTTTCGTGGTTCTTGTCAATTTTTGTTGGTTTTCATCTTATGAACATATTTCAGTCAGCTGGATCTTTCATCTTCAAAGCAAAAAGATTTTATCTTCAAATACAAGAACTTTTCGTGGTTTTGTTGATTTTCAGCAAATGAACATATTTCAGCGAGCAAGAAGTTTTTTCTTTAAAAGCGTAAGATTTTATCTTAAAATACAAGAACTTTTCGTGGTTCTTGTCAATTTTTGTTGGTTTTCATCTTATGAACTTATTCCAGTCAGCTCGATCTTTCTTCTTCAAAGCAAAAAGATTTTATCTTCAAATGCAAGAACTTTTCGTGGTTTTGTTGATTTTCAGCAAATGAACATATTTCAGCGAGCGAGAAGTTTTTTCTTTAATAGCGTCAGATTTTATCTTAAAATACAAGAACTTTTCGTGGTTCTTGTCAATTTTTGTTAGTTTTCATCTTATGAACTTATTTCAGTCAGCGAGATCTTTCTTCTTCAAAGCAAAAAGATTTTATCTTCAAATACAAGAACTTTTCGTGATTTTGCTGATTTTCAGCAAATGAACATATTTCAGCGAGCTAGAAGTTTTATCTTCAATAGCGTAACATTTTATCTTAAAATACAAGAACTTTTCGTGGTTCCTGTCAATTTTTGTTAGTTTTCATCTTATGAACTTATTTCAGTCAGCGAGATCTTTCTTCTTCAAAGCAAAAAGATTTTATCTTCAAATACAAGAACTTTTCGTGGTTTTGTTGATTTTCAGCAAATGAACATATTTCAGCGAGCGAGAAGTTTTTTCTTTAATCGCGTCAGATTTTATCTTAAAATACAAGAACTTTTCGTGGTTCTTGTCAATTTTTGTTGGATTTCATCCAATGAACTTATTTCAGTCAGCTGGGATCTTTCTTCTTGAAAGCAAAAAGATTTTATCTTCAAATACAAGAACTTTTCGTGGTTTTGTTGATTTTCAGCAAATGAACATATTTCAGCGAGCGAGAAGTTTTTTCTTTAATAGCGTCAGGTCTTATCTTAAAATACAAGAACTTTTCGTGGTTCTTGTCAATTTTTGTTGGTTTTCATCCAATGAACTTATTTCAGTCAGCTTGATCTTTCTTCTTCAAAGCAAAAAGATTTAATCTTCAAATACAAGAACTTTTCGTGGTTTTGTTGATTTTCAGCAAATGAACATATTTCAGCGAGCGAGAAGTTTTTTCTTTAATAGCGTCAGATTTTATCTTAAAATACAAGAACATTTCTTGGTTCTTGTCAATTTTTGTTGGTTTTCATCTTATGAACTTATTTCAGTCAGCTAGATATTTCTTCTTCAAAGCAAAAAGATTTTATCTTCAAATACAAGAACTTTTCGTGATTTTGTTGATTTTCAGCAAATGAACATATTTCAGCGAGCGAGAAGTTTTTTCTTTAAAAGCGTAACATTTTATCTCAAAATGCAAGAACTTTTCGTGGTTCTTGTCAATTTTTGTTGGTTTTCATCTTATGAACTTATTTCAGTCAGCTCGATCTTTCTTCTTCAAAGCAAAAAGATTTTATCTTCAAATACAAGAACTTTTCGTGGTTTTGTTGATTTTCAGCAAATGAACATATTTCAGCGAGGGAGAAGTTTTTTCTTCAATCGCGTCAGATTTTATCTTAAAATACAAGAACTTTTCGTGGTTCTTGTCAATTTTTGTTAGTTTTCATCTTATGAACTTATTTCAGTCAGCGAGATCTTTCTTCTTCAAAGCAAAAAGATTTTGTCTTCAAATACAAGAACTTTTCGTGGTTCTTGTCAATTTTTGTTGGTTTTCATCCAATGAACTTATTTCAGTCAGCGAGATCTTTCTTCTTCAAAGCAAAAAGATTTTATCTTCAAATACAAGAACTTTTCGTGGTTTTGTTGATTTTCAGCAAATGAACATATTTCAGCGAGCTAGAAGTTTTTTCTTCAATAGCGTAAGATTTTATCTTAAAATACAAGAACTTTTCGTGGTTCTTGTCAATTTTTGTTAGTTTTCATCTTATGAACTTACTTCAGTCAGCGAGATCTTTCTTCTTCAAAGCAAAAAGATTTTGTCTTCAAATACAAGAACTTTTCGTGGTTCTTGTCAATTTTTGTTGGTTTTCATCTTATGAACTTATTTCAGTCAGCTAGATCTTTCTTCTTCAAAGCAAAAAGATTTTATCTTCAAATACAAGAACTTTTCGTGGTTTTGTTGATTTTCAGCAAATGAACATATTTCAGCGAGCGAGAAGTTTTTTCTTTAATAGCGTCAGATTTTATCTTAAAATACAAGAACTTTTCGTGGTTCTTGTCAATTTTTGTTGGTTTTCATCTTATGAACATATTTCAGTCAGCTGGATCTTTCATCTTCAAAGCAAAAAGATTTTATCTTCAAATACAAGAACTTTTCGTGGTTTTGTTGATTTTCAGCAAATGAACATATTTCAGCGAGCAAGAAGTTTTTTCTTTAAAAGCGTAAGATTTTATCTTAAAATACAAGAACTTTTCGTGGTTCTTGTCAATTTTTGTTGGTTTTCATCTTATGAACTTATTCCAGTCAGCTCGATCTTTCTTCTTCAAAGCAAAAAGATTTTATCTTCAAATGCAAGAACTTTTCGTGGTTTTGTTGATTTTCAGCAAATGAACATATTTCAGCGAGCGAGAAGTTTTTTCTTTAATAGCGTCAGATTTTATCTTAAAATACAAGAACTTTTCGTGGTTCTTGTCAATTTTTGTTAGTTTTCATCTTATGAACTTATTTCAGTCAGCGAGATCTTTCTTCTTCAAAGCAAAAAGATTTTATCTTCAAATACAAGAACTTTTCGTGATTTTGTTGATTTTCAGCAAATGAACATATTTCAGCGAGCTAGAAGTTTTATCTTCAATAGCGTAACATTTTATCTTAAAATACAAGAACTTTTCGTGGTTCCTGTCAATTTTTGTTAGTTTTCATCTTATGAACTTATTTCAGTCAGCGAGATCTTTCTTCTTCTAAGCAAAAAGATTTTATCTTCAAATACAAGAACTTTTCGTGGTTTTGTTGATTTTCAGCAAATGAACATATTTCAGCGAGCGAGAAGTTTTTTCTTCAATCGCGTCAGATTTTATCTTAAAATACAAGAACTTTTCGTGGTTCTTGTCAATTTTTGTTAGTTTTCATCTTATGAACTTATTTCAGTCAGCGAGATCTTTCTTCTTCAAAGCAAAAAGATTTTGTCTTCAAATACAAGAACTTTTCGTGGTGTTGTTGATTTTCAGCAAATGAACATATTTCAGCGAGCGAGAAGTTTTTTCTTTAATCGCATCAGATTTTATCTTAAAATACAAGAACTTTTCGTGGTTCTTGTCAATTTTTGTTGGTTTTCATCCAATGAACTTATTTCAGTCAGCGAGATCTTTCTTCTTCAAAGCAAAAAGATTTTATCTTCAAATACAAGAACTTTTCGTGGTTTTGTTGATTTTCAGCAAATGAACATATTTCAGCGAGCTAGAAGTTTTTTCTTCAATAGCGTAAGATTTTATCTTAAAATACAAGAACTTTTCGTGGTTCTTGTCAATTTTTGTTAGTTTTCATCTTATGAACTTATTTCAGTCAGCGAGATCTTTCTTCTTCAAAGCAAAAAGATTTTGTCTTCAAATACAAGAACTTTTCGTGGTTCTTGTCAATTTTTGTTGGTTTTCATCTTATGAACTTATTTCAGTCAGCTAGATCTTTCTTCTTCAAAGCAAAAAGATTTTATCTTCAAATACAAGAACTTTTCGTGGTTTTGTTGATTTTCAGCAAATGAACATATTTCAGCGAGCTAGAAGTTTTTTCTTCAATAGCGTAAGATTTTATCTTAAAATACAAGAACTTTTCGTGGTTCTTGTCAATTTTTGTTAGTTTTCATCTTATGAACTTATTTCAGTCAGCTAGATCTTTCTTCTTCAAAGCAAAAAGATTTTATCTTCAAATACAAGAACTTTTCGTGGTTTTGTTGATTTTCAGCAAATGAACATATTTCAGCGAGCGAGAAGTTTTTTCTTTAAAAGCATAAGATTTCATCTTAAAATACAAGAACATTTCGTGGTTCTTGTCAATTTTTGTTGGTTTTCAACTTATGAACTTATTTCAGTCAGCTAGATCTTTCTTCTTCAAAGCAAAAAGATTTTATCTTCAAATACAAGAACTTTTCGTGGTTTTGTTGATTTTCAGCAAATGAACATATTTCAGCGAGCGAGAAGTTTTTTCTTCAATCGCGTAAGATTTTATCTTAAAATACAAGAACTTTTCGTGGTTCTTGTCAATTTTTGTTGGTTTTCATCTTATGAACTTATTTCAGTCAGCTAGATCTTTCTTCTTCAAAGCAAAAAGATGTTATCTTCAAATACAAGAACTTTTCGTGGTTTTGTTGATTTTCAGCAAATGAACATATTTCAGTGAGCGAGAAGTTTTTTCTTTAATAGCGTCTGATTTTATCTTAAAATACAAAAACTTTTTGTGGTTCTTGTCAATTTTTGTTGATTTTCATCAAATGAACTTATTTCAGTCAGCTAGATCTTTCTTCTTTAAAGCAAAAAGATTTTATCTTCAAATACAAGAACTTTTTGTGGTTTTGTTGATTTTCAGCAAATGAACATTTTTCAGCGAGGGAGAAGTTTTTTCTTTAATAGCATCAGATTTTATCTTAAAATACAAGAACTTTTCGTGGTTCTTGTCAATTTTTGTTGCTTTTCATCTTATGAACTTATTTCAGTCAGCGAGATCTTTCTTCTTTAAAGCAAAAAGATTTTATCTTCAAATACAAGAACTTTTTGTGGTTTTGTTGATTTTCAGCAAATGAACATATTTCAGCGAGCGAGAAGTTTTTTCTTTAATCGCGTCAGATTTTATCTTAAAATACAAGAACTTTTCGTGGTTCTTGTCAATTTTTGTTAGTTTTCATCTTATGAACTTATTTCAGTCAGCGAGATCTTTCTTCTTCAAAGCAAAAAGATTTTGTCTTCAAATACAAGAACTTTTCGTGGTTCTTGTCAATTTTTGTTGGTTTTCATCTTATGAACTTATTTCAGTCAGCTAGATCTTTCTTCTTCAAAGCAAAAAGATTTTATCTTCAAATACAAGAACTTTTCGTGGTTTTGTTGATTTTCAGCAAATGAACATATTTCAGCGAGCGAGAAGTTTTTTCTTTAATAGCGTCAGATTTTATCTTAAAATACAAGAACTTTTCGTGGTTCTTGTCAATTTTTGTTGGTTTTCATCTTATGAACATATTTCAGTCAGCTGGATCTTTCATCTTCAAAGCAAAAAGATTTTATCTTCAAATACAAGAACTTTTCGTGGTTTTGTTGATTTTCAGCAAATGAACATATTTCAGCGAGCAAGAAGTTTTTTCTTTAAAAGCGTAAGATTTTATCTTAAAATACAAGAACTTTTCGTGGTTCTTGTCAATTTTTGTTGGTTTTCATCTTATGAACTTATTCCAGTCAGCTCGATCTTTCTTCTTCAAAGCAAAAAGATTTTATCTTCAAATGCAAGAACTTTTCGTGGTTTTGTTGATTTTCAGCAAATGAACATATTTCAGCGAGCGAGAAGTTTTTTCTTTAATAGCGTCAGATTTTATCTTAAAATACAAGAACTTTTCGTGGTTCTTGTCAATTTTTGTTAGTTTTCATCTTATGAACTTATTTCAGTCAGCGAGATCTTTCTTCTTCAAAGCAAAAAGATTTTATCTTCAAATACAAGAACTTTTCGTGATTTTGCTGATTTTCAGCAAATGAACATATTTCAGCGAGCTAGAAGTTTTATCTTCAATAGCGTAACATTTTATCTTAAAATACAAGAACTTTTCGTGGTTCCTGTCAATTTTTGTTAGTTTTCATCTTATGAACTTATTTCAGTCAGCGAGATCTTTCTTCTTCAAAGCAAAAAGATTTTATCTTCAAATACAAGAACTTTTCGTGGTTTTGTTGATTTTCAGCAAATGAACATATTTCAGCGAGCGAGAAGTTTTTTCTTTAATCGCGTCAGATTTTATCTTAAAATACAAGAACTTTTCGTGGTTCTTGTCAATTTTTGTTGGATTTCATCCAATGAACTTATTTCAGTCAGCTGGGATCTTTCTTCTTGAAAGCAAAAAGATTTTATCTTCAAATACAAGAACTTTTCGTGGTTTTGTTGATTTTCAGCAAATGAACATATTTCAGCGAGCGAGAAGTTTTTTCTTTAATAGCGTCAGGTCTTATCTTAAAATACAAGAACTTTTCGTGGTTCTTGTCAATTTTTGTTGGTTTTCATCCAATGAACTTATTTCAGTCAGCTTGATCTTTCTTCTTCAAAGCAAAAAGATTTAATCTTCAAATACAAGAACTTTTCGTGGTTTTGTTGATTTTCAGCAAATGAACATATTTCAGCGAGCGAGAAGTTTTTTCTTTAATAGCGTCAGATTTTATCTTAAAATACAAGAACATTTCTTGGTTCTTGTCAATTTTTGTTGGTTTTCATCTTATGAACTTATTTCAGTCAGCTAGATATTTCTTCTTCAAAGCAAAAAGATTTTATCTTCAAATACAAGAACTTTTCGTGATTTTGTTGATTTTCAGCAAATGAACATATTTCAGCGAGCGAGAAGTTTTTTCTTTAAAAGCGTAACATTTTATCTCAAAATGCAAGAACTTTTCGTGGTTCTTGTCAATTTTTGTTGGTTTTCATCTTATGAACTTATTTCAGTCAGCTCGATCTTTCTTCTTCAAAGCAAAAAGATTTTATCTTCAAATACAAGAACTTTTCGTGGTTTTGTTGATTTTCAGCAAATGAACATATTTCAGCGAGGGAGAAGTTTTTTCTTCAATCGCGTCAGATTTTATCTTAAAATACAAGAACTTTTCGTGGTTCTTGTCAATTTTTGTTAGTTTTCATCTTATGAACTTATTTCAGTCAGCGAGATCTTTCTTCTTCAAAGCAAAAAGATTTTGTCTTCAAATACAAGAACTTTTCGTGGTTCTTGTCAATTTTTGTTGGTTTTCATCCAATGAACTTATTTCAGTCAGCGAGATCTTTCTTCTTCAAAGCAAAAAGATTTTATCTTCAAATACAAGAACTTTTCGTGGTTTTGTTGATTTTCAGCAAATGAACATATTTCAGCGAGCTAGAAGTTTTTTCTTCAATAGCGTAAGATTTTATCTTAAAATACAAGAACTTTTCGTGGTTCTTGTCAATTTTTGTTAGTTTTCATCTTATGAACTTACTTCAGTCAGCGAGATCTTTCTTCTTCAAAGCAAAAAGATTTTGTCTTCAAATACAAGAACTTTTCGTGGTTCTTGTCAATTTTTGTTGGTTTTCATCTTATGAACTTATTTCAGTCAGCTAGATCTTTCTTCTTCAAAGCAAAAAGATTTTATCTTCAAATACAAGAACTTTTCGTGGTTTTGTTGATTTTCAGCAAATGAACATATTTCAGCGAGCGAGAAGTTTTTTCTTTAATAGCGTCAGATTTTATCTTAAAATACAAGAACTTTTCGTGGTTCTTGTCAATTTTTGTTGGTTTTCATCTTATGAACATATTTCAGTCAGCTGGATCTTTCATCTTCAAAGCAAAAAGATTTTATCTTCAAATACAAGAACTTTTCGTGGTTTTGTTGATTTTCAGCAAATGAACATATTTCAGCGAGCAAGAAGTTTTTTCTTTAAAAGCGTAAGATTTTATCTTAAAATACAAGAACTTTTCGTGGTTCTTGTCAATTTTTGTTGGTTTTCATCTTATGAACTTATTCCAGTCAGCTCGATCTTTCTTCTTCAAAGCAAAAAGATTTTATCTTCAAATGCAAGAACTTTTCGTGGTTTTGTTGATTTTCAGCAAATGAACATATTTCAGCGAGCGAGAAGTTTTTTCTTTAATAGCGTCAGATTTTATCTTAAAATACAAGAACTTTTCGTGGTTCTTGTCAATTTTTGTTAGTTTTCATCTTATGAACTTATTTCAGTCAGCGAGATCTTTCTTCTTCAAAGCAAAAAGATTTTATCTTCAAATACAAGAACTTTTCGTGATTTTGTTGATTTTCAGCAAATGAACATATTTCAGCGAGCTAGAAGTTTTATCTTCAATAGCGTAACATTTTATCTTAAAATACAAGAACTTTTCGTGGTTCCTGTCAATTTTTGTTAGTTTTCATCTTATGAACTTATTTCAGTCAGCGAGATCTTTCTTCTTCTAAGCAAAAAGATTTTATCTTCAAATACAAGAACTTTTCGTGGTTTTGTTGATTTTCAGCAAATGAACATATTTCAGCGAGCGAGAATTTTTTTCTTTAATCGCGTCAGATTTTATCTTAAAATACAAGAACTTTTCGTGGTTCTTGTCAATTTTTGTTGATTTTCATCCAATGAACTTATTTCAGTCAGCTGGGATCTTTCTTCTTGAAAGCAAAAAGATTTTATCTTCAAATACAAGAACTTTTCGTGGTTTTGTTGATTTTCAGCAAATGAACATATTTCAGCGAGCGAGAAGTTTTTTCTTTAATAGCGTCAGATCTTATCTTAAAATACAAGAACTTTTCGTGGTTCTTGTCAATTTTTGTTGGTTTTCATCCAATGAACTTATTTCAGTCAGCTTGATCTTTCTTCTTCAAAGCAAAAAGATTTAATCTTCAAATACAAGAACTTTTCGTGGTTTTGTTGATTTTCAGCAAATGAACATATTTCAGCGAGCGAGAAGTTTTTTCTTTAATAGCGTCAGATTTTATCTTAAAATACAAGAACATTTCTTGGTTCTTGTCAATTTTTGTTGGTTTTCATCTTATGAACTTATTTCAGTCAGCTAGATATTTCTTCTTCAAAGCAAAAAGATTTTATCTTCAAATACAAGAACTTTTCGTGATTTTGTTGATTTTCAGCAAATGAACATATTTCAGCGAGCGAGAAGTTTTTTCTTTAAAAGCATAAGATTTCATCTTAAAATACAAGAACATTTCGTGGTTCTTGTCAATTTTTGTTGGTTTTCAACTTATGAACTTATTTCAGTCAGCTAGATCTTTCTTCTTCAAAGCAAAAAGATTTTATCTTCAAATACAAGAACTTTTCGTGGTTTTGTTGATTTTCAGCAAATGAACATATTTCAGCGAGCGAGAATTTTTTTCTTTAATCGCGTCAGATTTTATCTTAAAATACAAGAACTTTTCGTGGTTCTTGTCAATTTTTGTTGGTTTTCATCCAATGAACTTATTTCAGTCAGCTGGGATCTTTCTTCTTGAAAGCAAAAAGATTTTATCTTCAAATACAAGAACTTTTCGTGGTTTTGTTGATTTTCAGCAAATGAACATATTTCAGCGAGCGAGAAGTTTTTTCTTTAATAGCGTCAGATCTTATCTTAAAATACAAGAACTTTTCGTGGTTCTTGTCAATTTTTGTTGGTTTTCATCCAATGAACTTATTTCAGTCAGCTTGATCTTTCTTCTTCAAAGCAAAAAGATTTAATCTTCAAATACAAGAACTTTTCGTGGTTTTGTTGATTTTCAGCAAATGAACATATTTCAGCGAGCGAGAAGTTTTTTCTTTAATAGCGTCAGATTTTATCTTAAAATACAAGAACATTTCTTGGTTCTTGTCAATTTTTGTTGGTTTTCATCTTATGAACTTATTTCAGTCAGCTAGATATTTCTTCTTCAAAGCAAAAAGATTTTATCTTCAAATACAAGAACTTTTCGTGATTTTGTTGATTTTCAGCAAATGAACATATTTCAGCGAGCGAGAAGTTTTTTCTTTAAAAGCGTAACATTTTATCTCAAAATGCAAGAACTTTTCGTGGTTCTTGTCAATTTTTGTTGGTTTTCATCTTATGAACTTATTTCAGTCAGCTCGATCTTTCTTCTTCAAAGCAAAAAGATTTTATCTTCAAATACAAGAACTTTTCGTGGTTTTGTTGATTTTCAGCAAATGAACATATTTCAGCGAGGGAGAAGTTTTTTCTTTAATAGCGTCAGATTTTATCTTAAAATACAAGAACTTTTCATGGTTCTTGTCAATTTTTGTTGGTTTTCATCCAATGAACTTATTTCAGTCAGCTCGATCTTTCTTCTTGAAAGCAAAAAGATTTTATCTTCAAATACAAGAACTTTTCGTGGTTGTGTTGATTTTCAGCAAATGAACATATTTCAGCGAGCTAGAAGTTTTTTCTTCAATAGCGTAAGATTTTATCTTAAAATACAAGAACTTTTCGTGGTTCTTGTCAATTTTTGTTAGTTTTCATCTTATGAACTTATTTCAGTCAGCTAGATCTTTCTTCTTCAAAGCAAAAAGATTTTATCTTCAAATACAAGAACTTTTCGTGGTTTTGTTGATTTTCAGCAAATGAACATATTTCAGCGAGCGAGAAGTTTTTTCTTTAAAAGCGTAAGATTTTATCTTAAAATACAAGAACTTTTCGTGGTTCTTGTCAATTTTTGTTGGTTTTCATCTTATGAACTTATTCCAGTGAGCTCGATCTTTCTTCTTCAAAGCAAAAAGATTTTATCTTCAAATGCAAGAACTTTTCGTGGTTTTGTTGATTTTCAGCAAATGAACATATTTCAGAGAGCGAGAAGTTTTTTCTTTAATAGCGTCAGATTTTATCTTAAAATACAAGAACTTTTCGTGGTTCTTGTCAATTTTTGTTAGTTTTCATCTTATGAACTTATTTCAGTCAGCGAGATCTTTCTTCTTCAAAGCAAAAAGATTTTATCTTCAAATACAAGAACTTTTCGTGGTTTTGTTGATTTTCAGCAAATGAACATATTTCAGCGAGCTGGAAGTTTTTTCTTTAATCGCGTCAGATTTTATCTTAAAATACAAGAACTTTTCGTGGTTCTTGTCAATTTTTGTTGGTTTTCATCCAATGAACTTATTTCAGTCAGCGAGATCTTTCTTCTTCAAAGCAAAAAGATTTAATCTTCAAATACAAGAACTTTTCGTGGTTTTGTTGATTTTCAGCAAATAAACATATTTCAGCGAGCGAGAAGTTTTTTCTTTAATAGCGTCAGATTTTATCTTAAAATACAAGAACTTTTCGTGGTTCTTGTCAATTTTTGTTGGTTTTCATCTTATGAACTTATTTCAGTCAGCTCGATCTTTCTTCTTCAAAGCAAAAAGATTTTATCTTCAAATACAAGAACTTTTCGTGGTTTTGTTGATTTTCAGCAAATGAACATATTTCAGCGAGGGAGAAGTTTTTTCTTTAATAGCGTCAGATTTTATCTGAAAATACAAGAACTTTTCGTGGTTCTTGTCAATTTTTGTTAGTTTTCATCTTATGAACTTATTTCAGTCAGCTAGATCTTTCTTCTTCAAAGCAAAAAGATTTTATCTTCAAATACAAGAACTTTTCGTGGTTTTGTTGATTTTCAGCAAATGAACATATTTCAGCGAGCGAGAAGTTTTTTCTTTAAAAGCATAAGATTTCATCTTAAAATACAAGAACATTTCGTGGTTCTTGTCAATTTTTGTTGGTTTTCAACTTATGAACTTATTTCAGTCAGCTAGATCTTTCTTCTTCAAAGCAAAAAGATTTTATCTTCAAATACAAGAACTTTTCGTGGTTTTGTTGATTTTCAGCAAATGAACATATTTCAGCGAGCGAGAAGTTTTTTCTTTAATAGCGTCAGATTTTATCTTAAAATACAAGAACTTTTCGTGGTTCTTGTCAATTTTTGTTGGTTTTCATCCAATGAACTTATTTCAGTCAGCAAGATCTTTCTTCTTGAAAGCAAAAAGATTTTATCTTCAAATGCAAAACTTTTCGTGGTTCTTGTCAATTTTTGTTGGTTTTCATCTTATGAACTTATTCCAGTCAGCTCGATCTTTCTTCTTCAAAGCAAAAAGATTTTATTTTCAAATGCAAGAACTTTTCGTGGTTTTGTTGATTTTCAGCAAATGAACATATTTCTGCGAGGGAGAAGTTTTTTCTTTAATAGCGTCAGATTTTATCTTAAAATACAAGAACTTTTCGTGGTTCTTGTCAATTTTTGTTGGTTTTCATCTTATGAACTTATTCCAGTCAGCTCGATCTTTCTTCTTCAAAGCAAAAAGATTTTATTTTCAAATGCAAGAACTTTTCGTGGTTTTGTTGATTTTCAGCAAATGAACATATTTCTGTGAGGGAGAAGTTTTTTCTTTAATAGCGTCAGATTTTATCTTAAAATACAAGAACTTTTCGTGCTTCTTGTCAATTTTTGTTAGTTTTCATCTTATGAACTTATTTCAGTCAGCTCGATCTTTCTTCTTCAAAGCAAAAAGATTTTATCTTCAAATACAAGAACTTTTCGTGATTTTGTTGATTTTCAGCAAATGAACATATTTCAGCGAGCTAGAAGTTTTTTCTTCAATAGCGTAAGATTTTATCTTAAAATACAACAACTTTTCGTGGTTCCTGTCAATTTTTGTTAGTTTTCATCTTATGAACTTATTTCAGTCAGCGAGATCTTTCTTCTTCAAAGCAAAAAGATTTTATCTTCAAATACAAGAACTTTTCGTGGTTTTGTTGATTTTCAGCAAATGAACATATTTCAGCGAGCGAGAAGTTTTTTCTTTAATAGCGTCAGATTTTATCTTAAAATACAAGAACTTTTCGTGGTTCTTGTCAATTTTTGTTGGTTTTCATCCAATGAACTTATTTCAGTCAGCTGGATCTTTCTTCTTGAAAGCAAAAAGATTTTATCTTCAAATACAAGAACTTTTCGTGGTTTTGTTGATTTTCAGCAAATGAACATATTTCAGCGAGCGAGAAGTTTTTTCTTTAATAGCGTCAGATTTTATCTTAAAATACAAGAACTTTTCGTGGTTCTTGTCAATTTTTGTTGGTTTTCATCTTATGAACATATTTCAGTCAGCTGGATCTTTCATCTTCAAAGCAAAAAGATTTTATCTTCAAATACAAGAACTTTTCGTGGTTTTGTTGATTTTCAGCAAATGAACATATTTCAGCGAGCGAGAAGTTTTTTCTTTAATAGCGTCAGATTTTATCTTAAAATACAAGAACTTTTTGTGGTTCTTGTCAATTTTTGTTGGTTTTCATCTTATGAACTTATTCCAGTCAGCTCGATCTTTCTTCTTCAAAGCAAAAAGATTTTATCTTCAAATGCAAGAACTTTTCGTGGTTTTGTTGATTTTCAGCAAATGAACATATTTCAGCGAGCGAGAAGTTTTTTCTTTAAAAGCGTCAGATTTTATCTTAAAATACAAGAACTTTTTGTGGTTCTTGTCAATTTTTGTTGGTTTTCATCTTATGAACTTATTCCAGTCAGCTCGATCTTTCTTCTTCAAAGCAAAAAGATTTTATTTTCAAATGCAAGAACTTTTCGTGGTTTTGTTGATTTTCAGCAAATGAACATATTTCTGCGAGGGAGAAGTTTTTTCTTTAATAGCGTCAGATTTTATCTTAAAATACAAGAACTTTTCGTGCTTCTTGTCAATTTTTGTTAGTTTTCATCTTATGAACTTATTTCAGTCAGCTCGATCTTTCTTCAAAGCAAAAAGATTTTATCTTCAAATACAAGAACTTTTCGTGATTTTGTTGATTTTCAGCAAATGAACATATTTCAGCGAGCTAGAAGTTTTTTCTTCAATAGCGTAAGATTTTATCTTAAAATACAAGAACTTTTCGTGGTTCCTGTCAATTTTTGTTAGTTTTCATCTTATGAACTTATTTCAGTCAGCGAGATCTTTCTTCTTCAAAGCAAAAAGATTTTATCTTCAAATACAAGAACTTTTCGTGGTTTTGTTGATTTTCAGCAAATGAACATATTTCAGCGAGCGAGAAGTTTTTTCTTTAATCGCGTCAGATTTTATCTTAAAATACAAGAACTTTTCGTGGTTCTTGTCAATTTTTGTTGGTTTTCATCCAATGAACTTATTTCAGTCAGCTGGATCTTTCTTCTTGAAAGCAAAAAGATTTTATCTTCAAATACAAGAACTTTTCGTGGTTTTGTTGATTTTCAGCAAATGAACATATTTCAGCGAGCTGGAAGTTTTTTCTTTAATAGCGTCAGATTTTATCTTAAAATACAAGAACTTTTCGTGGTTCTTGTCAATTTTTGTTGGTTTTCATCCAATGAACTTATTTCAGTCAGCAAGATCTTTCTTCTTCAAAGCAAAAAGATTTAATCTTCAAATACAAGAACTTTTCGTGGTTTTGTTGATTTTCAGCAAATGAACAAATTTCAGCGAGCGAGAAGTTTTTTCTTTAATAGCGTCAGATTTTATCTTAAAATAGAAGAACTTTTCGTGGTTCTTGTCAATTTTTGTTGGTTTTCATCTTATGAACTTATTTCAGTCAGCTAGATATTTCTTCTTCAAAGCAAAAAGATTTTATCTTCAAATACAAGAACTTTTCGTGGTTTTGTTGATTTTCAGCAAATGAACATATTTCAGCAAGCGAGAAGTTTTTTCTTTAAAAGCGTAAGATTTTATCTTAAAATGCAAGAACTTTTCGTGGTTCTTGTCAATTTTTGTTGGTTTTCATCTTATGAACTTATTTCAGTCAGCTAGATCTTTCTTCTTCAAAGCAAAAAGATTTTATCTTCAAATACAAGAACTTTTCGTGATTTTGTTGATTTTCAGCAAATGAACATATTTCAGCGAGGGAGAGTTTTTTCTTCAATAGCGTCAGATTTTATCTTAAAATACAAGAACTTTTCGTGGTTCTTGTCAATTTTTGTTGGTTTTCATCCAATGAACTTATTTCAGTCAGCTCGATCTTTCTTCTTGAAAGCAAAAAGATTTTATCTTCAAATACAAGAACTTTTCGTGGTTGTGTTGATTTTCAGCAAATGAACATATTTCAGCGAGCTAGAAGTTTTTTCTTCAATAGCGTAATATTTTATCTTAAAATACAACAACTTTTCGTGGTTCTTGTCAATTTTTGTTAGTTTTCATCTTATGAACATATTTCAGTCAGCTAGATCTTTCTTCTTCAAAGCAAAAAGATTTTATCTTCAAATACAAGAACTTTTCGTGGTTTTGTTGATTTTCAGCAAATGAACATATTTCAGCGAGGGAGAAGTTTTTTCTTTAATAGCGTCAGATTTTATCTTAAAATACAAGAACATTTTGTGGTTCTTGTCAATTTTTGTTGGTTTTCATCCAATGAACTTATTTCAGTCAGCTCGATCTTTCTTCTTCAAAGCAAAAAGATTTTATCTTCAAATACAAGAACTTTTCGTGGTTTTGTTGATTTTCAGCAAATGAACATATTTCAGCGAGGGAGAAGTTTTTTCTTTAATAGCGTCAGATATTATCTTAAAATACAAGAACATTTCGTGGTTCTTGTCAATTTTTGTTGGTTTTCATCCAATGAACTTATTTCAGTCAGCTAGATCTTTCTTCTTCAAAGCAAAAAGATTTTATCTTCAAATACAAGAACTTTTCGTGGTTTTGTTGATTTTCAGCAAATGAACATATTTCAGCGAGCGAGAAGTATTTTCTTTAATAGCGTCAGATTTTATCTTAAAATACAAGAACTTTTCGTGGTTCTTGTCAATTTTTGTTGGTTTTCATGTTATGAACTTATTTCAGTCAGCTAGATCTTTCTTCTTCAAAGCAAAAAGATTTTATCTTCAAATACAAGAACTTTTTGTGGTTTTGTTGATTTTCAGCAAATGAACATATTTCAGCGAGCGAGAAGTTTTTTCTTCAATCGCGTAAGATTTTATCTTAAAATACAAGAACTTTTCGTGGTTCTTGTCAATTTTTGTTGGTTTTCATCTTATGAACTTATTTCAGTCAGCTCGATCTTTCTTCTTCAAAGCAAAAAGATTTTATCTTCAAATACAAGAACTTTTCGTGGTTTTGTTGATTTTCAGCAAATGAACATATTTCAGCGAGGGAGAAGTTTTTTCTTTAATAGCGTCAGATTTTATCTTAAAATACAAGAACTTTTCGTGGTTCTTGTCAATTTTTGTTGGTTTTCATCCAATGAACTTATTTCAGTCAGCAAGATCTTTCTTCTTGAAAGCAAAAAGATTTTATCTTCAAATACAAGAACTTTTCGTGGTTTTGTTGATTTTCAGCAAATGAACATATTTCAGCAAGCTGGAAGTTTTTTCTTTAATAGCGTCAGATTTTATCTTAAAATACAAGAACTTTTCGTGGTTCTTGTCAATTTTTGTTGGTTTTCATCTTATGAACATATTTCAGTCAGCTGGATCTTTCATCTTCAAAGCAAAAAGATTTTATCTTCAAATACAAGAACTTTTCGTGGTTTTGTTGATTTTCAGCAAATGAACATATTTCAGCGAGCGAGAAGTTTTTTCTTTAATAGCGTCAGATTTTATCTTAAAATACAAGAACTTTTTGTGGTTCTTGTCAATTTTTGTTGGTTTTCATCTTATGAACTTATTCCAGTCAGCTCGATCTTTCTTCTTCAAAGCAAAAAGATTTTATCTTCAAATGCAAGAACTTTTCGTGGTTTTGTTGATTTTCAGCAAATGAACATATTTCAGCGAGCGAGAAGTTTTTTCTTTAATAGCGTCAGATTTTATCTTAAAATACAAGAACTTTTTGAGGTTCTTGTCAATTTTTGTTGGTTTTCATCTTATGAACTTATTTCAGTCAGCTGGATCTTTCTTCTTCAAAGCAAAAAGATTTTATTTTCAAATGCAAGAACTTTTCGTGGTTTTGTTGATTTTCAGCAAATGAACATATTTCTGCGAGGGAGAAGTTTTTTCTTTAATAGCGTCAGATTTTATCTTAAAATACAAGAACTTTTCGTGCTTCTTGTCAATTTTTGTTAGTTTTCATCTTATGAACTTATTTCAGTCAGCTCGATCTTTCTTCTTCAAAGCAAAAAGATTTTATCTTCAAATACAAGAACTTTTCGTGATTTTGTTGATTTTCTGCAAATGAACATATTTCAGCGAGCTAGAAGTTTTTTCTTCAATAGCGTAAGATTTTATCTTAAAATACAAGAACTTTTCGTGGTTCCTGTCAATTTTTGTTAGTTTTCATCTTATGAACTTATTTCAGTCAGCGAGATCTTTCTTCTTCAAAGCAAAAAGATTTTATCTTCAAATACAAGAACTTTTCGTGGTTTTGTTGATTTTCAGCAAATGAACATATTTCAGCGAGCGAGAAGTTTTTTCTTTAATCGCGTCAGATTTTATCTTAAAATACAAGAACATTTCGTGGTTCTTGTCAATTTTTGTTGGTTTTCATCCAATGAACTTATTTCAGTCAGCTAGATCTTTCTTCTTCAAAGCAAAAAGATTTTATCTTCAAATACAAGAACTTTTCGTGGTTTTGTTGATTTTCAGCAAATGAACATATTTCAGCGAGCGAGAAGTATTTTCTTTAATAGCGTCAGATTTTATCTTAAAATACAAGAACTTTTCGTGGTTCTTGTCAATTTTTGTTGGTTTTCATGTTATGAACTTATTTCAGTCAGCTAGATCTTTCTTCTTCAAAGCAAAAAGATTTTATCTTCAAATACAAGAACTTTTTGTGGTTTTGTTGATTTTCAGCAAATGAACATATTTCAGCGAGCGAGAAGTTTTTTCTTCAATCGCGTAAGATTTTATCTTAAAATACAAGAACTTTTCGTGGTTCTTGTCAATTTTTGTTGGTTTTCATCTTATGAACTTATTTCAGTCAGCTCGATCTTTCTTCTTCAAAGCAAAAAGATTTTATCTTCAAATACAAGAACTTTTCGTGGTTTTGTTGATTTTCAGCAAATGAACATATTTCAGCGAGGGAGAAGTTTTTTCTTTAATAGCGTCAGATTTTATCTTAAAATACAAGAACTTTTCGTGGTTCTTGTCAATTTTTGTTGGTTTTCATCCAATGAACTTATTTCAGTCAGCAAGATCTTTCTTCTTGAAAGCAAAAAGATTTTATCTTCAAATACAAGAACTTTTCGTGGTTTTGTTGATTTTCAGCAAATGAACATATTTCAGCAAGCTGGAAGTTTTTTCTTTAATAGCGTCAGATTTTATCTTAAAATACAAGAACTTTTCGTGGTTCTTGTCAATTTTTGTTGGTTTTCATCTTATGAACATATTTCAGTCAGCTGGATCTTTCATCTTCAAAGCAAAAAGATTTTATCTTCAAATACAAGAACTTTTCGTGGTTTTGTTGATTTTCAGCAAATGAACATATTTCAGCGAGCGAGAAGTTTTTTCTTTAATAGCGTCAGATTTTATCTTAAAATACAAGAACTTTTTGTGGTTCTTGTCAATTTTTGTTGGTTTTCATCTTATGAACTTATTCCAGTCAGCTCGATCTTTCTTCTTCAAAGCAAAAAGATTTTATCTTCAAATGCAAGAACTTTTCGTGGTTTTGTTGATTTTCAGCAAATGAACATATTTCAGCGAGCGAGAAGTTTTTTCTTTAATAGCGTCAGATTTTATCTTAAAATACAAGAACTTTTTGAGGTTCTTGTCAATTTTTGTTGGTTTTCATCTTATGAACTTATTTCAGTCAGCTGGATCTTTCTTCTTCAAAGCAAAAAGATTTTATTTTCAAATGCAAGAACTTTTCGTGGTTTTGTTGATTTTCAGCAAATGAACATATTTCTGCGAGGGAGAAGTTTTTTCTTTAATAGCGTCAGATTTTATCTTAAAATACAAGAACTTTTCGTGCTTCTTGTCAATTTTTGTTAGTTTTCATCTTATGAACTTATTTCAGTCAGCTCGATCTTTCTTCTTCAAAGCAAAAAGATTTTATCTTCAAATACAAGAACTTTTCGTGATTTTGTTGATTTTCTGCAAATGAACATATTTCAGCGAGCTAGAAGTTTTTTCTTCAATAGCGTAAGATTTTATCTTAAAATACAAGAACTTTTCGTGGTTCCTGTCAATTTTTGTTAGTTTTCATCTTATGAACTTATTTCAGTCAGCGAGATCTTTCTTCTTCAAAGCAAAAAGATTTTATCTTCAAATACAAGAACTTTTCGTGGTTTTGTTGATTTTCAGCAAATGAACATATTTCTGCGAGGGAGAATTTTTTCTTTAATAGCGTCAGATTTTATCTTAAAATACAAGAACTTTTCGTGCTTCTTGTCAATTTTTGTTAGTTTTCATCTTATGAACTTATTTCAGTCAGCTCGATCTTTCTTCTTCAAAGCAAAAAGATTTTATCTTCAAATACAAGAACTTTTCGTGATTTTGTTGATTTTCAGCAAATGAACATATTTCAGCGAGCTGGAAGTTTTTTCTTCAATAGCGTAAGATTTTATCTTAAAATACAAGAACTTTTCGTGGTTCTTGTCAATTTTTGTTGGTTTTCATCCAATGAACTTATTTCAGTCAGCTGGATCTTTCTTCTTGAAAGCAAAAAGATTTTATCTTCAAATACAAGAACTTTTCGTGGTTTTATTGATTTTCAGCAAATGAACATATTTCAGCGAGCTGGAAGTTTTTTCTTTAATAGCGTCAGATTTTATCTTAAAATACAAGAACTTTTCGTGGTTCTTGTCAATTTTTGTTGGTTTTCATCCAATGAACTTATTTCAGTCAGCTCGATCTTTCTTCTTCAAAGCAAAAAGATTTAATCTTCAAATACAAGAACTTTTCGTGGTTTTGTTGATTTTCAGCAAATGAACAAATTTCAGCGAGCGAGAAGTTTTTTCTTTAATAGCGTCAGATTTTATCTTAAAATACAAGAACTTTTCGTGGTTCTTGTCAATTTTTGTTGGTTTTCATCTTATGAACTTATTTCAGTCAGCTAGATATTTCTTCTTCAAAGCAAAAAGATTTTATCTTCAAATACAAGAACTTTTCGTGGTTTTGTTGATTTTCAGCAAATGAACATATTTCAGCAAGCGAGAAGTTTTTTCTTTAAAAGCGTAAGATTTTATCTTAAAATGCAAGAACTTTTCTTGGTTCTTGTCAATTTTTGTTGGTTTTCATCCAATGAACTTATTTCAGTCAGCTCGATCTTTCTTCTTGAAAGCAAAAAGATTTTATCTTCAAATACAAGAACTTTTCGTGGTTGTGTTGATTTTCAGCAAATGAACATATTTCAGCGAGCTAGAAGTTTTTTCTTCAATAGCGTAAGATTTTATCTTAAAATACAACAACTTTTCGTGGTTCTTGTCAATTTTTGTTAGTTTTCATCTTATGAACTTATTTCAGTCAGCTAGATCTTTCTTCTTCAAAGCAAAAAGATTTTATCTTCAAATACAAGAACTTTTCGTGGTTTTGTTGATTTTCAGCAAATGAACATATTTCAGCGAGGGAGAAGTTTTTTCTTTAATAGCGTCAGATTTTATCTTAAAATACAAGAACATTTTGTGGTTCTTGTCAATTTTTGTTGGTTTTCATCCAATGAACTTATTTCAGTCAGCTCGATCTTTCTTCTTCAAAGCAAAAAGATTTTATCTTCAAATACAAGAACTTTTCGTGGTTTTGTTGATTTTCAGCAAATGAACATATTTCAGCGAGCGAGAAGTTTTTTCTTTAATAGCGTCAGATATTATCTTAAAATACAAGAACATTTCGTGGTTCTTGTCAATTTTTGTTGGTTTTCATCCAATGAACTTATTTCAGTCAGCTAGATCTTTCTTCTTCAAAGCAAAAAGATTTTATCTTCAAATACAAGAACTTTTCGTGGTTTTGTTGATTTTCAGCAAATGAACATATTTCAGCGAGGGAGAAGTTTTTTCTTTAATAGCGTCAGATTTTATCTTAAAATACAAGAACATTTTGTGGTTCTTGTCAATTTTTGTTGGTTTTCATCCAATGAACTTATTTCAGTCAGCTCGATCTTTCTTCTTCAAAGCAAAAAGATTTTATCTTCAAATACAAGAACTTTTCGTGGTTTTGTTGATTTTCAGCAAATGAACATATTTCAGCGAGCGAGAAGTTTGTTCTTTAATAGCGTCAGATATTATCTTAAAATACAAGAACATTTCGTGGTTCTTGTCAATTTTTGTTGGTTTTCATCCAATGAACTTATTTCAGTCAGCTAGATCTTTCTTCTTCAAAGCAAAAAGATTTTATCTTCAAATACAAGAACTTTTCGTGGTTTTGTTGATTTTCAGCAAATGAACATATTTCAGCGAGCGAGAATTTTTTTCTTTAATAGCGTCAGATTTTATCTTAAAATACAAGAACTTTTCGTGGTTCTTGTCAATTTTTGTTGGTTTTCATCTTATGAACTTATTTCAGTCAGCTCGATCTTTCTTCTTCAAAGCAAAAAGATTTTATCTTCAAATACAAGAACTTTTTGTGGTTTTGTTGATTTTCAGCAAATGAACATATTTCAGCGAGCGAGAAGTTTTTTCTTCAATCGCGTAAGATTTTATCTTAAAATACAAGAACTTTTCGTGGTTCTTGTCAATTTTTGTTGGTTTTCATCTTATGAACTTATTTCAGTCAGCTAGATCTTTCTTCTTCAAAGCAAAAAGATTTTATCTTCAAATACAAGAACTTTTCGTGGTTTTGTTGATTTTCAGCAAATGAACATATTTCAGCGAGCGAGAATTTTTTTCTTTAATAGCGTCAGATTTTATCTTAAAATACAAGAACTTTTCGTGGTTCTTGTCAATTTTTGTTGGTTTTCATCTTATGAACTTATTTCAGTCAGCTCGATCTTTCTTCTTCAAAGCAAAAAGATTTTATCTTCAAATACAAGAACTTTTTGTGGTTTTGTTGATTTTCAGCAAATGAACATATTTCAGCGAGCGAGAAGTTTTTTCTTCAATCGCGTAAGATTTTATCTTAAAATACAAGAACTTTTCGTGGTTCTTGTCAATTTTTGTTGGTTTTCATCTTATGAACTTATTTCAGTCAGCTAGATCTTTCTTCTTCAAAGCAAAAAGATTTTATCTTCAAATACAAGAACTTTTCGTGGTTTTGTTGATTTTCAGCAAATGAACATATTTCAGCGAGGGAGAAGTTTTTTCTTTAATAGCGTCAGATTTTATCTTAAAATACAAGAACTTTTCGTGGTTCTTGTCAACTTTTGTTGGTTTTCATCCAATGAACTTATTTCAGTCAGCAAGATCTTTCTTCTTGAAAGCAAAAAGATTTTATCTTCAAATACAAGAACTTTTCGTGGTTTTGTTGATTTTCAGCAAATGAACATATTTCAGCAAGCTGGAAGTTTTTTCTATAATAGCGTCAGATATTATCTTAAAATACAAGAACATTTCGTGGTTCTTGTCAATTTTTGTTGGTTTTCATTCAATGAACTTATTTCAGTCAGCTAGATCTTTCTTCTTCAAAGCAAAAAGATTTTATCTTCAAATACAAGAACTTTTCGTGGTTTTGTTGATTTTCAGCAAATGAACATATTTCAGCGAGCGAGAAGTATTTTCTTTAATAGCGTCAGATTTTATCTTAAAATACAAGAACTTTTCGTGGTTCTTGTCAATTTTTGTTGGTTTTCATCTTATGAACTTATTTCAGTCAGCTAGATCTCTCTTCTTCAAAGCAAAAAGATTTTATCTTCAAATACAAGAACTTTTTGTGGTTTTGTTGATTTTCAGCAAATGAACATATTTCAGCGAGCGAGAAGTTTTTTCTTCAATCGCGTAAGATTTTTTCTTAAAATACAAGAACTTTTCGTGGTTCTTGTCAATTTTTGTTGGTTTTCATCTGATGAACATATTTCAGTCAGCGAGATCTTTCTTCTTCAAAGCAAAAAGATTTTATCTTCAAATACAAGAACTTTTCGTGGTTTTGTTGATTTTCAGCAAATGAACATATTTCAGCGAGGGAGAAGTTTTTTCTTTAATAGCGTCAGATTTTATCTTAAAATACAAGAACTTTTCGTGGTTCTTGTCAATTTTTGTTGGTTTTCATCCAATGAACTTATTTCAGTCAGCAAGATCTTTCTTCTTGAAAGCAAAAAGATTTTATCTTCAAATGCAAGAACTTTTCGTGGTTTTGTTGATTTTCAGCAAATGAACATATTTCAGCAAGCTGGAAGTTTTTTCTTTAATAGCGTAAGATTTTATCTTAAAATACAAGAACTTTTCGTGGTTCTTGTCAATTTTTGTTGGTTTTCATCTTATGAACTTATTTCAGTCAGCTAGATCTTTCTTCTTCAAAGCAAAAAGATTTTATCTTCAAATACAAGAACTTTTCGTGGTTTTGTTGATTTTCAGCAAATGAACATATTTCAGCGAGCGAGAAGTTTTTTCTTTAATAGCGTCAGATTTTATCTTAAAATACAAGAACTTTTCGTGGTTCTTGTCAATTTTTGTTGGTTTTCATCTTATGAACATATTTCAGTCAGCTGGATCTTTCATCTTCAAAGCAAAAAGATTTTATCTTCAAATACAAGAACTTTTCGTGGTTTTGTTGATTTTCAGCAAATGAACATATTTCAGCGAGCGAGAAGTTTTTTCTTTAAAAGCGTAAGATTTTATCTTAAAAGACAAGAACTTTTCGTGGTTCTTGTCAATTTTTGTTGGTTTTCATCTTATGAACTTATTCCAGTCAGCTCGATCTTTCTTCTTCAAAGCAAAAAGATTTTATCTTCAAATACAAGAACTTTTCGTGGTTTTGTTGATTTTCAGCAAATGAACATATTTCAGCGAGCGAGAAGTTTTTTCTTTAATAGCGTCAGATATTATCTTAAAATACAAGAACATTTCGTGGTTCTTGTCAATTTTTGTTGGTTTTCATCCAATGAACTTATTTCAGTCAGCTAGATCTTTCTTCTTCAAAGCAAAAAGATTTTATCTTCAAATACAAGAACTTTTCGTGGTTTTGTTGATTTTCAGCAAATGAACATATTTCAGCGAGCGAGAATTTTTTTCTTTAATAGCGTCAGATTTTATCTTAAAATACAAGAACTTTTCGTGGTTCTTGTCAATTTTTGTTGGTTTTCATCTTATGAACTTATTTCAGTCAGCTCGATCTTTCTTCTTCAAAGCAAAAAGATTTTATCTTCAAATACAAGAACTTTTTGTGGTTTTGTTGATTTTCAGCAAATGAACATATTTCAGCGAGCGAGAAGTTTTTTCTTCAATCGCGTAAGATTTTATCTTAAAATACAAGAACTTTTCGTGGTTCTTGTCAATTTTTGTTGGTTTTCATCTTATGAACTTATTTCAGTCAGCTAGATCTTTCTTCTTCAAAGCAAAAAGATTTTATCTTCAAATACAAGAACTTTTCGTGGTTTTGTTGATTTTCAGCAAATGAACATATTTCAGCGAGCGAGAATTTTTTTCTTTAATAGCGTCAGATTTTATCTTAAAATACAAGAACTTTTCGTGGTTCTTGTCAATTTTTGTTGGTTTTCATCTTATGAACTTATTTCAGTCAGCTCGATCTTTCTTCTTCAAAGCAAAAAGATTTTATCTTCAAATACAAGAACTTTTTGTGGTTTTGTTGATTTTCAGCAAATGAACATATTTCAGCGAGCGAGAAGTTTTTTCTTCAATCGCGTAAGATTTTATCTTAAAATACAAGAACTTTTCGTGGTTCTTGTCAATTTTTGTTGGTTTTCATCTTATGAACTTATTTCAGTCAGCTAGATCTATCTTCTTCAAAGCAAAAAGATTTTATCTTCAAATACAAGAACTTTTCGTGGTTTTGTTGATTTTCAGCAAATGAACATATTTCAGCGAGGGAGAAGTTTTTTCTTTAATAGCGTCAGATTTTATCTTAAAATACAAGAACTTTTCGTGGTTCTTGTCAACTTTTGTTGGTTTTCATCCAATGAACTTATTTCAGTCAGCAAGATCTTTCTTCTTGAAAGCAAAAAGATTTTATCTTCAAATACAAGAACTTTTCGTGGTTTTGTTGATTTTCAGCAAATGAACATATTTCAGCAAGCTGGAAGTTTTTTCTATAATAGCGTCAGATATTATCTTAAAATACAAGAACATTTCGTGGTTCTTGTCAATTTTTGTTGGTTTTCATTCAATGAACTTATTTCAGTCAGCTAGATCTTTCTTCTTCAAAGCAAAAAGATTTTATCTTCAAATACAAGAACTTTTCGTGGTTTTGTTGATTTTCAGCAAATGAACATATTTCAGCGAGCGAGAAGTATTTTCTTTAATAGCGTCAGATTTTATCTTAAAATACAAGAACTTTTCGTGGTTCTTGTCAATTTTTGTTGGTTTTCATCTTATGAACTTATTTCAGTCAGCTAGATCTCTCTTCTTCAAAGCAAAAAGATTTTATCTTCAAATACAAGAACTTTTTGTGGTTTTGTTGATTTTCAGCAAATGAACATATTTCAGCGAGCGAGAAGTTTTTTCTTCAATCGCGTAAGATTTTTTCTTAAAATACAAGAACTTTTCGTGGTTCTTGTCAATTTTTGTTGGTTTTCATCTGATGAACATATTTCAGTCAGCGAGATCTTTCTTCTTCAAAGCAAAAAGATTTTATCTTCAAATACAAGAACTTTTCGTGGTTTTGTTGATTTTCAGCAAATGAACATATTTCAGCGAGGGAGAAGTTTTTTCTTTAATAGCGTCAGATTTTATCTTAAAATACAAGAACTTTTCGTGGTTCTTGTCAATTTTTGTTGGTTTTCATCCAATGAACTTATTTCAGTCAGCAAGATCTTTCTTCTTGAAAGCAAAAAGATTTTATCTTCAAATGCAAGAACTTTTCGTGGTTTTGTTGATTTTCAGCAAATGAACATATTTCAGCAAGCTGGAAGTTTTTTCTTTAATAGCGTAAGATTTTATCTTAAAATACAAGAACTTTTCGTGGTTCTTGTCAATTTTTGTTGGTTTTCATCTTATGAACTTATTTCAGTCAGCTAGATCTTTCTTCTTCAAAGCAAAAAGATTTTATCTTCAAATACAAGAACTTTTCGTGGTTTTGTTGATTTTCAGCAAATGAACATATTTCAGCGAGCGAGAAGTTTTTTCTTTAATAGCGTCAGATTTTATCTTAAAATACAAGAACTTTTCGTGGTTCTTGTCAATTTTTGTTGGTTTTCATCTTATGAACATATTTCAGTCAGCTGGATCTTTCATCTTCAAAGCAAAAAGATTTTATCTTCAAATACAAGAACTTTTCGTGGTTTTGTTGATTTTCAGCAAATGAACATATTTCAGCGAGCGAGAAGTTTTTTCTTTTAAAGCGTAAGATTTTATCTTAAAAGACAAGAACTTTTCGTGGTTCTTGTCAATTTTTGTTGGTTTTCATCTTATGAACTTATTCCAGTCAGCTCGATCTTTCTTCTTCAAAGCAAAAAGATTTTATCTTCAAATACAAGAACTTTTCGTGGTTTTGTTGATTTTCAGCAAATGAACATATTTCAGCGAGCGAGAAGTTTTTTCTTTAATAGCGTCAGATTTTATCATAAAATACAAGAACTTTTCGTGGTTCTTGTCAATTTTTGTTAGTTTTCATCTTATGAACTTATTTCAGTCAGCGAGATCTTTCTTCTTCAAAGCAAAAAGATTTTATCTTCAAATACAAGAACTTTTCGTGATTTTGTTGATTTTCAGCAAATGAACATATTTCAGCGAGCTACAAGTTTTTTCTTCAATAGCGTAAGATTTTATCTTAAAATACAAGAACTTTTCGTGGTTCCTGTCAATTTTTGTTAGTTTTCATCTTATGAACTTATTTCAGTCAGCGAGATCTTTCTTCTTCAAAGCAAAAAGATTTTATCTTCAAATACAAGAACTTTTCGTGGTTTTGTTGATTTTCAGCAAATGAACATATTTCAGCGAGCGAGAAGTTTTTTTCTTTAATAGCGTCAGATTTTATCTTAAAATACAAGAACTTTTTGTGGTTCTTGTCAATTTTTGTTGGTTTTCATCTTATGAACTTATTCCAGTCAGCTCGATCTTTCTTCTTCAAAGCAAAAAGATTTTATCTTCAAATGAAAGAACTTTTCGTGGTTTTGTTGATTTTCAGCAAATGAACATATTTCAGCGAGCGAGAAGTTTTTTCTTTAATAGCGTCAGATTTTATCTTAAAATACAAGAACTTTTTGTGGTTCTTGTCAATTTTTGTTGGTTTTCATCTTATGAACTTATTCCAGTCAGCTCGATCTTTCTTCTTCAAAGCAAAAAGATTTTATTTTCAAATGCAAGAACTTTTCGTGATTTTGTTGATTTTCAGCAAATGAACATATTTCTGCGAGGGAGAAGTTTTTTCTTTAATAGCGTCAGATTTTATCTTAAAATACAAGAACTTTTCGTGCTTCTTGTCAATTTTTGTTAGTTTTCATCTTATGAACTTATTTCAGTCAGCTCGATCTTTCTTCTTCAAAGCAAAAAGATTTTATCTTCAAATACAAGAACTTTTCGTGATTTTGTTGATTTTCAGCAAATGAACATATTTCAGCGAGCTAGAAGTTTTTTCTTCAATAGCGTAAGATTTTATCTTAAAATACAAGAACTTTTCGTGGTTCCTGTCAATTTTTGTTAGTTTTCATCTTATGAACTTATTTCAGTCAGCGAGATCTTTCTTCTTCAAAGCAAAAAGATTTTATCTTCAAATACAAGAACTTTTCGTGGTTTTGTTGATTTTCAGCAAATGAACATATTTCAGCGAGCGAGAAGTTTTTTCTTTAATCGCGTCAGATTTTATCTTAAAATACAAGAACTTTTCGTGGTTCTTGTCAATTTTTGTTGGTTTTCATCCAATGAACTTATTTCAGTCAGCTGGATCTTTCTTCTTGAAAGCAAAAAGATTTTATCTTCAAATACAAGAACTTTTCGTGGTTTTGTTGATTTTCAGCAAATGAACATATTTCAGCGAGCTGGAAGTTTTTTCTTTAATAGCGTCAGATTTTATCTTAAAATACAAGAACTTTTCGTGGTTCTTGTCAATTTTTGTTGGTTTTCATCCAATGAACTTATTTCAGTCAGCTCGATCTTTCTTCTTCAAAGCAAAAAGATTTAATCTTCAAATACAAGAACTTTTCGTGGTTTTGTTGATTTTCAGCAAATGAACAAATTTCAGCGAGCGAGAAGTTTTTTCTTTAGTAGCGTCAGATTTTATCTTAAAATACAAGAACTTTTCGTGGTTCTTGTCAATTTTTGTTGGTTTTCATCTTATGAACTTATTTCAGTCAGCTAGATATTTCTTCTTCAAAGCAAAAAGATTTTATCTTCAAATACAAGAACTTTTCGTGGTTTTGTTGATTTTCAGCAAATGAACATATTTCAGCAAGCGAGAAGTTTTTTCTTTAAAAGCGTAAGATTTTATCTTAAAATGCAAGAACTTTTCGTGGTTCTTGTCAATTTTTGTTGGTTTTCATCTTATGAACTTATTTCAGTCAGCGAGATCTTTCTTCTTCAAAGCAAAAAGATTTTATCTTCAAATACAAGAACTTTTCGTGATTTTGTTGATTTTCAGCAAATGAACATATTTCAGCGAGGGAGAATTTTTTCTTTAATAGCGTCAGATTTTATCTTAAAATACAAGAACTTTTCGTGGTTCTTGTCAATTTTTGTTGGTTTTCATCCAATGAACTTATTTCAGTCAGCTCGATCTTTCTTCTTGAAAGCAAAAAGATTTTATCTTCAAATACAAGAACTTTTCGTGGTTGTGTTGATTTTCAGCAAATGAACATATTTCAGCGAGCTAGAAGTTTTTTCTTCAATAGCGTAAGATTTTATCTTAAAATACAACAACTTTTCGTGGTTCTTGTCAATTTTTGTTAGTTTTCATCTTATGAACTTATTTCAGTCAGCTAGATCTTTCTTCTTCAAAGCAAAAAGATTTTATCTTCAAATACAAGAACTTTTCGTGGTTTTGTTGATTTTCAGCAAATGAACATATTTCAGCGAGCGAGAAGTTTTTTCTTTAATAGCGTCAGATTTTATCTTAAAATACAAGAACTTTTCGTGGTTCTTGTCAATTTTTGTTGGTTTTCATCTTATGAACATATTTCAGTCAGCTGGATCTTTCATCTTCAAAGCAAAAAGATTTTATCTTCAAATACAAGAACTTTTCGTGGTTTTGTTGATTTTCAGCAAATGAACATATTTCAGCGAGCGAGAAGTTTTTTCTTTAAAAGCGTAAGATTTTATCTTAAAAGACAAGAACTTTTCGTGGTTCTTGTCAATTTTTGTTGGTTTTCATCTTATGAACTTATTCCAGTCAGCTCGATCTTTCTTCTTCAAAGCAAAAAGATTTTATCTTCAAATACAAGAACTTTTCGTGGTTTTGTTGATTTTCAGCAAATGAACATATTTCAGCGAGCGAGAAGTTTTTTCTTTAATAGCGTCAGATTTTATCATAAAATACAAGAACTTTTCGTGGTTCTTGTCAATTTTTGTTAGTTTTCATCTTATGAACTTATTTCAGTCAGCGAGATCTTTCTTCTTCAAAGCAAAAAGATTTTATCTTCAAATACAAGAACTTTTCGTGATTTTGTTGATTTTCAGCAAATGAACATATTTCAGCGAGCTAGAAGTTTTTTCTTCAATAGCGTAAGATTTTATCTTAAAATACAAGAACTTTTCGTGGTTCCTGTCAATTTTTGTTAGTTTTCATCTTATGAACTTATTTCAGTCAGCGAGATCTTTCTTCTTCAAAGCAAAAAGATTTTATCTTCAAATACAAGAACTTTTCGTGGTTTTGTTGATTTTCAGCAAATGAACATATTTCAGCGAGCGAGAAGTTTTTTCTTTAATAGCGTCAGATTTTATCTTAAAATACAAGAACTTTTTGTGGTTCTTGTCAATTTTTGTTGGTTTTCATCTTATGAACTTATTCCAGTCAGCTCGATCTTTCTTCTTCAAAGCAAAAAGATTTTATCTTCAAATGAAAGAACTTTTCGTGGTTTTGTTGATTTTCAGCAAATGAACATATTTCAGCGAGCGAGAAGTTTTTTCTTTAATAGCGTCAGATTTTATCTTAAAATACAAGAACTTTTTGTGGTTCTTGTCAATTTTTGTTGGTTTTCATCTTATGAACTTATTCCAGTCAGCTCGATCTTTCTTCTTCAAAGCAAAAAGATTTTATTTTCAAATGCAAGAACTTTTCGTGATTTTGTTGATTTTCAGCAAATGAACATATTTCTGCGAGGGAGAAGTTTTTTCTTTAATAGCGTCAGATTTTATCTTAAAATACAAGAACTTTTCGTGCTTCTTGTCAATTTTTGTTAGTTTTCATCTTATGAACTTATTTCAGTCAGCTCGATCTTTCTTCTTCAAAGCAAAAAGATTTTATCTTCAAATACAAGAACTTTTCGTGATTTTGTTGATTTTCAGCAAATGAACATATTTCAGCGAGCTAGAAGTTTTTTCTTCAATAGCGTAAGATTTTATCTTAAAATACAAGAACTTTTCGTGGTTCCTGTCAATTTTTGTTAGTTTTCATCTTATGAACTTATTTCAGTCAGCGAGATCTTTCTTCTTCAAAGCAAAAAGATTTTATCTTCAAATACAAGAACTTTTCGTGGTTTTGTTGATTTTCAGCAAATGAACATATTTCAGCGAGCGAGAAGTTTTTTCTTTAATCGCGTCAGATTTTATCTTAAAATACAAGAACTTTTCGTGTTTCTTGTCAATTTTTGTTGGTTTTCATCCAATGAACTTATTTCAGTCAGCTGGATCTTTCTTCTTGAAAGCAAAAAGATTTTATCTTCAAATACAAGAACTTTTCGTGGTTTTGTTGATTTTCAGCAAATGAACATATTTCAGCGAGCTGGAAGTTTTTTCTTTAATAGCGTCAGATTTTATCTTAAAATACAAGAACTTTTCGTGGTTCTTGTCAATTTTTGTTGGTTTTCATCCAATGAACTTATTTCAGTCAGCTCGATCTTTCTTCTTCAAAGCAAAAAGATTTAATCTTCAAATACAAGAACTTTTCGTGGTTTTGTTGATTTTCAGCAAATGAACAAATTTCAGCGAGCGAGAAGTTTTTTCTTTAGTAGCGTCAGATTTTATCTTAAAATACAAGAACTTTTCGTGGTTCTTGTCAATTTTTGTTGGTTTTCATCTTATGAACTTATTTCAGTCAGCTAGATATTTCTTCTTCAAAGCAAAAAGATTTTATCTTCAAATACAAGAACTTTTCGTGGTTTTGTTGATTTTCAGCAAATGAACATATTTCAGCAAGCGAGAAGTTTTTTCTTTAAAAGCGTAAGATTTTATCTTAAAATGCAAGAACTTTTCGTGGTTCTTGTCAATTTTTGTTGGTTTTCATCTTATGAACTTATTTCAGTCAGCGAGATCTTTCTTCTTCAAAGCAAAAAGATTTTATCTTCAAATACAAGAACTTTTCGTGATTTTGTTGATTTTCAGCAAATGAACATATTTCAGCGAGGGAGAATTTTTTCTTTAATAGCGTCAGATTTTATCTTAAAATACAAGAACTTTTCGTGGTTCTTGTCAATTTTTGTTGCTTTTCATCCAATGAACTTATTTCAGTCAGCTCGATCTTTCTTCTTGAAAGCAAAAAGATTTTATCTTCAAATACAAGAACTTTTCGTGGTTGTGTTGATTTTCAGCAAATGAACATATTTCAGCGAGCTAGAAGTTTTTTCTTCAATAGCGTAAGATTTTATCTTAAAATACAACAACTTTTCGTGGTTCTTGTCAATTTTTGTTAGTTTTCATCTTATGAACTTATTTCAGTCAGCTAGATCTTTCTTCTTCAAAGCAAAAAGATTTTATCTTCAAATACAAGAACTTTTCGTGGTTTTGTTGATTTTCAGCAAATGAACATATTTCAGCGAGCGAGAAGTTTTTTCTTTAATAGCGTCAGATTTTATCTTAAAATACAAGAACTTTTCGTGGTTCTTGTCAATTTTTGTTGGTTTTCATCTTATGAACATATTTCAGTCAGCTGGATCTTTCATCTTCAAAGCAAAAAGATTTTATCTTCAAATACAAGAACTTTTCGTGGTTTTGTTGATTTTCAGCAAATGAACATATTTCAGCGAGCGAGAAGTTTTTTCTTTAAAAGCGTAAGATTTTATCTTAAAAGACAAGAACTTTTCGTGGTTCTTGTCAATTTTTGTTGGTTTTCATCTTATGAACTTATTCCAGTCAGCTCGATCTTTCTTCTTCAAAGCAAAAAGATTTTATCTTCAAATACAAGAACTTTTCGTGGTTTTGTTGATTTTCAGCAAATGAACATATTTCAGCGAGCGAGAAGTTTTTTCTTTAATAGCGTCAGATTTTATCATAAAATACAAGAACTTTTCGTGGTTCTTGTCAATTTTTGTTAGTTTTCATCTTATGAACTTATTTCAGTCAGCGAGATCTTTCTTCTTCAAAGCAAAAAGATTTTATCTTCAAATACAAGAACTTTTCGTGATTTTGTTGATTTTCAGCAAATGAACATATTTCAGCGAGCTAGAAGTTTTTTCTTCAATAGCGTAAGATTTTATCTTAAAATACAAGAACTTTTCGTGGTTCCTGTCAATTTTTGTTAGTTTTCATCTTATGAACTTATTTCAGTCAGCGAGATCTTTCTTCTTCAAAGCAAAAAGATTTTATCTTCAAATACAAGAACTTTTCGTGGTTTTGTTGATTTTCAGCAAATGAACATATTTCAGCGAGCGAGAAGTTTTTTCTTTAATAGCGTCAGATTTTATCTTAAAATACAAGAACTTTTTGTGGTTCTTGTCAATTTTTGTTGGTTTTCATCTTATGAACTTATTCCAGTCAGCTCGATCTTTCTTCTTCAAAGCAAAAAGATTTTATCTTCAAATGAAAGAACTTTTCGTGGTTTTGTTGATTTTCAGCAAATGAACATATTTCAGCGAGCGAGAAGTTTTTTCTTTAATAGCGTCAGATTTTATCTTAAAATACAAGAACTTTTTGTGGTTCTTGTCAATTTTTGTTGGTTTTCATCTTATGAACTTATTCCAGTCAGCTCGATCTTTCTTCTTCAAAGCAAAAAGATTTTATTTTCAAATGCAAGAACTTTTCGTGATTTTGTTGATTTTCAGCAAATGAACATATTTCTGCGAGGGAGAAGTTTTTTCTTTAATAGCGTCAGATTTTATCTTAAAATACAAGAACTTTTCGTGCTTCTTGTCAATTTTTGTTAGTTTTCATCTTATGAACTTATTTCAGTCAGCTCGATCTTTCTTCTTCAAAGCAAAAAGATTTTATCTTCAAATACAAGAACTTTTCGTGATTTTGTTGATTTTCAGCAAATGAACATATTTCAGCGAGCTAGAAGTTTTTTCTTCAATAGCGTAAGATTTTATCTTAAAATACAAGAACTTTTCGTGGTTCCTGTCAATTTTTGTTAGTTTTCATCTTATGAACTTATTTCAGTCAGCGAGATCTTTCTTCTTCAAAGCAAAAAGATTTTATCTTCAAATACAAGAACTTTTCGTGGTTTTGTTGATTTTCAGCAAATGAACATATTTCAGCGAGCGAGAAGTTTTTTCTTTAATCGCGTCAGATTTTATCTTAAAATACAAGAACTTTTCGTGTTTCTTGTCAATTTTTGTTGGTTTTCATCCAATGAACTTATTTCAGTCAGCTGGATCTTTCTTCTTGAAAGCAAAAAGATTTTATCTTCAAATACAAGAACTTTTCGTGGTTTTGTTGATTTTCAGCAAATGAACATATTTCAGCGAGCTGGAAGTTTTTTCTTTAATAGCGTCAGATTTTATCTTAAAATACAAGAACTTTTCGTGGTTCTTGTCAATTTTTGTTGGTTTTCATCCAATGAACTTATTTCAGTCAGCTCGATCTTTCTTCTTCAAAGCAAAAAGATTTAATCTTCAAATACAAGAACTTTTCGTGGTTTTGTTGATTTTCAGCAAATGAACAAATTTCAGCGAGCGAGAAGTTTTTTCTTTAGTAGCGTCAGATTTTATCTTAAAATACAAGAACTTTTCGTGGTTCTTGTCAATTTTTGTTGGTTTTCATCTTATGAACTTATTTCAGTCAGCTAGATATTTCTTCTTCAAAGCAAAAAGATTTTATCTTCAAATACAAGAACTTTTCGTGGTTTTGTTGATTTTCAGCAAATGAACATATTTCAGCAAGCGAGAAGTTTTTTCTTTAAAAGCGTAAGATTTTATCTTAAAATGCAAGAACTTTTCGTGGTTCTTGTCAATTTTTGTTGGTTTTCATCTTATGAACTTATTTCAGTCAGCGAGATCTTTCTTCTTCAAAGCAAAAAGATTTTATCTTCAAATACAAGAACTTTTCGTGATTTTGTTGATTTTCAGCAAATGAACATATTTCAGCGAGGGAGAATTTTTTCTTTAATAGCGTCAGATTTTATCTTAAAATACAAGAACTTTTCGTGGTTCTTGTCAATTTTTGTTGCTTTTCATCCAATGAACTTATTTCAGTCAGCTCGATCTTTCTTCTTGAAAGCAAAAAGATTTTATCTTCAAATACAAGAACTTTTCGTGGTTGTGTTGATTTTCAGCAAATGAACATATTTCAGCGAGCTAGAAGTTTTTTCTTCAATAGCGTAAGATTTTATCTTAAAATACAACAACTTTTCGTGGTTCTTGTCAATTTTTGTTAGTTTTCATCTTATGAACTTATTTCAGTCAGCTAGATCTTTCTTCTTCAAAGCAAAAAGATTTTATCTTCAAATACAAGAACTTTTCGTGGTTTTGTTGATTTTCAGCAAATGAACATATTTCAGCGAGGGAGAAGTTTTTTCTTTAATAGCGTCAGATTTTATCTTAAAATACAAGAACATTTTGTGGTTCTTGTCAATTTTTGTTGGTTTTCATCCAATGAACTTATTTCAGTCAGCTCGATCTTTCTTCTTCAAAGCAAAAAGATTTTATCTTCAAATACAAGAACTTTTCGTGGTTTTGTTGATTTTCAGCAAATGAACATATTTCAGCGAGCGAGAAATTTTTTCTTTAATAGCGTCAGATATTATCTTAAAATACAAGAACATTTCGTGGTTCTTGTCAATTTTTGTTGGTTTTCATCCAATGAACTTATTTCAGTCAGCTAGATCTTTCTTCTTCAAAGCAAAAAGATTTTATCTTCAAATACAAGAACTTTTCGTGGTTTTGTTGATTTTCAGCAAATGAACATATTTCAGCGAGCGAGAAGTATTTTCTTTAATAGCGTCAGATTTTATCTTAAAATACAAGAACTTTTCGTGGTTCTTGTCAATTTTTGTTGGTTTTCATCTTATGAACTTATTTCAGTCAGCTCGATCTTTCTTCTTCAAAGCAAAAAGATTTTATCTTCAAATACAAGAACTTTTTGTGGTTTTGTTGATTTTCAGCAAATGAACATATTTCAGCGAGCGAGAAGTTTTTTCTTCAATCGCGTAAGATTTTATCTTAAAATACAAGAACTTTTCGTGGTTCTTGTCAATTTTTGTTGGTTTTCATCTTATGAACTTATTTCAGTCAGCTAGATCTTTCTTCTTCAAAGCAAAAAGATTTTATCTTCAAATACAAGAACTTTTCGTGGTTTTGTTGATTTTCAGCAAATGAACATATTTCAGCGAGGGAGAAGTTTTTTCTTTAATAGCGTCAGATTTTATCTTAAAATACAAGAACTTTTCGTGGTTCTTGTCAATTTTTGTTGGTTTTCATCCAATGAACTTATTTCAGTCAGCAAGATCTTTCTTCTTGAAAGCAAAAAGATTTTATCTTCAAATACAAGAACTTTTCGTGGTTTTGTTGATTTTCAGCAAATGAACATATTTCAGCAAGCTGGAAGTTTTTTCTTTAATCGCGTCAGATATTATCTTAAAATACAAGAACATTTCGTGGTTCTTGTCAATTTTTGTTGGTTTTCATCCAATGAACTTATTTCAGTCAGCTAGATCTTTCTTCTTCAAAGCAAAAAGATTTTATCTTCAAATACAAGAACTTTTCGTGGTTTTGTTGATTTTCAGCAAATGAACATATTTCAGCGAGCGAGAAGTATTTTCTTTAATAGCGTCAGATTTTATCTTAAAATACAAGAACTTTTCGTGGTTCTTGTCAATTTTTGTTGGTTTTCATCTTATGAACTTATTTCAGTCAGCTAGATCTTTCTTCTTCAAAGCAAAAAGATTTTATCTTCAAATACAAGAACTTTTCGTGGTTTTGTTGATTTTCAGCAAATGAACATATTTCAGCGAGCGAGAAGTTTTTTCTTCAATCGCGTAAGATTTTTTCTTAAAATACAAGAACTTTTCGTGGTTCTTGTCAATTTTTGTTGGTTTTCATCTGATGAACTTATTTCAGTCAGCTAGATCTTTCTTCTTCAAAGCAAAAAGATTTTATCTTCAAATACAAGAACTTTTCGTGGTTTTGTTGATTTTCAGCAAATGAACATATTTCAGCGAGGGAGAAGTTTTTTCTTTAATAGCGTCAGATTTTATCTTAAAATACAAGAACTTTTCGTGGTTTTGTTGATTTTTGTTGGTTTTCATCCAATGAACTTATTTCAGTCAGCAAGATCTTTCTTCTTGAAAGCAAAAAGATTTTATCTTCAAATGCAAAACTTTTCGTGGTTTTGTTGATTTTCAGCAAATGAACATATTTCAGCAAGCTGGAAGTTTTTTCTTTAATAGCGTAAGATTTTATCTTAAAATACAAGAACTTTTCGTGGTTCTTGTCAATTTTTGTTGGTTTTCATCTTATGAACTTATTCCAGTCAGCTCGATCTTTCTTCTTCAAAGCAAAAAGATTTTATCTTCAAATGCAAGAACTTTTCGTGGTTTTGTTGATTTTCAGCAAATGAACATATTTCAGCGAGCGAGAAGTTTTTTCTTTAATAGCGTCAGATTTTATCTTAAAATACAAGAACTTTTCGTGGTTCTTGTCAATTTTTGTTAGTTTTCATCTTATGAACTTATTTCAGTCAGCGAGATCTTTCTTCTTCAAAGCAAAAAGATTTTATCTTCAAATACAAGAACTTTTCGTGATTTTGTTGATTTTCAGCAAATGAACATATTTCAGCGAGCGAGAATTTTTTTCTTTAATAGCGTCAGATTTTATCTTAAAATACAAGAACTTTTCGTGGTTCTTGTCAATTTTTGTTGGTTTTCATCTTATGAACTTATTTCAGTCAGCTCGATCTTTCTTCTTCAAAGCAAAAAGATTTTATCTTCAAATACAAGAACTTTTTGTGGTTTTGTTGATTTTCAGCAAATGAACATATTTCAGCGAGCGAGAAGTTTTTTCTTCAATCGCGTAAGATTTTATCTTAAAATACAAGAACTTTTCGTGGTTCTTGTCAATTTTTGTTGGTTTTCATCTTATGAACTTATTTCAGTCAGCTAGATCTTTCTTCTTCAAAGCAAAAAGATTTTATCTTCAAATACAAGAACTTTTCGTGGTTTTGTTGATTTTCAGCAAATGAACATATTTCAGCGAGGGAGAAGTTTTTTCTTTAATAGCGTCAGATTTTATCTTAAAATACAAGAACTTTTCGTGGTTCTTGTCAACTTTTGTTGGTTTTCATCCAATGAACCTATTTCAGTCAGCAAGATCTTTCTTCTTGAAAGCAAAAAGATTTTATCTTCAAATACAAGAACTTTTCGTGGTTTTGTTGATTTTCAGCAAATGAACATATTTCAGCAAGCTGGAAGTTTTTTCTTTAATAGCGTCAGATATTATCTTAAAATACAAGAACATTTCGTGGTTCTTGTCAATTTTTGTTGGTTTTCATCCAATGAACTTATTTCAGTCAGCTAGATCTTTCTTCTTCAAAGCAAAAAGATTTTATCTTCAAATACAAGAACTTTTCGTGGTTTTGTTGATTTTCAGCAAATGAACATATTTCAGCGAGCGAGAAGTATTTTCTTTAATAGCGTCAGATTTTATCTTAAAATACAAGAACTTTTCGTGGTTCTTGTCAATTTTTGTTGGTTTTCATCTTATGAACTTATTTCAGTCAGCTAGATCTCTCTTCTTCAAAGCAAAAAGATTTTATCTTCAAATACAAGAACTTTTCGTGGTTTTGTTGATTTTCAGCAAATGAACATATTTCAGCGAGCGAGAAGTTTTTTCTTCAATCGCGTCAGATTTTATCTTAAAATACAAGAACTTTTCGTGGTTCTTGTCAATTTTTGTTAGTTTTCATCTTATGAACTTATTTCAGTCAGCGAGATCTTTCTTCTTCAAAGCAAAAAGATTTTGTCTTCAAATACAAGAACTTTTCGTGGTTCTTGTCAATTTTTGTTGGTTTTCATCCAATGAACTTATTTCAGTCAGCGAGATCTTTCTTCTTCAAAGCAAAAAGATTTTATCTTCAAATACAAGAACTTTTCGTGGTTTTGTTGATTTTCAGCAAATGAACATATTTCAGCGAGCGAGAAGTTTTTTCTTTAAAAGCGTAAGATTTTATCTTAAAATACAAGAACTTTTCGTGGTTCTTGTCAATTTTTGTTGGTTTTCATCTTATGAACTTATTCCAGTCAGCTCGATCTTTCTTCTTCAAAGCAAAAAGATTGTATCTTCAAATGCAAGAACTTTTCGTGGTTTTGTTGATTTTCAGCAAATGAACATATTTCAGCGAGCGAGAAGTTTTTTCTTTAATAGCGTCAGATTTTATCTTAAAATACAAGAACTTTTCGTGGTTCTTGTCAATTTTTGTTAGTTTTCATCTTATGAACTTATTTCAGTCAGCGAGATCTTTCTTCTTCAAAGCAAAAAGATTTTATCTTCAAATACAAGAACTTTTCGTGATTTTGTTGATTTTCAGCAAATGAACATATTTCAGTGAGCTAGAAGTTTTTTCTTCAATAGCGTAAGATTTTATCTTAAAATACAAGAACTTTTCGTGGTTCCTGTCAATTTTTGTTAGTTTTCATCTTATGAACTTATTTCAGTCAGCGAGATCTTTCTTCTTCAAAGCAAAAAGATTTTATCTTCAAATACAAGAACTTTTCGTGGTTTTGTTGATTTTCAGCAAATGAACATATTTCAGCGAGCGAGAAGTTTTTTCTTTAATCGCGTCAGATTTTATCTTAAAATACAAGAACTTTTCGTGGTTCTTGTCAATTTTTGTTAGTTTTCATCTTATGAACTTATTTCAGTCAGCGAGATCTTTCTTCTTCAAAGCAAAAAGATTTTGTCTTCAAATACAAGAACTTTTCGTGGTTCTTGTCAATTTTTGTTGGTTTTCATCCAATTAACTTATTTCAGTCAGCGAGATCTTTCTTCTTCAAAGCAAAAAGATTTTATCTTCAAATACAAGAACTTTTCGTGGTTTTGTTGATTTTCAGCAAATGAACATATTTCAGTGAGCTAGAAGTTTTTTCTTCAATAGCGTAAGATTTTATCTTAAAATACAAGAACTTTTCGTGGTTCTTGTCAATTTTTGTTAGTTTTCATCTTATGAACTTATTTCAGTCAGCGAGATCTTTCTTCTTCAAAGCAAAAAGATTTTGTCTTCAAATGCAAGAACTTTTCGTGGTTCTTGTCAATTTTTGTTGGTTTTCATCTTATGAACTTATTTCAGTCAGCTAGATCTTTCTTCTTCAAAGCAAAAAGATTTTATCTTCAAATACAAGAACTTTTCGTGGTTTTGTTGATTTTCAGCAAATGAACATATTTCAGCGAGCGAGAAGTTTTTTCTTTGATAGCGTAAGATTTTATCTTAAAATACAAGAACTTTTCGTGGTTCTTGTCAATTTTTGTTGGTTTTCATCTTATGAACATATTTCAGTCAGCTGGATCTTTCATCTTCAAAGCAAAAAGATTTTATCTTCAAATACAAGAACTTTTCGTGGTTTTGTTGATTTTCAGCAAATGAACATATTTCAGCGAGCGAGAAGTTTTTTCTTTAAAAGCGTAAGATTTTATCTTAAAATACAAGAACTTTTCGTGGTTCTTGTCAATTTTTGTTGGTTTTCATCTTATGAACTTATTCCAGTCAGCTCGATCTTTCTTCTTCAAAGCAAAAAGATTTTATCTTCAAATGCAAGAACTTTTCGTGGTTTTGTTGATTTTCAGCAAATGAACATATTTCAGCGAGCGAGAAGTTTTTTCTTTAATAGCGTCAGATTTTATCTTAAAATACAAGAACTTTTCGTGGTTCTTGTCAATTTTTGTTAGTTTTCATCTTATGAACTTATTTCAGTCAGCGAGATCTTTCTTCTTCAAAGCAAAAAGATTTTATCTTCAAATACAAGAACTTTTCGTGATTTTGTTGATTTTCAGCAAATGAACATATTTCAGTGAGCTAGAAGTTTTTTCTTCAATAGCGTAAGATTTTATCTTAAAATACAAGAACTTTTCGTGGTTCCTGTCAATTTTTGTTAGTTTTCATCTTATGAACTTATTTCAGTCAGCGAGATCTTTCTTCTTCAAAGCAAAAAGATTTTATCTTCAAATACAAGAACTTTTCGTGGTTTTGTTGATTTTCAGCAAATGAACATATTTCAGCGAGCGAGAAGTTTTTTCTTTAATCGCGTCAGATTTTATCTTAAAATACAAGAACTTTTCGTGGTTCTTGTCAATTTTTGTTGGTTTTCATCCAATGAACTTATTTCAGTCAGCTGGATCTTTCTTCTTGAAAGCAAAAAGATTTTATCTTCAAATACAAGAACTTTTCGTGGTTTTGTTGATTTTCAGCAAATGAACATATTTCAGCGAGCGAGAAGTTTTTTCTTTAATAGCGTCAGATCTTATCTTAAAATACAAGAACTTTTCGTGGTTCTTGTCAATTTTTGTTGGTTTTCATCCAATGAACTTATTTCAGTCAGCTTGATCTTTCTTCTTCAAAGCAAAAAGATTTAATCTTCAAATACAAGAACTTTTCGTGGTTTTGTTGATTTTCAGCAAATGAACATATTTCAGCGAGCGAGAAGTTTTTTCTTTAATAGCGTCAGATTTTATCTTAAAATACAAGAACTTTTCTTGGTTCTTGTCAATTTTTGTTGGTTTTCATCTTATGAACTTATTTCAGTCAGCTAGATATTTCTTCTTCAAAGCAAAAAGATTTTATCTTCAAATACAAGAACTTTTCGTGATTTTGTTGATTTTCAGCAAATGAACATATTTCAGCGAGCGAGAAGTTTTTTCTTTAAAAGCGTAACATTTTATCTCAAAATGCAAGAACTTTTCGTGGTTCTTGTCAATTTTTGTTGGTTTTCATCTTATGAACTTATTTCAGTCAGCTCGATCTTTCTTCTTCAAAGCAAAAAGATTTTATCTTCAAATACAAGAACTTTTCGTGGTTTTGTTGATTTTCAGCAAATGAACATATTTCAGCGAGGGAGAAGTTTTTTCTTTAATAGCGTCAGATTTTATCTTAAAATACAAGAACTTTTCGTGGTTCTTGTCAATTTTTGTTGGTTTTCATCCAATGAACTTATTTCAGTCAGCTCGATCTTTCTTCTTGAAAGCAAAAAGATTTTATCTTCAAATACAAGAACTTTTCGTGGTTGTGTTGATTTTCAGCAAATGAACATATTTCAGCGAGCTAGAAGTTTTTTCTTCAATAGCGTAAGATTTTATCTTAAAATACAAGAACTTTTCGTGGTTCTTGTCAATTTTTGTTAGTTTTCATCTTATGAACTTATTTCAGTCAGCTAGATCTTTCTTCTTCAAAGCAAAAAGATTTTATCTTCAAATGCAAGAACTTTTCGTGGTTTTGTTGATTTTCAGCAAATGAACATATTTCAGCGAGCGAGAAGTTTTTTCTTTAATAGCGTCAGATTTTATCTTAAAATACAAGAACTTTTCGTGGTTCTTGTCAATTTTTGTTGGTTTTCATCTTATGAACATATTTCAGTCAGCTGGATCTTTCATCTTCAAAGCAAAAAGATTTTATCTTCAAATACAAGAACTTTTCGTGGTTTTGTTGATTTTCAGCAAATGAACATATTTCAGCGAGCGAGAGGTTTTTTCTTTAAAAGCGTAAGATTTTATCTTAAAATACAAGAACTTTTCGTGGTTCTTGTCAATTTTTGTTGGTTTTCATCTTATGAACTTATTCCAGTCAGCTCGATCTTTCTTCTTCAAAGCAAAAAGATTTTATCTTCAAATGCAAGAACTTTTCGTGGTTTTGTTGATTTTCAGCAAATGAACATATTTCAGCGAGCGAGAAGTTTTTTCTTTAATAGCGTCAGATTTTATCTTAAAATACAAGAACTTTTCGTGGTTCTTGTCAATTTTTGTTAGTTTTCATCTTATGAACTTATTTCAGTCAGCGAGATCTTTCTTCTTCAAAGCAAAAAGATTTTATCTTCAAATACAAGAACTTTTCGTGGTTTTGTTGATTTTCAGCAAATGAACATATTTCAGCGAGGGAGAAGTTTTTTCTTTAATAGCGTCAGATTTTATCTTAAAATACAAGAACTTTTCGTGGTTCTTGTCAATTTTTGTTGGTTTTCATCCAATGAACTTATTTCAGTCAGCAAGATCTTTCTTCTTGAAAGCAAAAAGATTTTATCTTCAAATGCAAAACTTTTCGTGGTTTTGTTGATTTTCAGCAAATGAACATATTTCAGCAAGCTGGAAGTTTTTTGTTTAATAGCGTAAGATTTTATCTTAAAATACAAGAACTTTTCGTGGTTCTTGTCAATTTTTGTTGGTTTTCATCTTATGAACTTATTTCAGTCAGCCAGATCTTTCTTCTTCAAAGCAAAAAGATTTTATCTTCAAATACAAGAACTTTTCGTGGTTTTGTTGATTTTCAGCAAATGAACATATTTCAGCGAGCGAGAAGTTTTTTCTTTAATAGCGTCAGATTTTATCTGAAAATACAAGAACTTTTCGTGGTTCTTGTCAATTTTTGTTGGTTTTCATCTTATGAACATATTTCAGTCAGCTGGATCTTTCATCTTCAAAGCAAAAAGATTTTATCTTCAAATACAAGAACTTTTCGTGGTTTTGTTGATTTTCAGCAAATGAACATATTTCAGCGAGCGAGAAGTTTTTTCTTTAAAAGCGTAAGATTTTATCTTAAAATACAAGAACTTTTCGTGGTTCTTGTCAATTTTTGTTGGTTTTCATCTTATGAACTTATTCCAGTCAGCTCGATCTTTCTTCTTCAAAGCAAAAAGATTTTATCTTCAAATGCAAGAACTTTTCGTGGTTTTGTTGATTTTCAGCAAATGAACATATTTCAGCGAGCGAGAAGTTTTTTCTTTAATAGCGTCAGATTTTATCTTAAAATACAAGAACTTTTCGTGGTTCTTGTCAATTTTTGTTGGTTTTCATCTTATGAACTTATTTCAGTCAGCGAGATCTTTCTTCAGTCAGCGAGATCTTTCTTCTTCAAAGCAAAAAGATTTTATCTTCAAATACAAGAACTTTTCGTGGTTTTGTTGATTTTCAGCAAATGAACATATTTCAGCGAGCGAGAAGTTTTTTCTTTAATCGCGTCAGATTTGATCTTAAAATACAAGAACTTTTCGTGGTTCTTGTCAATTTTTGTTGGTTTTCATCTTATGAACATATTTCAGTCAGCTGGATCTTTCATCTTCAAAGCAAAAAGATTTTATCTTCAAATACAAGAAATTTTCGTGGTTTTGTTGATTTTCAGCAAATGAACATATTTCAGCGAGCGAGAGGTTTTTTCTTTAAAAGCGTAAGATTTTATCTTAAAATACAAGAACTTTTCGTGGTTCTTGTCAATTTTTGTTGGTTTTCATCTTATGAACTTATTCCAGTCAGCTCGATCTTTCTTCTTCAAAGCAAAAAGATTTTATCTTCAAATGCAAGAACTTTTCGTGGTTTTGTTGATTTTCAGCAAATGAACATATTTCAGCGAGCGAGAAGTTTTTTCTTTAATAGCGTCAGATTTTATCTTAAAATACAAGAACTTTTCGTGGTTCTTGTCAATTTTTGTTAGTTTTCATCTTATGAACTTATTTCAGTCAGCGAGATCTTTCTTCTTCAAAGCAAAAAGATTTTATCTTCAAATACAAGAACTTTTCGTGGTTTTGTTGATTTTCAGCAAATGAACATATTTCAGCGAGCTGGAAGTTTTTTCTTTAATAGCGTCAGATTTTATCTTAAAATACAAGAACTTTTCGTGGTTCTTGTCAATTTTTGTTGGTTTTCATCCAATGAACTTATTTCAGTCAGCGAGATCTTTCTTCAGTCAGCGAGATCTTTCTTCTTCAAAGCAAAAAGATTTTATCTACAAATACAAGAACTTTTCGTGGTTTTGTTGATTTTCAGCAAATGAACATATTTCAGCGAGGGAGAAGTTTTTTCTTTAATAGCGTCAGATTTTATCTGAAAATACAAGAACTTTTCATGGTTCTTGTCAATTTTTGTTGGTTTTCATCTTATGAACTTATTTCAGTCAGCTAGATCTTTCTTCTTCAAAGCAAAAAGATTTTATCTTCAAATACAAGAACTTTTCGTGGTTTTGTTGATTTTCAGCAAATGAACATATTTCAGCGAGCGAGAAGTTTTTTCTTTAAAAGCATAAGATTTCATCTTAAAATACAAGAACATTTCGTGGTTCTTGTCAATTTTTGTTGGTTTTCAACTTATGAACTTATTTCAGTCAGCTAGATCTTTCTTCTTCAAAGCAAAAAGATTTTATCTTCAAATACAAGAACTTTTCGTGGTTTTGTTGATTTTCAGCAAATGAACATATTTCAGCGAGGGAGAAGTTTTTTCTTTAATAGCGTCAGATTTTATCTTAAAATACAAGAACTTTTCGTGGTTCTTGTCAATTTTTGTTGGTTTTCATCCAATGAACTTATTTCAGTCAGCAAGATCTTTCTTCTTGAAAGCAAAAAGATTTTATCTTCAAATGCAAAACTTTTCGTGGTTTTGTTGATTTTCAGCAAATGAACATATTTCAGCGAGGGAGAAGTTTTTTCTTTAATAGCGTAAGATTTTATCTTAAAATACAAGAACTTTTCGTGGTTCTTGTCAATTTTTGTTGGTTTTCATCTTATGAACTTATTTCAGTCAGCCAGATCTTTCTTCTTCAAAGCAAAAAGATTTTATCTTCAAATACAAGAACTTTTCGTGGTTTTGTTGATTTTCAGCAAATGAACATATTTCAGCGAGCGAGAAGTTTTTTCTTTAATAGCGTCAGATTTTATCTTAAAATACAAGAACTTTTCGTGGTTCTTGTCAATTTTTGTTGGTTTTCATCTTATGAACATATTTCAGTCAGCTGGATCTTTCATCTTCAAAGCAAAAAGATTTTATCTTCAAATACAAGAACTTTTCGTGGTTTTGTTGATTTTCAGCAAATGAACATATTTCAGCGAGCGAGAAGTTTTTTCTTTAAAAGCGTAAGATTTTATCTTAAAATACAAGAACTTTTCGTGGTTCTTGTCAATTTTTGTTGGTTTTCATCTTATGAACTTATTCCAGTCAGCTCGATCTTTCTTCTTCAAAGCAAAAAGATTTTATCTTCAAATGCAAGAACTTTTCGTGGTTTTGTTGATTTTCAGCAAATGAACATATTTCAGCGAGCGAGAAGTTTTTTCTTTAATAGCGTCAGATTTTATCTTAAAATACAAGAACTTTTCGTGGTTCTTGTCAATTTTTGTTAGTTTTCATCTTATGAACTTATTTCAGTCAGCGAGATCTTTCTTCAGTCAGCGAGATCTTTCTTCTTCAAAGCAAAAAGATTTTATCTTCAAATACAAGAACTTTTCGTGGTTTTGTTGATTTTCAGCAAATGAACATATTTCAGCGAGCGAGAAGTTTTTTCTTTAATCGCGTCAGATTTGATCTTAAAATACAAGAACTTTTCGTGGTTCTTGTCAATTTTTGTTGGTTTTCATCCAATGAACTTATTTCAGTCAGCTGGATCTATCTTCTTGAAAGCAAAATGATTTTATCTTCAAATACAAGAACTTTTCGTGGTTTTGTTGATTTTCAGCAAATGAACATATTTCAGCGAGCTAGAAGTTTATTCTTCAATAGCGTAAGAATTTATCTTAAAATACAAGAACTTTTCGTGGTTCTTGTCAATTTTTGTTGGTTTTCATCCAATCAACTTATTTCAGTCAGCGAGATCTTTCTTATTCAAAGAAAAAAAAGATTTTATCTTCAAATACAAGAACTTTTCGTGATTTTGTTGATTTTCAGCAAATGAACATATTTCTGCGAGGGAGAAGTTTTTTCTTTAATCGCGTCAGATTTTATCTTAAAATACAAGAACTTTTCGTGGTTCTTGTCAATTTTTGTTGGTTTTCATCTTATGAACTTATTCCAGTCAGCTCGATCTTTCTTCTTCAAAGCAAAAAGATTTTATCTTCAAATGCAAGAACATTTCGTGGTTTTGTTGATTTTCAGCAAATGAACATATTTCTGCGAGGGAGAAGTTTTTTCTTCAATAGCGTCAGATTTTATCTTAAAATACAAGAACTTTTCGTGGTTCTTGTCAATTTTTGTTGGTTTTCATCCAATGAACTTATTTCAGTCAGCTGGATCTTTCTTCTTCAAAGCAAAAAGATTTTATCTTCAAATACAAGAACTTTTCGTGATTTTGTTGATTTTCAGCAAATGAACATAATTCAGCGAGCGAGAAGTTTTTTCTTTAATAGCGTCAGATTTTATCTTAAAGTATAAAAACTTTTCGTGGTTCTTGTCAATTTTTGTTGATTTTCATCAAATGAACTTATTTCAGTCAGCTGGATCTTTCTTCTTTAAAGCAAAAAGATTTTATCTTCAAATACAAGAACTTTTTGTGGTTTTGTTGATTTTCAGCAAATGAACATATTTCAGCGAGGGAGACGTTTTTTCTTTAATAGCGTCAGATTTTATCTTAAAATACAAGAACTTTTCGTGGTTCTTGTCAATTTTTGTTGGTTTTCATCCAATGAACTTATTTCAGTCAGCGAGATCTTTCTTCTTGAAAGCAAAAAGATTTTATCTTCAAATGCAAAACTTTTCGTGGTTGTGTTGATTTTCAGCAAATGAACATATTTCAGCGAGCTAGAAGTTTTTTCTTCAATAGCGTAAGATTTTATCTTAAAATACAAGAACTTTTCGTGGTTCTTGTCAATTTTTGTTAGTTTTCATCTTATGAACTTATTTCAGTCAGCTAGATCTTTCTTCTTCAAAGCAAAAAGATTTTATCTTCAAATACAAGAACTTTTCGTGGTTTTGTTGATTTTCAGCAAATGAACATATTTCAGCGAGCGAGAAGTTTTTTCTTTAAAAGCATAAGATTTCATCTTAAAATACAAGAACATTTCGTGGTTCTTGTCAATTTTTGTTGGTTTTCAACTTATGAACTTATTTCAGTCGGCTAGATCTTTCTTCTTCAAAGCAAAAAGATTTTATCTTCAAATACAAGAACTTTTCGTGGTTTTGTTGATTTTCAGCAAATGAACATATTTCAGCGAGGGAGAAGTTTTTTCTTTAATAGCGTCAGATTTTATCTTAAAATACAAGAACTTTTCGTGGTTCTTGTCAATTTTTGTTGGTTTTCATCTTATGAACATATTTCAGTCAGCTGGATCTTTCATCTTCAAAGCAAAAAGATTTTATCTTCAAATACAAGAACTTTTCGTGGTTTTGTTGATTTTCAGCAAATGAACATATTTCAGCGAGCGAGAAGTTTTTTCTTTAAAAGCGTAAGATTTTATCTTAAAATACAAGAACTTTTCGTGGTTCTTGTCAATTTTTGTTGGTTTTCATCTTATGAACTTATTCCAGTCAGCTCGATCTTTCTTCTTCAAAGCAAAAAGATTTTATCTTCAAATGCAAGAACTTTTCGTGGTTTTGTTGATTTTCAGCAAATGAACATATTTCAGCGAGCGAGAAGTTTTTTCTTTAATAGCGTCAGATTTTATCTTAAAATACAAGAACTTTTCGTGGTTCTTGTCAATTTTTGTTAGTTTTCATCTTATGAACTTATTTCAGTCAGCGAGATCTTTCTTCTTCAAAGCAAAAAGATTTTATCTTCAAATACAAGAACTTTTCGTGGTTTTGTTGATTTTCAGCAAATGAACATATTTCAGCGAGCTGGAATTTTTTTGTTTAATAGCGTCAGATTTTATCTTAAAATACAAGAACTTTTCGTGGTTCTTGTCAATTTTTGTTGGTTTTCATCCAATGAACTTATTTCAGTCAGCTTGATCTTTCTTCTTCAAAGCAAAAAGATTTAATCTTCAAATACAAGAACTTTTCGTGGTTTTGTTGATTTTCAGCAAATAAACATATTTCAGCGAGTGAGAAGTTTTTTCTTTAATAGCGTCAGATTTTATCTTAAAATACAAGAACTTTTCGTGGTTCTTGTCAATTTTTGTTGGTATTCATCCAATGAACTTATTTCAGTCAGCTAGATCTTTCTTCTTCAAAGCAAAAAGATTTTATCTTCAAATACAAGAACTTTTCGTGATTTTGTTGATTTTCAGCAAATGAACATATTTCAGCGAGCGAGAAGTTTTTTCTTTAATAGCGTCAGATTTTATCTTAAAGTACAAAAACTTTTCGTGGTTCTTGTCAATTTTTGTTGATTTTCATCAAATGAACTTATTTCAGTCAGCCAGATCTTTCTTCTTGATAGCAAAAAGATTTTATCTTCAAATACAAGAACTTTTCGTGGTTTTGTTGATTTTCAGCAAATGAACATATTTCAGCGAGGGAGACGTTTTTTCTTTAATCGCGCCAGATTTTATCTTAAAATACAAGAACTTTTCGTGGTTCTTGTCAATTTTTGTTGGTTTTCATCCAATCAACTTATTTCAGTCAGCGAGATCTTTCTTATTCAAAGCAAAAAGATTTTATCTTCAAATACAAGAACTTTTCGTGATTTTGTTGATTTTCAGCAAATGAACATATTTCAGCGAGCGAGAAGTTTTTTCTTTAATCGCGTCAGATTTTATCTTAAAATACAAGAACTTTTCGTGGTTCTTGTCAATTTTTGTTGGTTTTCATCTTATGAACATATTTCAGTCAGCTGGATCTTTCATCTTCAAAGCAAAAAGATTTTATCTTCAAATACAAGAACTTTTCGTGGTTTTGTTGATTTTCAGCAAATGAACATATTTCAGCGAGCGAGAAGTTTTTTCTTTAAAAGCGTAAGATTTTATCTTAAAATACAAGAACTTTTCGTGGTTCTTGTCAATTTTTGTTGGTTTTCATCTTATGAACTTATTCCAGTCAGCTCGATCTTTCTTCTTCAAAGCAAAAAGATTTTATCTTCAAATGCAAGAACATTTCGTGGTTTTGTTGATTTTCAGCAAATGAACATATTTCTGCGAGGGAGAAGTTTTTTCTTCAATAGCGTCAGATTTTATCTTAAAATACAAGAACTTTTCGTGGTTCTTGTCAATTTTTGTTGGTTTTCATCCAATGAACTTATTTCAGTTAGCTGGATCTTTCTTCTTCAAAGCAAAAAGATTTTATCTTCAAATACAAGAACTTTTCGTGATTTTGTTGATTTTCAGCAAATGAACATATTTCAGCGAGGGAGACGTTTTTTTGTTAATCGCGTCAGATTTTATCTTAAAATACAAGAACTTTTCGTGGTTCTTGTCAATTTTTGTTGGTTTTCATCCAATCAACTTATTTCAGTCAGCGAGATCTTTCTTCTTCAAAGCAAAAAGATTTTATCTTCAAATACAAGAACTTTTCGTGGTTTTGTTGATTTTCAGCAAATGAACATATTTCAGCGAGGGAGAAGTTTTTTCTTTAATAGCGTCAGATTTTATCTTAAAATACAAGAACTTTTCGTGGTTCTTGTCAATTTTTGTTGGTTTTCATCCAATGAACTTATTTCAGTCAGCAAGATCTTTCTTCTTGAAAGCAAAAAGATTTTATCTTCAAATGCAAAACTTTTCGTGGTTGTGTTGATTTTCAGCAAATGAACATATTTCAGCGAGCTAGAAGTTTTTTCTTCAATAGCGTAAGATTTTATCTTAAAATACAAGAACTTTTCGTGGTTCTTGTCAATTTTTGTTAGTTTTCATCTTATGAACTTATTTCAGTCAGCTAGATCTTTCTTCTTCAAAGCAAAAAGATTTTATCTTCAAATACAAGAACTTTTTGTGGTTTTGTTGATTTTCAGCAAATGAACATATTTCAGCGAGCGAGAAGTTTTTTCTTTAAAAGCATAAGATTTCATCTTAAAATACAAGAACATTTCGTGCTTCTTGTCAATTTTTGTTGGTTTTCAACTTATGAACTTATTTCAGTCAGCTGGATCTTTCTTCTTCAAAGCAAAAAGATTTTATCTTCAAATACAAGAACTTTTCGTGGTTTTGTTGATTTTCAGCAAATGAACATATTTCAGCGAGGGAGAAGTTTTTTCTTTAATAGCGTCAGATTTTATCTTAAAATACAAGAACTTTTCGTGGTTCTTGTCAATTTTTGTTGGTTTTCATCTTATGGACTTATTTCAGTCAGCTAGATCTTTCTTCTTCAAAGCAAAAAGATTTTATCTTCAAATACAAGAACTTTTCGTGGTTTTGTTTATTTTCAGCAAATGAACATATTTCAGCGAGCGAGAAGTTTTTTCTTTAATAGCGTCAGATTTTATCTTAAAATACAAGAACTTTTCGTGGTTCTTGTCAATTTTTGTTGCTTTTCATCTTATGAACATATTTCAGTCAGCTGGATCTTTCATCTTCAATGCAAAAAGATTTTATCTTCAAATACAAGAACTTTTCGTGGTTTTGTTGATTTTCAGCAAATGAACATATTTCAGCGAGCGAGAAGTTTTTTCTTTAAAAGCGTAAGATTTTATCTTAAAATACAAGAACTTTTCGTGGTTCTTGTCAATTTTTGTTGGTTTTCATCTTATGAACTTATTCCAGTCAGCTCGATCTTTCTTCTTCAAAGCAAAAAGATTTTATCTTCAAATGCAAGAGCATTTCGTGGTTTTGTTGATTTTCAGCAAATGAACATATTTCTGCGAGGGAGAAGTTTTTTCTTCAAAGCGTCAGATTTTATCTTAAAATACAAGAACTTTTCGTGGTTCTTGTCAATTTTTGTTGGTTTTCATCCAATGAACTTATTTCAGTCAGCTAGATCTTTCTTCTTCAAAGCAAAAAGATTTTATCTTCAAATACAAGAACTTTTCGTGATTTTGTTGATTTTCAGCAAATGAACATATTTCAGCGAGCGAGAAGTTTTTTCTTTAATAGCGTCAGATTTTATCTTAAAGTACAAAAACTTTTCGTGGTTCTTGTCAATTTTTGTTGATTTTCATCAAATGAACTTATTTCAGTCAGCTAGATCTTTCTTCTTTAAAGCAAAAAGATTTTATCTTCAAATACAAGAACTTTTCGTGGTTTTGTTGATTTTCAGCAAAGGAACATATTTCAGCGAGGGAGACGTTTTTTCTTTAATAGCGTCAGATTTTATCTTAAAATACAAGAACTTTTCGTGGTTCTTATCAATTTTTGTTGGTTTTCATCTTATGAACTTATTCCAGTCAGCGAGATCTTTCTTCTTCAAAGCAAAAAGATTTTATCTTCAAATACAAGAACTTTTCGTGGTTTTGTTGATTTTCAGCAAATGAACATATTTCAGCGAGCGAGAAGTTTTTTCTTTAATCGCGTCAGATTTGATCTTAAAATACAAGAACTTTTCGTGGTTCTTGTCAATTTTTGTTGGTTTTCATCAAATGAACTTATTTCAGTCAGCTGGATCTATCTTCTTGAAAGCAAAATGATTTTATCTTCAAATACAAGAACTTTTCGTGGTTTTGTTGATTTTCAGCAAATGAACATATTTCAGCGAGCTAGAAGTTTATTCTTCAATAGCGTAAGATTTTATCTTAAAATACAAGAACTTTTCGTGGTTCTTGTCAATTTTTGTTGGTTTTCATCTTATGAACTTATTCCAGTCAGCTCGATCTTTCTTCTTCAAAGCAAAAAGATTTTATCTTCAAATGCAAGAACATTTCGTGGTTTTGTTGATTTTCAGCAAATGAACATATTTCTGCGAGGGAGAAGTTTTTTCTTTAATAGCGTCAGATTTTATCTTAAAATACAAGAACTTTTCGTGGTTCTTGTCAATTTTTGTTGGTATTCATCCAATGAACTTATTTCAGTCAGCTAGATCTTTCTTCTTCAAAGCAAAAAGATTTTATCTTCAAATACAAGAACTTTTCGTGGTTTTGTTGATTTTCAGCAAATGAACATATTTCAGCGAGGGAGACGTTTTTTCTTTAATCGCGCCAGATTTTATCTTAAAATACAAGAACTTTTCGTGGTTCTTGTCAATTTTTGTTGGTTTTCATCCAATCAACTTATTTCAGTCAGCGAGATCTTTCTTATTCAAAGCAAAAAGATTTTATCTTGAAATACAAGAACTTTTCGTGGTTTTGTTGATTTTCAGCAAATGAACATATTTCAGCGAGCGAGAAGTTTTTTCTTTAATCGCGTCAGATTTTATCTTAAAATACAAGAACTTTTCGTGGTTCTTGTCAATTTTTGTTGGTTTTCATCTTATGAACTTATTCCAGTCAGCTCGATCTTTCTTCTTCAAAGCAAAAAGATTTTATCTTCAAATACAAGAACTTTTCGTGGTTTTGTTGATTTTCAGCAAATGAACATATTTCAGCGAGCGAGAAGTTTTTTCTTTAAAAGCGTCAGATTTTATCTTAAAATACAAGAACTTTTCGTGGTTCTTGTCAATTTTTGTTGCTTTTCATCTGATGAACATATTTCAGTCAGCTGGATCTTTCATCTTCAAAGCAAAAAGATTTTATCTTCAAATACAAGAACTTTTCGTGGTTTTGTTGATTTTCAGCAAATGAACATATTTCAGCGAGCAAGAAGTTTTTTCTTTAAAAGCGTAAGATTTTATCTTAAAATACAAGAACTTTTCGTGGTTCTTGTCAATTTTTGTTGGTTTTCATCTTATGAACTTATTCCAGTCAGCTCGATCTTTCTTCTTCAAAGCAAAAAGATTTTATCTTCAAATGCAAGAACATTTCGTGGTTTTGTTGATTTTCAGCAAATGAACATATTTCTGCGAGGGAGAAGTTTTTTCTTCAAAGCGTCAGATTTTATCTTAAAATACAAGAACTTTTCGTGGTTCTTGTCAATTTTTGTTGGTTTTCATCCAATGAACTTATTTCAGTCAGCTAGATCTTTCTTCTTCAAAGCAAAAAGATTTTATCTTCAAATACAAGAACTTTTCGTGATTTTGTTGATTTTCAGCAAATGAACATATTTCAGCGAGCGAGAAGTTTTTTCTTTAATAGCGTCAGATTTTATCTTAAAGTACAAAAACTTTTCGTGGTTCTTGTCAATTTTTGTTGATTTTCATCAAATGAACTTATTTCAGTCAGCTAGATCTTTCTTCTTTAAAGCAAAAAGATTTTATCTTCAAATACAAGAACTTTTCGTGGTTTTGTTGATTTTCAGCAAAGGAACATATTTCAGCGAGCGAGAAGTTTTTTCTTTAATCGCGTCAGATTTTATCTTAAAATACAAGAACTTTTCGTGGTTCTTGTCAATTTTTGTTGGTTTTCATCTTATGAACTTATTCCAGTCAGCTCGATCTTTCTTCTTCAAAGCAAAAAGATTTTATCTTCAAATACAAGAACTTTTCGTGGTTTTGTTGATTTTCAGCAAATGAACATATTTCAGCGAGCGAGAAGTTTTTTCTTTAAAAGCGTCAGATTTTATCTTAAAATACAAGAACTTTTCGTGGTTCTTGTCAATTTTTGTTGCTTTTCATCTGATGAACATATTTCAGTCAGCTGGATCTTTCATCTTCAAAGCAAAAAGATTTTATCTTCAAATACAAGAACTTTTCGTGGTTTTGTTGATTTTCAGCAAATGAACATATTTCAGCGAGCAAGAAGTTTTTTCTTTAAAAGCGTAAGATTTTATCTTAAAATACAAGAACTTTTCGTGGTTCTTGTCAATTTTTGTTGGTTTTCATCTTATGAACTTATTCCAGTCAGCTCGATCTTTCTTCTTCAAAGCAAAAAGATTTTATCTTCAAATGCAAGAACATTTCGTGGTTTTGTTGATTTTCAGCAAATGAACATATTTCTGCGAGGGAGAAGTTTTTTCTTCAAAGCGTCAGATTTTATCTTAAAATACAAGAACTTTTCGTGGTTCTTGTCAATTTTTGTTGGTTTTCATCCAATGAACTTATTTCAGTCAGCTAGATCTTTCTTCTTCAAAGCAAAAAGATTTTATCTTCAAATACAAGAACTTTTCGTGATTTTGTTGATTTTCAGCAAATGAACATATTTCAGCGAGCGAGAAGTTTTTTCTTTAATAGCGTCAGATTTTATCTTAAAGTACAAAAACTTTTCGTGGTTCTTGTCAATTTTTGTTGATTTTCATCAAATGAACTTATTTCAGTCAGCTAGATCTTTCTTCTTTAAAGCAAAAAGATTTTATCTTCAAATACAAGAACTTTTCGTGGTTTTGTTGATTTTCAGCAAAGGAACATATTTCAGCGAGGGAGACGTTTTTTCTTTAATAGCGTCAGATTTTATCTTAAAATACAAGAACTTTTCGTGGTTCTTGTCAATTTTTGTTGGTTTTCATCCAATCAACTTATTTCAGTCAGCGAGATCTTTCTTCTTCAAAGCAAAAAGATTTTATCTTCAAATACAAGAACTTTTCGTGGTTTTGTTGATTTTCAGCAAATGAACATATTTCAGCGAGCGAGAAGTTTTTTCTTTAATCGCGTCAGATTTGATCTTAAAATACAAGAACTTTTCGTGGTTCTTGTCAATTTTTGTTGGTTTTCATCCAATGAACTTATTTCAGTCAGCTGGATCTATCTTCTTGAAAGCAAAATGATTTTATCTTCAAATACAAGAACTTTTCGTGGTTTTGTTGATTTTCAGCAAATGAACATATTTCAGCGAGCTAGAAGTTTATTCTTCAATAGCGTAAGATTTTATCTTAAAATACAAGAACTTTTCGTGGTTCTTGTCAATTTTTGTTGGTTTTCATCTTATGAACTTATTCCAGTCAGCTCGATCTTTCTTCTTCAAAGCAAAAAGATTTTATCTTCAAATGCAAGAACATTTCGTGGTTTTGTTGATTTTCAGCAAATGAACATATTTCTGCGAGGGAGAAGTTTTTTCTTTAATAGCGTCAGATTTTATCTTAAAATACAAGAACTTTTCGTGGTTCTTGTCAATTTTTGTTGGTATTCATCCAATGAACTTATTTCAGTCAGCTGGATCTTTCTTCTTCAAAGCAAAAAGATTTTATCTTCAAATACAAGAACTTTTCGTGGTTTTGTTGATTTTCAGCAAATGAACATATTTCAGCGAGGGAGACGTTTTTTCTTTAATCGCGCCAGATTTTATCTTAAAATACAAGAACTTTTCGTGGTTCTTGTCAATTTTTGTTGGTTTTCATCCAATGAACTTATTTCAGTCAGCAAGATCTTTCTTCTTGAAAGCAAAAAGATTTTATCTTCAAATGCAAGAACTTTTCGTGGTTTTGTTGATTTTCAGCAAATGAACATATTTCAGCGAGCTGGAAGTTTTTTCTTTAATAGCGTAAGATTTTATCTTAAAATACAAGAACTTTTCGTGGTTCTTGTCAATTTTTGTTGGTTTTCATCTTATGGACTTATTTCAGTCAGCTAGATCTTTCTTCTTCAAAGCAAAAAGATTTTATCTTCAAATACAAGAACTTTTCGTGGTTTTGTTGATTTTCAGCAAATGAACATATTTCAGCGAGCGAGAAGTTTTTTCTTTAATAGCGTCAGATTTTATCTTAAAATACAAGAACTTTTCGTGGTTCTTGTCAATTTTTGTTGCTTTTCATCTTATGAACATATTTCAGTCAGCTGGATCTTTCATCTTCAAAGCAAAAAGATTTTATCTTCAAATACAAGAACTTTTCGTGGTTTTGTTGATTTTCAGCAAATGAACATATTTCAGCGAGCGAGAAGTTTTTTCTTTAAAAGCGTAAGATTTTATCTTAAAATACAAGAACTTTTCGTGGTTCTTGTCAATTTTTGTTGGTTTTCATCCAATGAACTTATTTCAGTCAGCTAGATCTTTCTTCTTCAAAGCAAAAAGATTTTATCTTCAAATACAAGAACTTTTCGTGATTTTGTTGATTTTCAGCAAATGAACATATTTCAGCGAGCGAGAAGTTTTTTCTTTAATAGCGTCAGATTTTATCTTAAAGTACAAAAACTTTTCGTGGTTCTTGTCAATTTTTGTTGATTTTCATCAAATGAACTTATTTCAGTCAGCTAGATCTTTCTTCTTTAAAGCAAAAAGATTTTATCTTCAAATACAAGAACTTTTCGTGGTTTTGTTGATTTTCAGCAAAGGAACATATTTCAGCGAGGGAGACGTTTTTTCTTTAATAGCGTCAGATTTTATCTTAAAATACAAGAACTTTTCGTGGTTCTTGTCAATTTTTGTTGGTTTTCATCCAATCAACTTATTTCAGTCAGCGAGATCTTTCTTCTTCAAAGCAAAAAGATTTTATCTTCAAATACAAGAACTTTTCGTGGTTTTGTTGATTTTCAGCAAATGAACATATTTCAGCGAGCGAGAAGTTTTTTCTTTAATCGCGTCAGATTTGATCTTAAAATACAAGAACTTTTCGTGGTTCTTGTCAATTTTTGTTGGTTTTCATCCAATGAACTTATTTCAGTCAGCTGGATCTATCTTCTTGAAAGCAAAATGATTTTATCTTCAAATACAAGAACTTTTCGTGGTTTTGTTGATTTTCAGCAAATGAACATATTTCAGCGAGCTAGAAGTTTATTCTTCAATAGCGTAAGATTTTATCTTAAAATACAAGAACTTTTCGTGGTTCTTGTCAATTTTTGTTGGTTTTCATCTTATGAACTTATTCCAGTCAGCTCGATCTTTCTTCTTCAAAGCAAAAAGATTTTATCTTCAAATGCAAGAACATTTCGTGGTTTTGTTGATTTTCAGCAAATGAACATATTTCTGCGAGGGAGAAGTTTTTTCTTTAATAGCGTCAGATTTTATCTTAAAATACAAGAACTTTTCGTGGTTCTTGTCAATTTTTGTTGGTATTCATCCAATGAACTTATTTCAGTCAGCTGGATCTTTCTTCTTCAAAGCAAAAAGATTTTATCTTCAAATGCAAGAACTTTTCGTGGTTTTGTTGATTTTCAGCAAATGAACATATTTCAGCGAGCTGGAAGTTTTTTCTTTAATAGCGTAAGATTTTATCTTAAAATACAAGAACTTTTCGTGGTTCTTGTCAATTTTTGTTGGTTTTCATCTTATGGACTTATTTCAGTCAGCTAGATCTTTCTTCTTCAAAGCAAAAAGATTTTATCTTCAAATACAAGAACTTTTCGTGGTTTTGTTTATTTTCAGCAAATGAACATATTTCAGCGAGCGAGAAGTTTTTTCTTTAATAGCGTCAGATTTTATCTTAAAATACAAGAACTTTTCGTGGTTCTTGTCAATTTTTGTTGCTTTTCATCTTATGAACTTATTCCAGTCAGCGAGATCTTTCTTCTTCAAAGCAAAAAGATTTTATCTTCAAATACAAGAACTTTTCGTGGTTTTGTTGATTTTCAGCAAATGAACATATTTCAGCGAGCGAGAAGTTTTTTCTTTAATCGCGTCAGATTTGATCTTAAAATACAAGAACTTTTCGTGGTTCTTGTCAATTTTTGTTGGTTTTCATCCAATGAACTTATTTCAGTCAGCTGGATCTATCTTCTTGAAAGCAAAATGATTTTATCTTCAAATACAAGAACTTTTCGTGGTTTTGTTGATTTTCAGCAAATGAACATATTTCAGCGAGCTAGAAGTTTATTCTTCAATAGCGTAAGATTTTATCTTAAAATACAAGAACTTTTCGTGGTTCTTGTCAATTTTTGTTGGTTTTCATCTTATGAACATATTTCAGTCAGCTGGATCTTTCATCTTCAAAGCAAAAAGATTTTATCTTCAAATACAAGAACTTTTCGTGGTTTTGTTGATTTTCAGCAAATGAACATATTTCAGCGAGCGAGAAGTTTTTTCTTTAAAAGCGTAAGATTTTATCTTAAAATACAAGAACTTTTCGTGGTTCTTGTCAATTTTTGTTGGTTTTCATCTTATGAACTTATTCCAGTCAGCTCGATCTTTCTTCTTCAAAGCAAAAAGATTTTATCTTCAAATGCAAGAACATTTCGTGGTTTTGTTGATTTTCAGCAAATGAACATATTTCTGCGAGGGAGAAGTTTTTTCTTCAAAGCGTCAGATTTTATCTTAAAATACAAGAACTTTTCGTGGTTCTTGTCAATTTTTGTTGGTTTTCATCCAATGAACTTATTTCAGTCAGCTAGATCTTTCTTCTTCAAAGCAAAAAGATTTTATCTTCAAATACAAGAACTTTTCGTGATTTTGTTGATTTTCAGCAAATGAACATATTTCAGCGAGCGAGAAGTTTTTTCTTTAATAGCGTCAGATTTTATCTTAAAGTACAAAAACTTTTCGTGGTTCTTGTCAATTTTTGTTGATTTTCATTAAATGAACTTATTTCAGTCAGCTAGATCTTTCTTCTTTAAAGCAAAAAGATTTTATCTTCAAATACAAGAACTTTTCGTGGTTTTGTTGATTTTCAGCAAAGGAACATATTTCAGCGAGGGAGACGTTTTTTCTTTAATAGCGTCAGATTTTATCTTAAAATACAAGAACTTTTCGTGGTTCTTGTCAATTTTTGTTGGTTTTCATCTTATGAACTTATTCCAGTCAGCGAGATCTTTCTTCTTCAAAGCAAAAAGATTTTATCTTCAAATACAAGAACTTTTCGTGGTTTTGTTGATTTTCAGCAAATGAACATATTTCAGCGAGCGAGAAGTTTTTTCTTTAATAGCGTCAGATTTGATCTTAAAATACAAGAACTTTTCGTGGTTCTTGTCAATTTTTGTTGGTTTTCATCCAATGAACTTATTTCAGTCAGCTGGATCCATCTTCTTGAAAGCAAAATGATTTTATCTTCAAATACAAGAACTTTTCGTGGTTTTGTTGATTTTCAGCAAATGAACATATTTCAGCGAGCTAGAAGTTTATTCTTCAATAGCGTAAGATTTTATCTTAAAATACAAGAACTTTTCGTGGTTCTTGTCAATTTTTGTTGGTTTTCATCTTATGAACTTATTCCAGTCAGCTCGATCTTTCTTCTTCAAAGCAAAAAGATTTTATCTTCAAATGCAAGAACATTTCGTGGTTTTGTTGATTTTCAGCAAATGAACATATTTCTGCGAGGGAGAAGTTTTTTCTTCAATAGCGTCAGATTTTATCTTAAAATACAAGAACTTTTCGTGGTTCTTGTCAATTTTTGTTGGTTTTCATCCAATGAACTTATTTCAGTCAGCTAGATCTTTCTTCTTCAAAGCAAAAAGATTTTATCTTCAAATACAAGAACTTTTCGTGATTTTGTTGATTTTCAGCAAATGAACATATTTCAGCGAGCGAGAAGTTTTTTCTTTAATAGCGTCAGATTTTATCTTAAAGTACAAAAACTTTTCGTGGTTCTTGTCAATTTTTGTTGATTTTCATCAAATGAACTTATTTCAGTCAGCTAGATCTTTCTTCTTTAAAGCAAAAAGATTTTATCTTCAAATACAAGAACTTTTCGTGGTTTTGTTGATTTTCAGCAAATGAACATATTTCAGCGAGGGAGAAGTTTTTTCTTTAATCGCGTCAGATTTTATCTTAAAATACAAGAACATTTCGTGGTTCTTGTCAATTTTTGTTGGTTTTCATCTTATGAACTTATTGCAGTCAGCTGGATCTTTCTTCTTCAAAGCAAAAAGATTTTATCTTCAAATACAAGAACCTTTGGTGGTTTTGTTGATTTTCAGCAAATGAACATATTTCAGCGAGGGAGACGTTTTTTCTTTAATCGCGTCAGATTTTATCTTAAAATACAAGAACTTTTCGTGGTTCTTGTCAATTTTTGTTGGTTTTCATCCAATCAACTTATTTCAGTCAGCGAGATCTTTCTTCTTCAAAGCAAAAAGATTTTATCTTCAAATACAAGAACTTTTCGTGGTTTTGTTGATTTTCAGCAAATGAACATATTTCAGCGAGGGAGAAGTTTTTTCTTTAATAGCGTCAGATTTTATCTTAAAATACAAGAACTTTTCGTGGTTCTTGTCAATTTTTGTTGGTTTTCATCCAATGAACTTATTTCAGTCAGCAAGATCTTTCTTCTTGAAAGCAAAAAGATTTTATCTTCAAATGCAAGAACTTTTCGTGGTTTTGTTGATTTTCAGCAAATGAACATATTTCAGCGAGCTGGAAGTTTTTTCTTTAATAGCGTAAGATTTTATCTTAAAATACAAGAACTTTTCGTGGTTCTTGTCAATTTTTGTTGGTTTTCATCTTATGGACTTATTTCAGTCAGCTAGATCTTTCTTCTTCAAAGCAAAAAGATTTTATCTTCAAATACAAGAACTTTTCGTGGTTTTGTTGATTTTCAGCAAATGAACATATTTCAGCGAGCGAGAAGTTTTTTCTTTAATAGCGTCAGATTTTATCTTAAAATACAAGAACTTTTCGTGGTTCTTGTCAATTTTTGTTGCTTTTCATCTTATGAACATATTTCAGTCAGCTGGATCTTTCATCTTCAAAGCAAAAAGATTTTATCTTCAAATACTAGAACTTTTCGTGGTTTTGTTGATTTTCAGCAAATGAACATATTTCAGCGAGCGAGAAGTTTTTTCTTTAAAAGCGTAAGATTTTATCTTAAAATACAAGAACTTTTCGTGGTTCTTGTCAATTTTTGTTGGTTTTCATCTTATGAACTTATTCCAGTCAGCTCGATCTTTCTTCTTCAAAGCAAAAAGATTTTATCTTCAAATGCAAGAACATTTCGTGGTTTTGTTGATTTTCAGCAAATGAACATATTTCTGCGAGGGAGAAGTTTTTTCTTCAAAGCGTCAGATTTTATCTTAAAATACAAGAACTTTTCGTGGTTCTTGTCAATTTTTGTTGGTTTTCATCCAATCAACTTAGTTCAGTCAGCGAGATCTTTCTTCTTCAAAGCAAAAAGATTTTATCTTCAAATACAAGAACTTTTCGTGGTTTTGTTGATTTTCAGCAAATGAACATATTTCAGCGAGCGAGAAGTTTTTTCTTTAATCGCGTCAGATTTGATCTTAAATTACAAGAACTTTTCGTGGTTCTTGTCAATTTTTGTTGGTTTTCATCCAATGAACTTATTTCAGTCAGCTGGATCTATCTTCTTGAAAGCAAAATGATTTTATCTTCAAATACAAGAACTTTTCGTGGTTTTGTTGATTTTCAGCAAATGAACATATTTCAGCGAGCTAGAAGTTTATTCTTCAATAGCGTAAGATTTTATCTTAAAATACAAGAACTTTTCGTGGTTCTTGTCAATTTTTGTTGGTTTTCATCTTATGAACTTATTCCAGTCAGCTCGATCTTTCTTCTTCAAAGCAAAAAGATTTTATCTTCAAATGCAAGAACATTTCGTGGTTTTGTTGATTTTCAGCAAATGAACATATTTCTGCGAGGGAGAAGTTTTTTCTTTAATAGCGTCAGATTTTATCTTAAAATACAAGAACTTTTCGTGGTTCTTGTCAATTTTTGTTGGTTTTCATCCAATCAACTTATTTCAGTCAGCGAGATCTTTCTTATTCAAAGCAAAAAGATTTTATCTTCAAATACAAGAACTTTTCGTGGTTTTGTTGATTTTCAGCAAATGAACATATTTCAGCGAGCGAGAAGTTTTTTCTTTAATCGCGTCAGATTTTATCTTAAAATACAAGAACTTTTCGTGGTTCTTGTCAATTTTTGTTGGTTTTCATCTTATGAACACATTTCAGTCAGCTGGATCTTTCATCTTCAAAGCAAAAAGATTTTATCTTCAAATACAAGAACTTTTCGTGGTTTTGTTGATTTTCAGCAAATGAACATATTTCAGCGAGCGAGAAGTTTTTTCTTCAAAAGCGTAAGATTTTATCTTAAAATACAAGAACTTTTCGTGGTTCTTGTCAATTTTTGTTGGTTTTCATCTTATGAACTTATTCCAGTCAGCTCGATCTTTCTTCTTCAAAGCAAAAAGATTTTATCTTCAAATGCAAGAACATTTCGTGGTTTTGTTGATTTTCAGCAAATGAACATATTTCTGCGAGGGAGAAGTTTTTTCTTCAATAGCGTCAGATTTTATCTTAAAATACAAGAACTTTTCGTGGTTCTTGTCAATTTTTGTTGGTTTTCATCCAATGAACTTATTTCAGTCAGCTAGATCTTTCTTCTTCAAAGCAAAAAGATTTTATCTTCAAATACAAGAACTTTTCGTGGTTTTGTTGATTTTCAGCAAATGAACATATTTCAGCGAGCGAGAAGTTTTTTCTTTAATAGCGTCAGATTTGATCTTAAAATACAAGAACTTTTCGTGGTTCTTGTCAATTTTTGTTGGTTTTCATCCAATGAACTTATTTCAGTCAGCTGGATCTATCTTCTTGAAAGCAAAATGATTTTATCTTCAAATACAAGAACTTTTCGTGGTTTTGTTGATTTTCAGCAAATGAACATATTTCAGCGAGCTCGAAGTTTATTCTTCAATAGCGTAAGATTTTATCTTAAAATACAAGAACTTTTCGTGGTTCTTGTCAATTTTTGTTGGTTTTCATCTTATGAACTTATTTCAGTCAGCTAGATCTTTCTTCTTCAAAGCAAAAAGATTTTATCTTCAAATACAAGAACTTTTCGTGGTTTTGTTGATTTTCAGCAAATGAACATATTTCAGCGAGCTGGAAGTTTTTTCTTTAATAGCGTAAGATTTTATCTTAAAATACAAGAACTTTTCGTGGTTCTTGTCAATTTTTGTTGGTTTTCATCTTATGGACTTATTTCAGTCAGCTAGATCTTTCTTCTTCAAAGCAAAAAGATTTTATCTTCAAATACAAGAACTTTTCGTGGTTTTGTTTATTTTCAGCAAATGAACATATTTCAGCGAGCGAGAAGTTTTTTCTTTAATAGCGTCAGATTTTATCTTAAAATACAAGAACTTTTCGTGGTTCTTGTCAATTTTTGTTGCTTTTCATCTTATGAACATATTTCAGTCAGCTGGATCTTTCATCTTCAAAGCAAAAAGATTTTATCTTCAAATACAAGAACTTTTCGTGGTTTTGTTGATTTTCAGCAAATGAACATATTTCAGCGAGCGAGAAGTTTTTTCTTTAAAAGCGTAAGATTTTATCTTAAAATACAAGAACTTTTCGTGGTTCTTGTCAATTTTTGTTGGTTTTCATCTTATGAACTTATTCCAGTCAGCTCGATCTTTCTTCTTCAAAGCAAAAAGATTTTATCTTCAAATGCAAGAACATTTCGTGGTTTTGTTGATTTTCAGCAAATGAACATATTTCTGCGAGGGAGAAGTTTTTTCTTCAAAGCGTCAGATTTTATCTTAAAATACAAGAACTTTTCGTGGTTCTTGTCAATTTTTGTTGGTTTTCATCCAATGAACTTATTTCAGTCAGCTAGATCTTTCTTCTTCAAAGCAAAAAGATTTTATCTTCAAATACAAGAACTTTTCGTGATTTTGTTGATTTTCAGCAAATGAACATATTTCAGCGAGCGAGAAGTTTTTTCTTTAATAGCGTCAGATTTTATCTTAAAGTACAAAAACTTTTCGTGGTTCTTGTCAATTTTTGTTGATTTTCATTAAATGAACTTATTTCAGTCAGCTAGATCTTTCTTCTTTAAAGCAAAAAGATTTTATCTTCAAATACAAGAACTTTTCGTGGTTTTGTTGATTTTCAGCAAAGGAACATATTTCAGCGAGGGAGACGTTTTTTCTTTAATAGCGTCAGATTTTATCTTAAAATACAAGAACTTTTCGTGGTTCTTGTCAATTTTTGTTGGTTTTCATCTTATGAACTTATTCCAGTCAGCGAGATCTTTCTTCTTCAAAGCAAAAAGATTTTATCTTCAAATACAAGAACTTTTCGTGGTTTTGTTGATTTTCAGCAAATGAACATATTTCAGCGAGCGAGAAGTTTTTTCTTTAATCGCGTCAGATTTGATCTTAAAATACAAGAACTTTTCGTGGTTCTTGTCAATTTTTGTTGGTTTTCATCCAATGAACTTATTTCAGTCAGCTGGATCCATCTTCTTGAAAGCAAAATGATTTTATCTTCAAATACAAGAACTTTTCGCGGTTTTGTTGATTTTCAGCAAATGAACATATTTCAGCGAGCTAGAAGTTTATTCTTCAATAGCGTAAGATTTTATCTTAAAATACAAGAACTTTTCGTGGTTCTTGTCAATTTTTGTTGGTTTTCATCTTATGAACTTATTCCAGTCAGCTCGATCTTTCTTCTTCAAAGCAAAAAGATTTTATCTTCAAATGCAAGAACATTTCGTGGTTTTGTTGATTTTCAGCAAATGAACATATTTCTGCGAGGGAGAAGTTTTTTCTTCAATAGCGTCAGATTTTATCTTAAAATACAAGAACTTTTCGTGGTTCTTGTCAATTTTTGTTGGTTTTCATCCAATGAACTTATTTCAGTCAGCTAGATCTTTCTTCTTCAAAGCAAAAAGATTTTATCTTCAAATACAAGAACTTTTCGTGATTTTGTTGATTTTCAGCAAATGAACATATTTCAGCGAGCGAGAAGTTTTTTCTTTAATAGCGTCAGATTTTATCTTAAAGTACAAAAACTTTTCGTGGTTCTTGTCAATTTTTGTTGATTTTCATCAAATGAACTTATTTCAGTCAGCTAGATCTTTCTTCTTTAAAGCAAAAAGATTTTATCTTCAAATACAAGAACTTTTCGTGGTTTTGTTGATTTTCAGCAAATGAACATATTTCAGCGAGGGAGAATTTTTTTCTTTAATCGCGTCAGATTTTATCTTAAAATACAAGAACATTTCGTGGTTCTTGTCAATTTTTGTTGGTTTTCATCTTATGAACTTATTTCAGTCAGCTAGATCTTTCTTCTTCAAAGCAAAAAGATTTTATCTTCAAATACAAGAACCTTTGGTGGTTTTGTTGATTTTCAGCAAATGAACATATTTCAGCGAGGGAGACGTTTTTTCTTTAATCGCGTCAGATTTTATCTTAAAATACAAGAACTTTTCGTGGTTCTTGTCAATTTTTGTTGGTTTTCATCCAATCAACTTATTTCAGTCAGCGAGATCTTTCTTCTTCAAAGCAAAAAGATTTTATCTTCAAATACAAGAACTTTTCGTGGTTTTGTTGATTTTCAGCAAATGAACATATTTCAGCGAGCGAGAAGTTTTTTCTTTAATCGCGTCAGATTTGATCTTAAAATACAAGAACTTTTCGTGGTTCTTGTCAATTTTTGTTGGTTTTCATCCAATGAACTTATTTCAGTCAGCTGGATCTATCTTCTTGATAGCAAAATGATTTTATCTTCAAATACAAGAACCTTTCGTGGTTTTGTTGATTTTCAGCAAATGAACATATTTCAGCGAGCTAGAAGTTTATTCTTCAATAGCGTAAGATTTTATCTTAAAATACAAGAACTTTTCGTGGTTCTTGTCAATTTTTGTTGGTTTTCATCTTATGAACTTATTTCAGTCAGCTAGATCATTCTTCTTCAAAGCAAAAAGATTTTATCTTCAAATACAAGAACTTTTCGTGGTTTTGTTGATTTTCAGCAAATGAACATATTTCAGCGAGGGAGAAGTTTTTTCTTTAATAGCGTCAGATTTTATCTTAAAATACAAGAACTTTTCGTGGTTCTTGTCAATTTTTGTTGGTTTTCATCCAATGAACTTATTTCAGTCAGCAAGATCTTTCTTCTTGAAAGCAAAAAGATTTTATCTTCAAATGCAAGAACTTTTCGTGGTTTTGTTGATTTTCAGCAAATGAACATATTTCAGCGAGCTGGAAGTTTTTTCTTTAATAGCGTAAGATTTTATCTTAAAATACAAGAACTTTTCGTGGTTCTTGTCAATTTTTGTTGCTTTTCATCTTATGAACATATTTCAGTCAGCTGGATCTTTCATCTTCAAAGCAAAAAGATTTTATCTTCAAATACTAGAACTTTTCGTGGTTTTGTTGATTTTCAGCAAATGAACATATTTCAGCGAGCGAGAAGTTTTTTCTTTAAAAGCGTAAGATTTTATCTTAAAATACAAGAACTTTTCGTGGTTCTTGTCAATTTTTGTTGGTTTTCATCTTATGAACTTATTCCAGTCAGCTCGATCTTTCTTCTTCAAAGCAAAAAGATTTTATCTTCAAATGCAAGAACATTTCGTGGTTTTGTTGATTTTCAGCAAATGAACATATTTCTGCGAGGGAGAAGTTTTTTCTTCAAAGCGTCAGATTTTATCTTAAAATACAAGAACTTTTCGTGGTTCTTGTCAATTTTTGTTGGTTTTCATCCAATCAACTTAGTTCAGTCAGCGAGATCTTTCTTCTTCAAAGCAAAAAGATTTTATCTTCAAATACAAGAACTTTTCGTGGTTTTGTTGATTTTCAGCAAATGAACATATTTCAGCGAGCGAGAAGTTTTTTCTTTAATCGCGTCAGATTTGATCTTAAATTACAAGAACTTTTCGTGGTTCTTGTCAATTTTTGTTGGTTTTCATCCAATGAACTTATTTCAGTCAGCTGGATCTATCTTCTTGAAAGCAAAATGATTTTATCTTCAAATACAAGAACTTTTCGTGGTTTTGTTGATTTTCAGCAAATGAACATATTTCAGCGAGCTAGAAGTTTATTCTTCAATAGCGTAAGATTTTATCTTAAAATACAAGAACTTTTCGTGGTTCTTGTCAATTTTTGTTGGTTTTCATCTTATGAACTTATTCCAGTCAGCTCGATCTTTCTTCTTCAAAGCAAAAAGATTTTATCTTCAAATGCAAGAACATTTCGTGGTTTTGTTGATTTTCAGCAAATGAACATATTTCTGCGAGGGAGAAGTTTTTTCTTTAATAGCGTCAGATTTTATCTTAAAATACAAGAACTTTTCGTGGTTCTTGTCAATTTTTGTTGGTATTCATCCAATGAACTTATTTCAGTCAGCTAGATCTTTCTTCTTCAAAGCAAAAAGATTTTATCTTCAAATACAAGAACTTTTCGTGGTTTTGTTGATTTTCAGCAAATGAACATATTTCAGCAAGGGAGACTTTTTTTCTTTAATCGCGCCAGATTTTATCTTAAAATACAAGAACTTTTCGTGGTTCTTGTCAATTTTTGTTGGTTTTCATCCAATCAACTTATTTCAGTCAGCGAGATCTTTCTTATTCAAAGCAAAAAGATTTTATCTTCAAATACAAGAACTTTTCGTGGTTTTGTTGATTTTCAGCAAATGAACATATTTCAGCGAGCGAGAAGTTTTTTCTTTAATCGCGTCAGATTTTATCTTAAAATACAAGAACTTTTCGTGGTTCTTGTCAATTTTTGTTGGTTTTCATCTTATGAACACATTTCAGTCAGCTGGATCTTTCATCTTCAAAGCAAAAAGATTTTATCTTCAAATACAAGAACTTTTCGTGGTTTTGTTGATTTTCAGCAAATGAACATATTTCAGCGAGCGAGAAGTTTTTTCTTCAAAAGCGTAAGATTTTATCTTAAAATACAAGAACTTTTCGTGGTTCTTGTCAATTTTTGTTGGTTTTCATCTTATGAACTTATTCCAGTCAGCTCGATCTTTCTTCTTCAAAGCAAAAAGATTTTATCTTCAAATGCAAGAACATTTCGTGGTTTTGTTGATTTTCAGCAAATGAACATATTTCTGCGAGGGAGAAGTTTTTTCTTCAATAGCGTCAGATTTTATCTTAAAATACAAGAACTTTTCGTGGTTCTTGTCAATTTTTGTTGGTTTTCATCCAATGAACTTATTTCAGTCAGCTAGATCTTTCTTCTTCAAAGCAAAAAGATTTTATCTTCAAATACAAGAACTTTTCGTGGTTTTGTTGATTTTCAGCAAATGAACATATTTCAGCGAGCGAGAAGTTTTTCTTTAACAGCGTCAGATTTGATCTTAAAATACAAGAACTTTTCGTGGTTCTTGTCAATTTTTGTTGGTTTTCATCCAATGAACTTATTTCAGTCAGCTGGATCTATCTTCTTGAAAGCAAAATGATTTTATCTTCAAATACAAGAACTTTTCGTGGTTTTGTTGATTTTCAGCAAATGAACATATTTCAGCGAGCTAGAAGTTTATTCTTCAATAGCGTAAGATTTTATCTTAAAATACAAGAACTTTTCGTGGTTCTTGTCAATTTTTGTTGGTTTTCATCTTATGAACTTATTTCAGTCAGCTAGATCTTTCTTCTTCAAAGCAAAAAGATTTTATCTTCAAATACAAGAACTTTTCGTGGTTTTGTTGATTTTCAGCAAATGAACATAGTTCAGCGAGGGAGAAGTTTTTTCTTTAATAGCGTCAGATTTAATCTTAAAATACAAGAACTTTTCGTGGTTCTTGTCAATTTTTGTTGGTTTTCATCCAATGAACTTATTTCAGTCAGCAAGATCTTTCTTCTTGAAAGCAAAAAGATTTTATCTTCAAATGCAAGAACTTTTCGTGGTTTTGTTGATTTTCAGCAAATGAACATATTTCAGCGAGCGAGAAGTTTTTTCTTTAATAGCGTCAGATTTTATTTTAAAATACAAGAACTTTTCGTGGTTCTTGTCAATTTTTGTTGGTTTTCATCTTATGAACATATTTCAGTCAGCTGGATCTTTCATCTTCAAAGCAAAAAGATTTTATCTTGAAATACAAGAACTTTTCGTGGTTTTGTTGATTTTCAGCAAATGAACATATTTCAGCGAGGGAGAAGTTTTTTCTTCAAAGCGACAGATTTTATCTTAAAATACAAGAACTTTTCGTGGTTCTTGTCAATTTTTGTTGGTTTTCATCCAATGAACTTATTTCAGTCAGCTAGATACTTCTTCTTCAAAGCAAAAAGATTTTATCTTCAAATACAAGAACTTTTCGTGATTTTGTTGATTTTCAGCAAATGAACATATTTCAGCGAGCGAGAAGTTTTTTCTTTAATAGCGTCAGATTTTATCTTAAAATACAAGAACTTTTCGTGGTTCTTGTCAATTTTTGTTGGTTTTCATCTTATGAACATATTTCAGTCAGCTGGATCTTTCATCTTCAAAGCAAAAAGATTTTATCTTCAAATACAAGAAATTTTCGTGGTTTTGTTGATTTTCAGCAAATGAACATATTTCAGCGAGGGAGACGTTTTTTCTTTAATCGCGCCAGATTTTATCTTAAAATACAAGAACTTTTCGTGGTTCTTGTCAATTTTTGTTGGTTTTCATCCAATCAACTTATTTCAGTCAGCGAGATCTTTCTTCTTCAAAGCAAAAAGATTTTATCTTCAAATACAAGAACTTTTCGTGGTTTTGTTGATTTTCAGCAAATGAACATATTTCAGCGAGCGAGAAGTTTTTTCTTTAATCGCGTCAGATTTGATCTTAAAATACAAGAACTTTTCGTGGTTCTTGTCAATTTTTGTTGGTTTTCATCCAATGAACTTATTTCAGTCAGCGGGATCTATCTTCTTGAAAGCAAAATGATTTTATCTTCAAATACAAGAACTTTTCGTGGTTTTGTTGATTTTCAGCAAATGAACATATTTCAGCGAGCTAGAAGTTTATTCTTCAATAGCGTAAGATTTTATCTTAAAATACAAGAACTTTTCGTGGTTCTTGTCAATTTTTGTTGGTTTTCATCTTATGAACTTATTTCAGTCAGCTGGATCTTTCTTCTTCAAAGCAAAAAGATTTTATCTTCAAATACAAGAACCTTTCGTGGTTTTGTTGATTTTCAGCAAATGAACATATTTCAGCGAGCGAGAAGTTTTTTCTTTAATAGCGTCAGATTTTATCTTAAAATACAAAAACTTTTCGTGGTTCTTGTCAATTTTTGTTGGTTTTCATCCAATGAACTTATTTCAGTCAGCTGGATCTTTCTTCTTGAAAGCAAAAAGATTTTATCTTCAAATACAAGAACTTTTCGGGGTTGTGTTGATTTTCAGCAAATGAACATATTTCAGCGAGCTAGAAGTTTTTTCTTCAATAGCGTAAGATTTTATCTTAGAATACAAGAACTTTTCGTGGTTCTTGTCAATTTTTGTTAGTTTTCATCTTATGAACTTATTTCAGTCAGCTAGATCTTTCTTCTTCAAAGCAAAAAGATTTTATCTTCAAATACAAGAACTTTTTGTGGTTTTGTTGAATTTCAGCAAATGAACATATTTCAGCGAGTTAGAAGTTTTTTCTTTAAAAGCGTCAGATTTTATCTTAAAATACAACAACTTTTCTTGGTTCTTGTCAATTTTTGTTGGTTTTCATCTTATGAACTTATTCCAGTCAGCTCGATCTTTCTTCTTCAAAGCAAAAAGATTTTATCTTCAAATGCAAGAACTTTTCGTGGTTTTGTTGATTTTCAGCAAATGAACATATTTCTGCGAGGGAGAAGTTTTTTCTTTAATAGCGTCAGATTTTATCTTAAAATACAAGAACTTTTCGTGGTTCTTGTCAATTTTTGTTGGTTTTCATCCAATCAACTTATTTCAGTCAGCGAGATCTTTCTTCTTCAAAGCAAAAAGATTTTATCTTCAAATACAAGAACTTTTCGTGGTTTTGTTGATTTTCAGCAAATGAACATATTTCAGCGAGCGAGAAGTTTTTTCTTTAATCGCGTCAGATTTGATCTTAAAATACAAGAACTTTTCGTGGTTCTTGTCAATTTTTGTTGGTTTTCAACCAATGAACTTATTTCAGTCAGCTGGATCTATCTTCTTGAAAGCAAAAAGATTTTATCTTCAAATACAAGAACTTTTCGTGGTTTTGTTGATTTTCAGCAAATGAACATATTTCAGCGAGCTAGAAGTTTATTCTTCAATAGCGTAAGATTTTATCTTAAAATACAAGAACTTTTCGTGGTTCTTGTCAATTTTTGTTGGTTTTCATCTTATGAACTTATTTCAGTCAGCTGGATCTTTCTTCTTCAAAGCAAAAAGATTTTATCTTCAAATACAAGAACCTTTCGTGGTTTTGTTGATTTTCAGCAAATGAACATATTTCAGCGAGCGAGAAGTTTTTTCTTTAATAGCGTCAGCTTTCATCTTAAAATACAAAAACTTTTCGTGGTTCTTGTCGATTTTTGTTGGTTTTCATCCAATGAACTTATTTCAGTCAGCTAGATCTTTCTTCTTCAAAGCAAAAAGATTTTATCTTCAAATACAAGAACTTTTCGGGGTTGTGTTGATTTTCAGCAAATGAACATATTTCAGCGAGCTAGAAGTTTTTTCTTCAATAGCGTAAGATTTTATCTTAAAATACAAGAACTTTTCGTGGTTCTTGTCAATTTTTGTTAGTTTTCATCTTATGAACTTATTTCAGTCAGCTAGATCTTTCTTCTTCAAAGCAAAAAGATTTTATCTTCAAATACAAGAACTTTTTGTGGTTTTGTTGATTTTCAGCAAATGAACATATTTCAGCGAGGGAGAAGTTTTTTCTTTAAAAGCGTCAGATTTTATCTTAAAATACAAGAACTTTTCGTGGTTCTTGTCAATTTTTGTTGGTTTTCATCCAATGAACTTATTTCAGTCAGCTAGATCTTTCTTCTTCAAAGCAAAAAGATTTTATCTTCAAATACAAGAACTTTTCGTGATTTTGTTGATTTTCAGCAAATGAACATATTTCAGCGAGCGAGAAGTTTTTTCTTTAATAGCGTCAGATTTTATCTTAAAGTACAAAAACTTTTCGTGGTTCTTGTCAATTTTTGTTGATTTTCATCAAATGAACTTATTTCAGTCAGCTAGATCTTTCTTCTTTAAAGCAAAAAGATTTTATCTTCAAATACAAGAACTTTTCGTGGTTTTGTTGATTTTCAGCAAATGAACATATTTCAGCGAGGGAGACGTTTTTTCTTTAATCGCGTCAGATTTTATCTTAAAATACAAGAACTTTTCGTGGTTCTTGTCAATTTTTGTTGGTTTTCATGCAATCAACTTATTTCAGTCAGCGAGATCTTTCTTCTTCAAAGCAAAAAGATTTTATCTTCAAATACAAGAACTTTTCGTGGTTTTGTTGATTTTCAGCAAATGAACATAGTTCAGCGAGGGAGAAGTTTTTTCTTTAATAGCGTCAGATTTAATCTTAAAATACAAGAACTTTTCGTGGTTCTTGTCAATTTTTGTTGGTTTTCATCCAATGAACTTATTTCAGTCAGCAAGATCTTTCTTCTTGAAAGCAAAAAGATTTTATCTTCAAATGCAAGAACTTTTCGTGGTTTTGTTGATTTTCAGCAAATGAACATATTTCAGCGAGCGAGAAGTTTTTTCTTTAATAGCGTCAGATTTTATTTTAAAATACAAGAACTTTTCGTGGTTCTTGTCAATTTTTGTTGGTTTTCATCTTATGAACATATTTCAGTCAGCTGGATCTTTCATCTTCAAAGCAAAAAGATTTTATCTTGAAATACAAGAACTTTTCGTGGTTTTGTTGATTTTCAGCAAATGAACATATTTCAGCGAGGGAGAAGTTTTTTCTTCAAAGCGACAGATTTTATCTTAAAATACAAGAACTTTTCGTGGTTCTTGTCAATTTTTGTTGGTTTTCATCCAATGAACTTATTTCAGTCAGCTAGATACTTCTTCTTCAAAGCAAAAAGATTTTATCTTCAAATACAAGAACTTTTCGTGATTTTGTTGATTTTCAGCAAATGAACATATTTCAGCGAGCGAGAAGTTTTTTCTTTAATAGCGTCAGATTTTATCTTAAAATACAAGAACTTTTCGTGGTTCTTGTCAATTTTTGTTGGTTTTCATCTTATGAACTTATTTCAGTCAGCTGGATCTTTCTTCTTCAAAGCAAAAAGATTTTATCTTCAAATACAAGAACCTTTCGTGGTTTTGTTGATTTTCAGCAAATGAACATATTTCAGCGAGCGAGAAGTTTTTTCTTTAATAGCGTCAGATTTTATCTTAAAATACAAAAACTTTTCGTGGTTCTTGTCAATTTTTGTTGGTTTTCATCCAATGAACTTATTTCAGTCAGCTGGATCTTTCTTCTTGAAAGCAAAAAGATTTTATCTTCAAATACAAGAACTTTTCGGGGTTGTGTTGATTTTCAGCAAATGAACATATTTCAGCGAGCTAGAAGTTTTTTCTTCAATAGCGTAAGATTTTATCTTAGAATACAAGAACTTTTCGTGGTTCTTGTCAATTTTTGTTAGTTTTCATCTTATGAACTTATTTCAGTCAGCTAGATCTTTCTTCTTCAAAGCAAAAAGATTTTATCTTCAAATACAAGAACTTTTTGTGGTTTTGTTGAATTTCAGCAAATGAACATATTTCAGCGAGTTAGAAGTTTTTTCTTTAAAAGCGTCAGATTTTATCTTAAAATACAACAACTTTTCTTGGTTCTTGTCAATTTTTGTTGGTTTTCATCTTATGAACTTATTCCAGTCAGCTCGATCTTTCTTCTTCAAAGCAAAAAGATTTTATCTTCAAATGCAAGAACTTTTCGTGGTTTTGTTGATTTTCAGCAAATGAACATATTTCTGCGAGGGAGAAGTTTTTTCTTTAATAGCGTCAGATTTTATCTTAAAATACAAGAACTTTTCGTGGTTCTTGTCAATTTTTGTTGGTTTTCATCCAATCAACTTATTTCAGTCAGCGAGATCTTTCTTCTTCAAAGCAAAAAGATTTTATCTTCAAATACAAGAACTTTTCGTGGTTTTGTTGATTTTCAGCAAATGAACATATTTCAGCGAGCGAGAAGTTTTTTCTTTAATCGCGTCAGATTTGATCTTAAAATACAAGAACTTTTCGTGGTTCTTGTCAATTTTTGTTGGTTTTCAACCAATGAACTTATTTCAGTCAGCTGGATCTATCTTCTTGAAAGCAAAAAGATTTTATCTTCAAATACAAGAACTTTTCGTGGTTTTGTTGATTTTCAGCAAATGAACATATTTCAGCGAGCTAGAAGTTTATTCTTCAATAGCGTAAGATTTTATCTTAAAATACAAGAACTTTTCGTGGTTCTTGTCAATTTTTGTTGGTTTTCATCTTATGAACTTATTTCAGTCAGCTGGATCTTTCTTCTTCAAAGCAAAAAGATTTTATCTTCAAATACAAGAACTTTTCGGGGTTGTGTTGATTTTCAGCAAATGAACATATTTCAGCGAGCTAGAAGTTTTTTCTTCAATAGCGTAAGATTTTATCTTAAAATACAAGAACTTTTCGTGGTTCTTGTCAATTTTTGTTAGTTTTCATCTTATGAACTTATTTCAGTCAGCTAGATCTTTCTTCTTCAAAGCAAAAAGATTTTATCTTCAAATACAAGAACTTTTTGTGGTTTTGTTGATTTTCAGCAAATGAACATATTTCAGCGAGGGAGAAGTTTTTTCTTTAAAAGGGTCAGATTTTATCTTAAAATACAAGAACTTTTCGTGGTTCTTGTCAATTTTTGTTGGTTTTCATCCAATGAACTTATTTCAGTCAGCTAGATCTTTCTTCTTCAAAGCAAAAAGATTTTATCTTCAAATACAAGAACTTTTCGTGATTTTGTTGATTTTCAGCAAATGAACATATTTCAGCGAGCGAGAAGTTTTTTCTTTAATAGCGTCAGATTTTATCTTAAAGTACAAAAACTTTTCGTGGTTCTTGTCAATTTTTGTTGATTTTCATCAAATGAACTTATTTCAGTCAGCTAGATCTTTCTTCTTTAAAGCAAAAAGATTTTATCTTCAAATACAAGAACTTTTCGTGGTTTTGTTGATTTTCAGCAAATGAACATATTTCAGCGAGGGAGACGTTTTTTCTTTAATCGCGTCAGATTTTATCTTAAAATACAAGAACTTTTCGTGGTTCTTGTCAATTTTTGTTGGTTTTCATGCAATCAACTTATTTCAGTCAGCGAGATCTTTCTTCTTCAAAGCAAAAAGATTTTATCTTCAAATACAAGAACTTTTCGTGGTTTTGTTGATTTTCAGCAAATGAACATATTTCAGCGAGCGAGAAGTTTTTTCTTTAATCGCGTCAGATTTGATCTTAAAATACAAGAACTTTTCGTGGTTCTTGTCAATTTTTGTTGGTTTTCATCGAATGAACTTATTTCAGTCAGCTGGATCTATCTTCTTGAAAGCAAAATGATTTTATCTTCAAATACAAGAACTTTTCGTGGTTTTGTTGATTTTCAGCAAATGAACATATTTCAGCGAGCTAGAAGTATTCTTCAATAGCGTAAGATTTTATCTTAAAATACAAGAACTTTTCGTGGTTCTTGTCAATTTTTGTTGGTTTTCATCTTATGAACTTATTTCAGTCAGCTAGATCTTTCTTCTTCAAAGCAAAAAGATTTTATCTTCAAATACAAGAACTTTTCGTGGTTTTGTTGATTTTCAGCAAATGAACATAGTTCAGCGAGGGAGAAGTTTTTTCTTTAATAGCGTCAGATTTAATATTAAAATACAAGAACTTTTCGTGGTTCTTGTCAATTTTTGTTGGTTTTCATCCAATGAACTTATTTCAGTCAGCAAGATCTTTCTTCTTGAAAGCAAAAAGATTTTATCTTCAAATGCAAGAACTTTTCGTGGTTTTGTTGATTTTCAGCAAATGAACATATTTCAGCGAGCGAGAAGTTTTTTCTTTAATAGCGTCAGATTTTATCTTAAAATACAAGAACTTTTCGTGGTTCTTGTCAATTTTTGTTGGTTTTCATCTTATGAACATATTTCAGTCAGCTGGATCTTTCATCTTCAAAGCAAAAAGATTTTATCTTCAAATACAAGAACTTTTCGTGATTTTGTTGATTTTCAGCAAATGAACATATTTCAGCGAGCGAGAAGTTTTTTCTTTAATAGCGTCAGATTTTATCTTAAAGTACAAAAACTTTTCGTGGTTCTTGTCAATTTTTGTTGGTTTTCATCTTATGAACATATTTCAGTCAGCTGGATCTTTCATCTTCAAAGCAAAAAGATTTTATCTTCAAATACAAGAACTTTTCGTGGTTTTGTTGATTTTCAGCAAATGAACATATTTCAGCGAGGGAGACGTTTTTTCTTTAATCGCGCCAGATTTTATCTTAAAATACAAGAACTTTTCGTGGTTCTTGTCAATTTTTGTTGGTTTTCATCCAATCAACTTATTTCAGTCAGCGAGATCTTTCTTCTTCAAAGCAAAAAGATTTTATCTTCAAATACAAGAACTTTTCGTGGTTTTGTTGATTTTCAGCAAATGAACATATTTCAGCGAGCGAGAAGTTTTTTCTTTAATCGCGTCAGATTTGATCTAAAAATACAAGAACTTTTCGTGGTTCTTGTCAATTTTTGTTGGTTTTCATCCAATGAACTTATTTCAGTCAGCGGGATCTATCTTCTTGAAAGCAAAATGATTTTATCTTCAAATACAAGAACTTTTCGTGGTTTTGTTGATTTTCAGCAAATGAACATATTTCAGCGAGCTAGAAGTTTATTCTTCAATAGCGTAAGATTTTATCTTAAAATACAAGAACTTTTCGTGGTTCTTGTCAATTTTTGTTGGTTTTCATCTTATGAACTTATTTCAGTCAGCTGGATCTTTCTTCTTCAAAGCAAAAAGATTTTATCTTCAAATACAAGAACTTTTCGTGGTTTTGTTGATTTTCAGCAAATGAACATATTTCAGCGAGGGAGACGTTTTTTCTTTCATCGCGCCAGATTTTATCTTAAAATACAAGAACTTTTCTTGGTTCTTGTCAATTTTTGTTGGTTTTCATCCAATCAACTTATTTCAGTCAGCGAGATCTTTCTTCTTCAAAGCAAAAAGATTTTATCTTCAAATACAAGAACTTTTCGTGGTTTTGTTGATTTTCAGCAAATGAACATATTTCAGCGAGCGAGAAGTTTTTTCTTTAATCGCGTCAGATTTTATCTTAAAATACAAGAACTTTTCGTGGTTCTTGTCAATTTTTGTTGGTTTTCATCCAATGAACTTATTTCAGTCAGCTGGATCTATCTTCTTGAAAGCAAAATGATTTTATCTTCAAATACAAGAACTTTTCGTGGTTTTGTTGATTTTCAGCAAATGAACATATTTCAGCGAGCTAGAAGTTTATTCTTCAATAGCGTAAGATTTTATCTTAAAATACAAGAACTTTTCGTGGTTCTTGTCAATTTTTGTTGGTTTTCATCTTATGAACATATTTCAGTCAGCTGGATCTTTCATCTTCAAAGCAAAAAGATTTTATCTTCAAATACAAGAACTTTTCGTGGTTTTGTTGATTTTCAGCAAATGAACATATTTCAGCGAGGGAGACGTTTTTTCTTTAATCGCGCCAGATTTTATCTTAAAATACAAGAACTTTTCGTGGTTCTTGTCAATTTTTGTTGGTTTTCATCCAATCAACTTATTTCAGTCAGCGAGATCTTTCTTCTTCAAAGCAAAAAGATTTTATCTTCAAATACAAGAACTTTTCGTGGTTTTGTTGATTTTCAGCAAATGAACATATTTCAGCGAGCGAGAAGTTTTTTCTTTAATCGCGTCAGATTTGATCTAAAAATACAAGAACTTTTCGTGGTTCTTGTCAATTTTTGTTGGTTTTCATCCAATGAACTTATTTCAGTCAGCGGGATCTATCTTCTTGAAAGCAAAATGATTTTATCTTCAAATACAAGAACTTTTCGTGGTTTTGTTGATTTTCAGCAAATGAACATATTTCAGCGAGCTAGAAGTTTATTCTTCAATAGCGTAAGATTTTATCTTAAAATACAAGAACTTTTCGTGGTTCTTGTCAATTTTTGTTGGTTTTCATCTTATGAACTTATTTCAGTCAGCTGGATCTTTCTTCTTCAAAGCAAAAAGATTTTATCTTCAAATACAAGAACCTTTCGTGGTTTTGTTGATTTTCAGCAAATGAACATATTTCAGCGAGCGAGAAGTTTTTTCTTTAATAGCGTCAGCTTTCATCTTAAAATACAAAAACTTTTCGTGGTTCTTGTCGATTTTTGTTGGTTTTCATCCAATGAACTTATTTCAGTCAGCTAGATCTTTCTTCTTCAAAGCAAAAAGATTTTATCTTCAAATACAAGAACTTTTCGGGGTTGTGTTGATTTTCAGCAAATGAACATATTTCAGCGAGCGAGAAGTTTTTTCTTCAATAGCGTAAGATTTTATCTTAAAATACAAGAACTTTTCGTGGTTCTTGTCAATTTTTGTTAGTTTTCATCTTATGAACTTATTTCAGTCAGCTAGATCTTTCTTCTTCAAAGCAAAAAGATTTTATCTTCAAATACAAGAACTTTTTGTGGTTTTGTTGATTTTCAGCAAATGAACATATTTCAGCGAGGGAGAAGTTTTTTCTTTAAAAGCGTCAGATTTTATCTTAAAATACAAGAACTTTTCGTGGTTCTTGTCAATTTTTGTTGGTTTTCATCCAATGAACTTATTTCAGTCAGCTAGATCTTTCTTCTTCAAAGCAAAAAAATTTTATCTTCAAATAGAAGAACTTTTCGTGGTTTTGTTGATTTTCAGCAAATGAACATATTTCAGCGAGCTGGAAGTTTTTTCTTCAATAGCGTAAGATTTTATCTTAAAATACAAGAACTTTTCGTGGTTCTTGTCAATTTTTGTTGGTTTTCATCTTATGAACTTATTTCAGTCAGCTAGATCTTTCTTCTTCAAAGCAAAAAGATTTTATCTTCAAATACAAGAACTTTTCGTGGTTTTGTTGATTTTCAGCAAATGAACATAGTTCAGCGAGGGAGAAGTTTTTTCTTTAATAGCGTCAGATTTAATATTAAAATACAAGAACTTTTCGTGGTTCTTGTCAATTTTTGTTGGTTTTCATCCAATGAACTTATTTCAGTCAGCAAGATCTTTCTTCTTGAAAGCAAAAAGATTTTATCTTCAAATGCAAGAACTTTTCGTGGTTTTGTTGATTTTCAGCAAATGAACATATTTCAGCGAGCGAGAAGTTTTTTCTTTAATAGCGTCAGATTTTATCTTAAAATACAAGAACTTTTCGTGGTTCTTGTCAATTTTTGTTGGTTTTCATCTTATGAACATATTTCAGTCAGCTGGATCTTTCATCTTCAAAGCAAAAAGATTTTATCTTCAAATACAAGAACTTTTCGTGGTTTTGTTGATTTTCAGCAAATGAACATAATTCTGCGAGGGAGAAGTTTTTTCTTTAATCGCGCCAGATTTTATCTTAAAATACAAGAACTTTTCGTGGTTCTTGTCAATTTTTGTTGGTATTCATCCAATGAACTTATTTCAGTCAGCTAGATCTTTCTTCTTTAAAGCAAAAAGATTTTATCTTCAAATACAAGAACTTTTCGTGGTTTTGTTGATTTTCAGCAAATGAACATATTTCAGCGAGCGAGAAGTTTTTTCTTTAATAGCGTCAGATTTTATCTTAAAGTACAAAAACTTTTCGTGGTTCTTGTCAATTTTTGTTGATTTTCATCAAATGAACTTATTTCAGTCAGCTGGATCTTTCTTCTTTAAAGCAAAAAGATTTTATCTTCAAATACAAGAACTTTTCGTGGTTTTGTTGATTTTCAGCAAATGAACATATTTCAGCGAGGGAGACGTTTTTTCTTTAATCGCGCCAGATTTTATCTTAAAATACAAGAACTTTTCGTGGTTCTTGTCAATTTTTGTTGGTTTTCATCCAATCAACTTATTTCAGTCAGCGAGATCTTTCTTCTTCAAAGCAAAAAGATTTTATCTTCAAATGCAAGAACTTTTCGTGGTTTTGTTGATTTTCAGCAAATGAACATATTTCAGCGAGCGAGAAGTTTTTTCTTTAATAGCGTCAGATTTTATCTTAAAATACAAGAACTTTTCGTGGTTCTTGTCAATTTTTGTTGGTTTTCATCTTATGAACATATTTCAGTCAGCTGGATCTTTCATCTTCAAAGCAAAAAGATTTTATCTTCAAATACAAGAACTTTTCGTGGTTTTGTTGATTTTCAGCAAATGAACATAATTCTGCGAGGGAGAAGTTTTTTCTTTAATCGCGCCAGATTTTATCTTAAAATACAAGAACTTTTCGTGGTTCTTGTCAATTTTTGTTGGTATTCATCCAATGAACTTATTTCAGTCAGCTAGATCTTTCTTCTTCAAAGCAAAAAGATTTTATCTTCAAATACAAGAACTTTTCGTGATTTTGTTGATTTTCAGCAAATGAACATATTTCAGCGAGCGAGAAGTTTTTTCTTTAATAGCGTCAGATTTTATCTTAAAGTACAAAAACTTTTCGTGGTTCTTGTCAATTTTTGTTGATTTTCATCAAATGAACTTATTTCAGTCAGCTGGATCTTTCTTCTTTAAAGCAAAAAGATTTTATCTTCAAATACAAGAACTTTTCGTGGTTTTGTTGATTTTCAGCAAATGAACATATTTCAGCGAGGGAGACGTTTTTTCTTTAATCGCGCCAGATTTTATCTTAAAATACAAGAACTTTTCGTGGTTCTTGTCAATTTTTGTTGGTTTTCATCCAATCAACTTATTTCAGTCAGCGAGATCTTTCTTCTTCAAAGCAAAAAGATTTTATCTTCAAATACAAGAACTTTTCGTGGTTTTGTTGATTTTCAGCAAATGAACATATTTCAGCGAGCGAGAAGTTTTTTCTTTAATCGCGTCAGATTTTATCTTAAAATACAAGAACTTTTCGTGGTTCTTGTCAATTTTTGTTGGTTTTCATCCAATGAACTTATTTCAGTCAGCTGGATCTATCTTCTTGAAAGCAAAATGATTTTATCTTCAAATACAAGAACTTTTCGTGGTTTTGTTGATTTTCAGCAAATGAACATATTTCAGCGAGCTAGAAGTTTATTCTTCAATAGCGTAAGATTTTATCTTAAAATACAAGAACTTTTCGTGGTTCTTGTCAATTTTTGTTGGTTTTCATCTTATGAACATATTTCAGTCAGCTGGATCTTTCATCTTCAAAGCAAAAAGATTTTATCTTCAAATACAAGAACTTTTCGTGGTTTTGTTGATTTTCAGCAAATGAACATATTTCAGCGAGGGAGACGTTTTTTCTTTAATCGCGCCAGATTTTATCTTAAAATACAAGAACTTTTCGTGGTTCTTGTCAATTTTTGTTGGTTTTCATCCAATCAACTTATTTCAGTCAGCGAGATCTTTCTTCTTCAAAGCAAAAAGATTTTATCTTCAAATACAAGAACTTTTCGTGGTTTTGTTGATTTTCAGCAAATGAACATATTTCAGCGAGCGAGAAGTTTTTTCTTTAATCGCGTCAGATTTGATCTAAAAATACAAGAACTTTTCGTGGTTCTTGTCAATTTTTGTTGGTTTTCATCCAATGAACTTATTTCAGTCAGCGGGATCTATCTTCTTGAAAGCAAAATGATTTTATCTTCAAATACAAGAACTTTTCGTGGTTTTGTTGATTTTCAGCAAATGAACATATTTCAGCGAGCTAGAAGTTTATTCTTCAATAGCGTAAGATTTTATCTTAAAATACAAGAACTTTTCGTGGTTCTTGTCAATTTTTGTTGGTTTTCATCTTATGAACTTATTTCAGTCAGCTGGATCTTTCTTCTTCAAAGCAAAAAGATTTTATCTTCAAATACAAGAACCTTTCGTGGTTTTGTTGATTTTCAGCAAATGAACATATTTCAGCGAGCGAGAAGTTTTTTCTTTAATAGCGTCAGCTTTCATCTTAAAATACAAAAACTTTTCGTGGTTCTTGTCGATTTTTGTTGGTTTTCATCCAATGAACTTATTTCAGTCAGCTAGATCTTTCTTCTTCAAAGCAAAAAGATTTTATCTTCAAATACAAGAACTTTTCGGGGTTGTGTTGATTTTCAGCAAATGAACATATTTCAGCGAGCGAGAAGTTTTTTCTTCAATAGCGTAAGATTTTATCTTAAAATACAAGAACTTTTCGTGGTTCTTGTCAATTTTTGTTAGTTTTCATCTTATGAACTTATTTCAGTCAGCTAGATCTTTCTTCTTCAAAGCAAAAAGATTTTATCTTCAAATACAAGAACTTTTTGTGGTTTTGTTGATTTTCAGCAAATGAACATATTTCAGCGAGGGAGAAGTTTTTTCTTTAAAAGCGTCAGATTTTATCTTAAAATACAAGAACTTTTCGTGGTTCTTGTCAATTTTTGTTGGTTTTCATCCAATGAACTTATTTCAGTCAGCTAGATCTTTCTTCTTCAAAGCAAAAAAATTTTATCTTCAAATACAAGAACTTTTCGTGGTTTTGTTGATTTTCAGCAAATGAACATATTTCAGCGAGCTGGAAGTTTTTTCTTCAATAGCGTAAGATTTTATCTTAAAATACAAGAACTTTTCGTGGTTCTTGTCAATTTTTGTTGGTTTTCATCTTATGAACTTATTTCAGTCAGCTAGATCTTTCTTCTTCAAAGCAAAAAGATTTTATCTTCAAATACAAGAACTTTTCGTGGTTTTGTTGATTTTCAGCAAATGAACATAGTTCAGCGAGGGAGAAGTTTTTTCTTTAATAGCGTCAGATTTAATATTAAAATACAAGAACTTTTCGTGGTTCTTGTCAATTTTTGTTGGTTTTCATCCAATGAACTTATTTCAGTCAGCAAGATCTTTCTTCTTGAAAGCAAAAAGATTTTATCTTCAAATGCAAGAACTTTTCGTGGTTTTGTTGATTTTCAGCAAATGAACATATTTCAGCGAGCGAGAAGTTTTTTCTTTAATAGCGTCAGATTTTATCTTAAAATACAAGAACTTTTCGTGGTTCTTGTCAATTTTTGTTGGTTTTCATCTTATGAACATATTTCAGTCAGCTGGATCTTTCATCTTCAAAGCAAAAAGATTTTATCTTCAAATACAAGAACTTTTCGTGGTTTTGTTGATTTTCAGCAAATGAACATAATTCTGCGAGGGAGAAGTTTTTTCTTTAATCGCGCCAGATTTTATCTTAAAATACAAGAACTTTTCGTGGTTCTTGTCAATTTTTGTTGGTATTCATCCAATGAACTTATTTCAGTCAGCTAGATCTTTCTTCTTTAAAGCAAAAAGATTTTATCTTCAAATACAAGAACTTTTCGTGGTTTTGTTGATTTTCAGCAAATGAACATATTTCAGCGAGCGAGAAGTTTTTTCTTTAATAGCGTCAGATTTTATCTTAAAGTACAAAAACTTTTCGTGGTTCTTGTCAATTTTTGTTGATTTTCATCAAATGAACTTATTTCAGTCAGCTGGATCTTTCTTCTTTAAAGCAAAAAGATTTTATCTTCAAATACAAGAACTTTTCGTGGTTTTGTTGATTTTCAGCAAATGAACATATTTCAGCGAGGGAGACGTTTTTTCTTTAATCGCGCCAGATTTTATCTTAAAATACAAGAACTTTTCGTGGTTCTTGTCAATTTTTGTTGGTTTTCATCCAATCAACTTATTTCAGTCAGCGAGATCTTTCTTCTTCAAAGCAAAAAGATTTTATCTTCAAATGCAAGAACTTTTCGTGGTTTTGTTGATTTTCAGCAAATGAACATATTTCAGCGAGCGAGAAGTTTTTTCTTTAATAGCGTCAGATTTTATCTTAAAATACAAGAACTTTTCGTGGTTCTTGTCAATTTTTGTTGGTTTTCATCTTATGAACATATTTCAGTCAGCTGGATCTTTCATCTTCAAAGCAAAAAGATTTTATCTTCAAATACAAGAACTTTTCGTGGTTTTGTTGATTTTCAGCAAATGAACATAATTCTGCGAGGGAGAAGTTTTTTCTTTAATCGCGCCAGATTTTATCTTAAAATACAAGAACTTTTCGTGGTTCTTGTCAATTTTTGTTGGTATTCATCCAATGAACTTATTTCAGTCAGCTCGATCTTTCTTCTTCAAAGCAAAAAGATTTTATCTTCAAATACAAGAACCTTTCGTGGTTTTGTTGATTTGCAGCAAATGAACATATTTCAGCGAGCGAGAAGTTTTTTCTTAAATAGCGTCGGATTTCATCTTAAAATACAAAAACTTTTCGTGGTTCTTGTCGATTTTTGTTGGTTTTCATCCAATGAACTTATTTCATTCAGCTAGATCTTTCTTCTTCAAAGCAAAAAGATTTTATCTTCAAATACAAGAACTTTTCGGGGTTGTGTTGATTTTCAGCAAATGAACATATTTCAGCGAGCTAGAAGTTTTTTCTTCAATAGCGTAAGATTTTATCTTAAAATACAAGAACTTTTCGTGGTTCTTGTCAATTTTTGTTAGTTTTCATCTTATGAACTTATTTCAGTCAGCTAGATCTTTCTTCTTCAAAGCAAAAAGATTTTATCTTCAAATACAAGAACTTTTTGTGGTTTTGTTGATTTTCAGCAAATGAACATATTTCAGCGAGGGAGAAGTTTTTTCTTTAAAAGCGTCAGATTTTATCTTAAAATACAAGAACTTTTCGTGGTTCTTGTCAATTTTTGTTGGTTTTCATCCAATGAACTTATTTCAGTCAGCTAGATCTTTCTTCTTCAAAGCAAAAAGATTTTATCTTCAAATACAAGAACTTTTCGTGATTTTGTTGATTTTCAGCAAATGAACATATTTCAGCGAGCGAGAAGTTTTTTCTTTAATAGCGTCAGATTTTATCTTAAAGTACAAAAACTTTTCGTGGTTCTTGTCAATTTTTGTTGATTTTCATCAAATGAACTTATTTCAGTCAGCTAGATCTTTCTTCTTTAAAGCAAAAAGATTTTATCTTCAAATACAAGAACTTTTCGTGGTTTTGTTGATTTTCAGCAAATGAACATATTTCAGCGAGGGAGACGTTTTTTCTTTAATCGCGTCAGATTTTATCTTAAAATACAAGAACTTTTCGTGGTTCTTGTCAATTTTTGTTGGTTTTCATCCAATCAACTTATTTCAGTCAGCGAGATCTTTCTTCTTCAAAGCAGAAAGATTTTATCTTCAAATACAAGAACTTTTCGTGGTTTTGTTGATTTTCAGCAAATGAACATATTTCAGCGAGCGAGAAGTTTTTTCTTAAAATACAAGAACTTTTCGTGGTTCTTGTCAATTTTTGTTGGTTTTCATCAAATGAACTTATTTCAGTCAGCTAGATAAAATTTTAAGATAAAATCTTACGCTATTAAAGAAAAAACTTCCAGCTCACTGAAATATGTTCATTTGATGAAAATCAACAAAACCACGAAAAGTTCTTGTATTTGAAGAAAAAATCTTTTTGCTTTGAAGAAGAAAGATCGAGCTGACTGAAATAAGTTCATTGGATGAAAACTAACAAAAATTGACAAGAACCCCGAAAAGTTCTTGTATTTTAAGATAAAATCTTGCGCTATTGAAGAAAAAACTTCCAGCTCGCTGAAATATGTTCATTTGCTGAAAATCAACAAAACCACGAAAAGTTCTTGTATTTGAAGATAAAATCTTTTTGCTTTGAAGAAGAAAGATCTAGCTGACTGAAATAAGTTCATTGGATGAAAACCAACAAAAATTGACAAGAACCACGAAAAGTTCTTGTATTTTAAGATAAAATCTGACGCGATTAAAGAAAAAACTTCTCGCTCGCTGAAATATGTTCATTTGCTGAAAATCAACAAAACCACGAAAAGTTATTGTATTTGAAGGTAAAATCTTTTTGCTTTGAAGAAGAAAGATCCAGCTGACTGAAATAAGTTTATTGGATGAAAACCAACGAAAATTGACAAGAACCACGAAAAGTTCTTGTATTTGAAGATAAAATCTTTTTGCTTTGAAGAAGAAAGATCTAGCTGACTGAAATAAGTTTATTGGATGAAAACCAACAAAAATTGACAAGAACCACGAAAAGTTCTTGTATTTTAAGATAAAATCTGACGCGATGAAAGAAAAAACTTCTCGCTCGCTGAAATATGTTCATTTGCTGAAAATCAACAAAACCACGAAAAGTTTTTATATTTGAAGATAAAATCTTTTTGCTTTGAAGAAGAAAGATCTCGCTGACTGAAATAAGTTTATTGGATGAAAACCAACAAAAATTGACAACAACCACAAAAAGTTCTTGTATTTTAAGATAAAATCTGACGCGATTAAAGAAAAAACTTCTCCCTCGCTGAAATATGTTCATTTGCTGAAAATCAACAAAACCACGAAAAGTTCTTGTATTTGAAGATAAAATATTTTTGCTTTGAAGAAGAAAGATCTCGCTGACTGAAATAAGTTCATTGGATGAAAACCACAAAAATTGACAAGAACCACGAAAAGTTCTTGTATTTTAAGATAAAATCTGACGCGATTGAAGAAAAAACTTCTCGCTCGCTGAAATATGTTAATTTGCTGAAAATCAACAAAACCACGAAAAGTTCTTGTATTTGAAGATAAAATCTTTTTGCTTTGAAGAAGAAAGATCGAGCTGACTGAAATAAGTTTATTGGATGAAAACCAACAAAAATTGACAAGAACCACGAAAAGTTCTTGTATTTTAAGATAAAATCTGACGCGATTAAAGAAAAAACTTCTCGCTCGCTGAAATATGTTCAGTTGCTGAAAATCAACAAAACCACGAAAAGTTCTTGTATTTGAAGATAAAATCTTTTTACTTTGAAGAAGAAAGATCTAGCTGACTGAAATAAGTTCATTGAATGAAAACCAACGAAAATTGACAAGAACCACGAAAAGTTCTTGTATTTGAAGATAAAATCTTTTTGCTTTAAAGAAGAAAGATCTAGCTGAATGAAATAAGTTCATTTGATGAAAATCAACAAAAATTGACAAGAACCACGAAAAGTTTTTGTATTTTAAGATAAAATCTGACGCTATTAAAGAAAAAATTTCTCGCTCGCTGAAATATGTTCATTTGCTGAAAATCAACAAAATCACGAAAAGTTCTTGTATTTGAAGATAACATCTTTTTGCTTTGAAAAAGAAAGATCTCGCTGACTGAAATAAGTTCATAAGATGAAAACCAACAAAAATTGACAAGAACCACGAAAATTTCTTGTATTTTAAGATCAAATCTGACGCGATTAAAGAAAAAACTTCCAGCTCACTGAAATATGTTCATTTGCTGAAAATCAACAAAACCACGAAAAGTTCTTGTATTTGAAGATAAAATCTTTTTGCTTTGAAGAAGAAAGATCTAGCTGACTGAAATAAGTTCATTGAATGAAAACCAACAAAAATTGACAAGAACCACGAAAAGTTCTTGTATTTGAAGATAAAATCTTCTTGCTTTCAAGAAGAAAGATCCAGCTGACTGAAATCAGTTCATAAGATGAAAACCAACAAAAATTGACAAGAACCACGAAAAGTTGTTCTATTTTAAGATAAAATCTGACGCTATTAAAGAAAAAACTTCTCGCTCGCTGAAATATGTTCATTTGCTGAAAATCAACAAAATCACGAAAAGTTCTTGTATTTGAAGATAAAATCTTTTTGCTTTGAAGAAGAAAGATCTAGCTGAATGAAATAAGTTCATCAGATGAAAACCAACAAAAATTGACAAGAACCACGAAAAGTTCTTGTATTTTAAGATAAAATCTTACGCTATTAAAGAAAAAACTTCCAGCTCGCTGAAATATGTTCATTTGCTGAAAATCAACAAAACCACGAAAAGTTCTTGTATTTGAAGATAACATCTTTTTGCTTTGAAGAAGAAAGATCTCGCTGACTGAAATAAGTTCATTGGATGAAAACCAACAAAAATTGACAAGAACCACGAAAAGTTCTTGTATTTTAAGATAAAATCTTACGCTATTGAAGAAAAAACTTCTAGCTCGCTGAAATATGTTCATTTGCTGAAAATCAACAAAACCACGAAAAGTTCTTGTATTTGAAGATAAAATCTTTTTGCTTTGAAGAAGAAAGATCCAGCTGACTGAAATAAGTTCATGAGATGAAAACCAACAAAAATTGACAAGAACCACGAAAAGTTCTTGTATTTTAAGATAAAATCTGACGCTATTAAAGAAAAAACTTCTCGCTCGCTGAAATATGTTCATTTGCTGAATATCAACAAAATCACGAAAAGTTCTTGCATTTGAAGATAAAATCTTTTTGCTTTGAAGAAGAAAGATCCAGCTGAATGAAATAAGTTCATCAGATGAAAACCAACAAAAATTGACAAGAACCACGAAAAGTTCTTGTATTTTAAGATAAAATCTTACGCTATTAAAGAAAAAACTTCCAGCTCGCTGAAATATGTTCATTTGCTGAAAATCAACAAAACCACGAAAAGTTCTTGTATTTGAAGATAACATCTTTTTGCTTTGAAGAAGAAAGATCTCGCTGACTGAAATAAGTTCATTGGATGAAAACCAACAAAAATTGACAAGAACCACGAAAAGTTCTTGTATTTTAAGATAAAATATGACGCTATTAAAGAAAAAACTTCTCGCTCGCTGAAATATGTTCATTTGCTGAAAATCAGCAAAACCACGAAAAGTTCTTGTATTTGAAGATAAAATCTTTTTGCTTTGAAGAAGAAAGATCTAGCTGACTGAAATAAGTTCATTGAATGAAAACCAACAAAAATTGACAAGAACCACGAAAAGTTCTTGTATTTGAAGATAAAATCTTTTTGCTTTCAAGAAGAAAGATCTAGCTGACTGAAATCAGTTCATAAGATGAAAACTAACAAAAATTGACAAGAACCACGAAAAGTTCTTGTATTTTAAGATAAAATCTGACGCTATTAAAGAAAAAACTTCTCGCTCGCTGATATATGTTCATTTGCTGAAAATCAACAAAATCACGAAAAGTTCTTGTATTTGAAGATAAAATCTTTTTGCTTTGAAGAAGAAAGATCTAGCTGAATGAAATAAGTTCATCAGATGAAAACCAACAAAAATTGACAAGAACCACGAAAAGTTCTTGTATTTTAAGATAAAATCTTACGCTATTAAAGAAAAAACTTCCAGCTCGCTGAAATATGTTCATTTGCTGAAAATCAACAAAACCATGAAAAGTTCTTGTATTTGAAGATAAAATCTTTTTGCTTTGAAGAAGAAAGATCGAGCTGACTGAAATAAGTTCATTGGATGAAAACCAACAAAAATTGACAAGAACCACGAAAAGTTCTTGTATTTTAAGATAAAATCTTACGCTATTAAAGAAAAAACTTCCAGCTCGCTGAAATATGTTCATTTGCTGAAAATCAACAAAACCACGAAAAGTTCTTGTATTTGAAGATAAAATCTTTTTGCTTTGAAGAAGAAAGATCGAGCTGACTGAAATAAGTTCATTGGATGAAAACCAACAAAAATTGACAAGAACCACGAAAAGTTCTTGTATTTTAAGATAAAATCTGACGCTATTAAAGAAAAAACTTCTCGCTCGCTGAAATATGTTCATTTGCTGAAAATCAACAAAACCACGAACAGTTCTTGTATTTGAAGATAAAATCTTTTTGCTTTCAAGAAGAAAGATCTAGCTGACTGAAATCAGTTCATTGGATGAAAACTAACAAAAATTGACAAGAACCACGAAAAGTTCTTGTATTTTAAGATAAAATCTTACGCTATTGAAGAAAAAACTTCTCGCTCGCTGAAATATGTTCATTTGCTGAAAATCAACAAAACCACGAAAAGTTCTTGTATTTGAAGATAAAATCTTTTTTCTTTCAAGAAGAAAGATCGAGCTGACTGAAATCAGTTCATTGGATGAAAACAAACAAAAATTGACAAGAACCACGAAAAGTTCCTGTATTTTAAGATAAAATCTTACGCTATTGAAGAAAAAACTTCTAGCTCGCTGAAATATGTTCATTTGCTGAAAATCAACAAAACCACGAAAAGTTCTTGTATTTGAAGATAAAATCTTTTTGCTTTGAAGAAGAAAGATCCAGCTGACTGAAATAAGTTCATGAGATGAAAACCAACAAAAATTGACAAGAACCACGAAAAGTTCTTGTATTTTAAGATAAAATCTGACGCTATTAAAGAAAAAACTTCTCGCTCGCTGAAATATGTTCATTTGCTGAATATCAACAAAATCACGAAAAGTTCTTGCATTTGAAGATAAAATCTTTTTGCTTTGAAGAAGAAAGATCCAGCTGAATGAAATAAGTTCATCAGATGAAAACCAACAAAAATTGACAAGAACCACGAAAAGTTCTTGTATTTTAAGATAAAATCTTACGCTATTAAAGAAAAAACTTCCAGCTCGCTGAAATATGTTCATTTGCTGAAAATCAACAAAACCACGAAAAGTTCTTGTATTTGAAGATAACATCTTTTTGCTTTGAAGAAGAAATATCTCGCTGACTGAAATAAGTTCATTGGATGAAAACCAACAAAAATTGACAAGAACCACGAAAAGTTCTTGTATTTTAAGATAAAATATGACGCTATTAAAGAAAAAACTTCTCGCTCGCTGAAATATGTTCATTTGCTGAAAATCAGCAAAACCACGAAAAGTTCTTGTATTTGAAGATAAAATCTTTTTGCTTTGAAGAAGAAAGATCTAGCTGACTGAAATAAGTTCATTGAATGAAAACCAACAAAAATTGACAAGAACCACGAAAAGTTCTTGTATTTGAAGATAAAATCTTTTTGCTTTCAAGAAGAAAGATCCAGCTGACTGAAATCAGTTCATAAGATGAAAACCAACAAAAATTGACAAGAACCACGAAAAGTTGTTCTATTTTAAGATAAAATCTGACGCTATTAAAGAAAAAACTTCTCGCTCGCTGAAATATGTTCATTTGCTGAAAATCAACAAAATCACGAAAAGTTCTTGTATTTGAAGATAAAATCTTTTTGCTTTGAAGAAGAAAGATCTAGCTGAATGAAATAAGTTCATCAGATGAAAACCAACAAAAATTGACAAGAACCACGAAAAGTTCTTGTATTTTAAGATAAAATCTTACGCTATTAAAGAAAAAACTTCCAGCTCGCTGAAATATGTTCATTTGCTGAAAATCAACAAAACCATGAAAAGTTCTTGTATTTGAAGATAAAATCTTTTTGCTTTGAAGAAGAAAGATCGAGCTGACTGAAATAAGTTCATTGGATGAAAACCAACAAAAATTGACAAGAACCACGAAAAGTTCTTGTATTTTAAGATAAAATCTTACGCTATTAAAGAAAAAACTTCCAGCTCGCTGAAATATGTTCATTTGCTGAAAATCAACAAAACCACGAAAAGTTCTTGTATTTGAAGATAAAATCTTTTTGCTTTGAAGAAGAAAGATCGAACTGACTGAAACAAGTTCATTGGATGAAAACCAACAAAAATTGACAAGAACCACGAAAAGTTCTTGTATTTGAAGATAAAATCTTTTTGCTTTCAAGAAGAAAGATCTCGCTGACTGAAATGAGTTCATAAGATGAAAACGAACAAAAATTGACAAGAACCACGAAAAGTTCTTGTATTTTAAGATAAATTCTTACGCTATTGAAGAAAAAACTTCGAGCTCGCTGAAATATGTTCATTTGCTGAAAATCAACAAAACCATGAAAAGTTCTTGTATTTGAAGATAAAATCTTTTTGCTTTGAAGAAGAAAGATCCAGCTGACTGAAATAAGTTCATTGGATGAAAACCAACAAAAATTGACAAGAACCACGAAAAGTTCTTGTATTTTAAGATAAAATCTTACGCTATTGAAGAAAAAACTTCTAGCTCGCTGAAATATGTTCATTTGCTGAAAATCAACAAAACCACGAAAAGTTCTTGTATTTGAAGATAAAATCTTTTTGCTTTGAAGAAGAAAGATCCAGCTGACTGAAATAAGTTCATGAGATGAAAACCAACAAAAATTGACAAGAACCACGAAAAGTTCTTGTATTTTAAGATAAAATCTGACGCTATTAAAGAAAAAACTTCTCGCTCGCTGAAATATGTTCATTTGCTGAATATCAACAAAATCACGAAAAGTTCTTGCATTTGAAGATAAAATCTTTTTGCTTTGAAGAAGAAAGATCCAGCTGAATGAAATAAGTTCATCAGATGAAAACCAACAAAAATTGACAAGAACCACGAAAAGTTCTTGTATTTTAAGATAAAATCTTACGCTATTAAAGAAAAAACTTCCAGCTCGCTGAAATATGTTCATTTGCTGAAAATCAACAAAACCACGAAAAGTTCTTGTATTTGAAGATAACATCTTTTTGCTTTCAAGAAGAAAGATCTAGCTGACTGAAATCAGTTCATAAGATGAAAACTAACAAAAATTGACAAGAACCACGAAAAGTTCTTGTATTTTAAGATAAAATCTGACGCTATTAAAGAAAAAACTTCTCGCTCGCTGAAATATGTTCATTTGCTGAAAATCAACAAAATCACGAAAAGTTCTTGTATTTGAAGATAAAATCTTTTTGCTTTGAAGAAGAAAGATCTAGCTGAATGAAATAAGTTCATCAGATGAAAACCAACAAAAATTGACAAGAACCACGAAAAGTTCTTGTATTTTAAGATAAAATCTTACGCTATTAAAGAAAAAACTTCCAGCTCGCTGAAATATGTTCATTTGCTGAAAATCAACAAAACCACGAAAAGTTCTTGTATTTGAAGATAAAATCTTTTTGCTTTCAAGAAGAAAGATCTCGCTGACTGAAATAAGTTCATTGGATGAAAACCAACAAAAATTGACAAGAACCACGAAAAGTTCTTGTATTTTAAGATAAAATCTTACGCTATTAAAGAAAAAACTTCCAGCTCGCTGAAATATGTTCATTTGCTGAAAATCAACAAAACCACGAAAAGTTCTTGTATTTGAAGATAAAATCTTTTTGCTTTGAAGAAGAAAGATCGAGCTGACTGAAATAAGTTCATTGGATGAAAACCAACAAAAATTGACAAGAACCACGAAAAGTTCTTGTATTTTAAGATAAAATCTGACGCTATTAAAGAAAAAACTTCTCGCTCGCTGAAATATGTTCATTTGCTGAAAATCAACAAAACCACGAACAGTTCTTGTATTTGAAGATAAAATCTTTTTGCTTTCAAGAAGAAAGATCTAGCTGACTGAAATCAGTTCATTGGATGAAAACTAACAAAAATTGACAAGAACCACGAAAAGTTCTTGTATTTTAAGATAAAATCTTACGCTATTGAAGAAAAAACTTCTCGCTCGCTGAAATATGTTCATTTGCTGAAAATCAACAAAACCACGAAAAGTTCTTGTATTTGAAGATAAAATCTTTTTTCTTTCAAGAAGAAAGATCGAGCTGACTGAAATCAGTTCATTGGATGAAAACAAACAAAAATTGACAAGAACCACGAAAAGTTCTTGTATTTTAAGATAAAATCTTACGCTATTGAAGAAAAAACTTCTAGCTCGCTGAAATATGTTCATTTGCTGAAAATCAACAAAACCACAAAAAGTTCTTGTATTTGAAGATAAAATCTTTTTGCTTTGAAGAAGAAAGATCCAGCTGACTGAAATAAGTTCATGAGATGAAAACCAACAAAAATTGACAAGAACCACGAAAAGTTCTTGTATTTTAAGATAAAATCTGACGCTATTAAAGAAAAAACATCTCCCTCGCTGAAATATGTTCATTTGCTGAAAATCAGCAAAACCACGAAAAGTTCTTGTATTTGAAGATAAAATCTTTTTGCTTTGAAGAAGAAGGATCTAGCTGACTGAAATAAGTTCATTGAATGAAAACCAACAAAAATTGACAAGAACCACAAAAAGTTCTTGTATTTGAAGATAAAATCTTTTTGCTTTCAAGAAGAAAGATCTAGCTGAATGAAATAAGTTCATCAGATGAAAACCAACAAAAATTGACAAGAACCACGAAAAGTTCTTGTATTTTAAGATAAAATCTTACGCTATTGAAGAAAAAACTTCCAGCTCGCTGAAATATGTTCATTTGCTGAAAATCAACAAAACCACGAAAAGTTGTTGTGTTTGAAGATAGCATCTTTTTGCTTTGAAGAAGAAAGATCTAGCTGACTGAAATAAGTTCATTGGATGAAAACCAACAAAAATTGACAAGAACCACGAAAAGTTCTTGTATTTTAAGATAAAATATGACGCTATTAAAGAAAAAACTTCTCGCTCGCTGAAATATGTTCATTTGCTGAAAATCAGCAAAACCACGAAAAGTTCTTGTATTTGAAGATAAAATCTTTTTGCTTTGAAGAAGAAAGATCTAGCTGACTGAAATAAGTTCATTGAATGAAAACCAACAAAAATTGACAAGAACCACGAAAAGTTCTTGTATTTGAAGATAAAATCTTTTTGCTTTCAAGAAGAAAGATCGAGCTGACTGAAATCAGTTCATAAGATGAAAACCAACAAAAACTGACAAGAACCACGAAAAGTTCTTGTGTTTTAAGATAAAATCTTACGCTATTAAAGAAAAAACTTCCAGCTCGCTGAAATATGTTCATTTGCTGAAAATCAACAAAACCATGAAAAGTTCTTGTATTTGAAGATAAAATCTTTTTGCTTTGAAGAAGAAAGATCGAGCTGACTGAAATAAGTTCATTGGATGAAAACCAACAAAAATTGACAAGAACCACGAAAAGTTCTTGTATTTTAAGATAAAATCTTACGCTATTAAAGAAAAAACTTCCAGCTCGCTGAAATATGTTCATTTGCTGAAAATCAACAAAACCACGAAAAGTTCTTGTATTTGAAGATAAAATCTTTTTGCTTTGAAGAAGAAAGATCGAACTGACTGAAATAAGTTCATTGGATGAAAACCAACAAAAATTGACAAGAACCACGAAAAGTTCTTATATTTGAAGATAAAATCTTTTTGCTTTCAAGAAGAAAGATCTTGCTGACTGAAATGAGTTCATAAGATGAAAACGAAGAAAATTTGACAAGAACCACGAAAAGTTCTTGTATTTTAAGATAAAATCTTACGCTATTGAAGAAAAAACTTCTAGCTCGCTGAAATATGTTCATTTGCTGAAAATCAACAAAACCACGAAAAGTTCTTGTATTTGAAGATAAAATCTTTTTGCTTTGAAGAAGAAAGATCCAGCTGACTGAAATAAGTTCATTGGATGAAAACCAACAAAAATTGACAAGAACCACGAAAAGTTCTTGTATTTTAAGATAAAATCTGACGCTATTAAAGAAAAAACTTCTCGCTCGCTGAAATATGTTCATTTGCTGAAAATCAACAAAACCACGAAAAGTTCTTGTATTTGAAGATAAAATCTTTTCGCTTTGAAGAAGAAAGATCTAGCTGACTGAAATAAGTTTATTGGATGAAAACCGACAAAAATTGACAAGAACCACGAAAAGTTCTTGTATTTTAAGATAAAATCTGACGCGATTAAAGAAAAAACTTCTCGCTCGCTGAAATATGTTCATTTGCTGAAAATCAACAAAACCACGAAAAGTTCTTGTATTTGAAGATAAAATCTTTTTGCTTTCAAGAAGAAAGATCTAGCTGACTGAAATCAGTTCATTGGATGAAAACTAACAAAAATTGACAAGAACCACGAAAAGTTCTTGTATTTTAAGATAAAATCTTACGCTATTGAAGAAAAAACTTCTCGCTCGCTGAAATATGTTCATTTGCTGAAAATCAACAAAACCACGAAAAGTTCTTGTATTTGAAGATAAAATCTTTTTTCTTTCAAGAAGAAAGATCGAGCTGACTGAAATCAGTTCATTGCATGAAAACAAACAAAAATTGACAAGAACCACGAAAAGTTCTTGTATTTTAAGATAAAATCTTACGCTAATGAAGAAAAAACTTCGAGCTCGTTGAAATATGTTCATTTGCTGAAAATCAACAAAACCACGAAAAGTTCTTGTATTTGAAGATAAAATCTTTTTGCTTTGAAGAAGAAAGATCCAGCTGACTGAAATAAGTTCATGAGATGAAAACCAACAAAAATTGACAAGAACCACGAAAAGTTCTTGTATTTTAAGATAAAATCTGACGCTATTAAAGAAAAAACTTCTAGCTCGCTGAAATATGTTCATTTGCTGAAAATCAACAAAACCACGAAAAGTTTTTGTATTTGAAGAGAAAATCTTTTTGCTTTGAAGAAGAAAGATCCAGCTGACTGAAATAAGTTCATTGGATGAAAACCAACAAAAATTGACAAGAACCACGAAAAGTTCTTGTATTTTAAGATAAAATCTGACGCGATTAAAGAAAAAACTTCTCGCTCGCTGAAATATGTTCATTTGCTGAAAATCAACAAAACCACGAAAAGTTCTTGTATTTGAAGATAAAATCTTTTTGCTTTCAAGAAGAAAGATCTAGCTGACTGAAATCAGTTCATTGGATGAAAACTAACAAAAATTGACAAGAACCACGAAAAGTTCTTGTATTTTAAGATAAAATCTGACGCTATTGAAGAAAAAACTTCTCGCTCGCTGAAATATGTTCATTTGCTGAAAATCAACAAAACCACGAAAAGTTCTTGTATTTGAAGATAAAATCTTTTTTCTTTCAAGAAGAAAGATCGAGCTGACTGAAATCAGTTCATTGGATGAAAACAAACAAAAATTGACAAGAACCACGAAAAGTTCTTGTATTTTAAGATAAAATCTTACGCTAATGAAGAAAAAACTTCTAGCTCGTTGAAATATGTTCATTTGCTGAAAATCAACAAAACCACGAAAAGTTCTTGTATTTGAAGATAAAATCTTTTTGCTTTGAAGAAGAAAGATCCAGCTAACTGAAATAAGTTCATGAGATGAAAACCAACAAAAATTGACAAGAACCACGAAAAGTTCTTGTATTTTAAGATAAAATATGACGCTATTAAAGAAAAAACTTCTCGCTCGCTGAAATATGTTCATTTGCTGAAAATCAGCAAAACCACGAAAAGTTCTTGTATTTGAAGATAAAATCTTTTTGCTTTGAAGAAGAAAGATCTAGCTGACTGAAATAAGTTCATTGAATGAAAACCAACACAAATTGACAAGAACCACGAAAAGTTCTTGTATTTGAAGATAAAATCTTTTTGCTTTCAAGAAGAAAGATCTAGCTGACTGAAATCAGTTCATAAGATGAAAACCAACAAAAATTGACAAGAACCACGAAAAGTTCTTGTATTTTAAGATAAAATCTTACGCTATTAAAGAAAAAACTTCCAGCTCGCTGAAATATGTTCATTTGCTGAAAATCAACAAAACCATGAAAAGTTCTTGTATTTGAAGATAAAATCTTTTTGCTTTGAAGAAGAAAGATCGAGCTGACTGAAATAAGTTCATTGGATGAAAACCAACAAAAATTGACAAGAACCACGAAACGTTCTTGTATTTTAAGATAAAATCTTACGCTATTAAAGAAAAAACTTCCAGCTCGCTGAAATATGTTCATTTGCTGAAAATCAACAAAACCACGAAAAGTTCTTGTATTTGAATATAAAATCTTTTTGCTTTGAAGAAGAAAGATCGAACTGACTGAAATAAGTTCATTGGATGAAAACCAACAAAAATTGACGAGAACCACGAAAAGTTCTTGTATTTGAAGATAAAATCTTTTTGCTTTCAAGAAGAAAGATCTCGCTGACTGAAATGAGTTCATAAGATGAAAACGAACAAAAATTGACAAGAACCACGAAAAGTTCTTGTATTTTAAGATAAAATCTTACGCTATTGAAGAAAAAACTTCTAGCTCGCTGAAATATGTTCATTTGCTGAAAATCAACAAAACCATGAAAAGTTCTTGTATTTGAAGATAAAATCTTTTTGCTTTGAAGCAGAAAGATCCAGCTGACTGAAATAAGTTCATTGGATGAAAACCAACAAAAATTGACAAGAACCACGAAAAGTTCTTGTATTTTAAGATAAAATCTGACGCTATTAAAGAAAAAACTTCTCGCTCGCTGAAATACGTTCATTTGCTGAAAATCAACAAAACCACGAAAAGTTCTTGTATTTGAAGATAAAATCTTTTCGCTTTGAAGAAGAAAGATCTAGCTGACTGAAATAAGTTTATTGGATGAAAACCGACAAAAATTGACAAGAACCACGAAAAGTTCTTGTATTTTAAGATAAAATCTGACGCTATTAAAGAAAAAACTTCTAGCTCGCTGAAATATGTTCATTTGCTGAAAATCAACAAAACCACGAAAAGTTCTTGTATTTGAAGAGAAAATCTTTTTGCTTTGAAGAAGAAAGATCCAGCTGACTGAAATAACTTCATTGGATGAAAACCAACAAAAATTGACAAGAACCACGAAAAGTTCTTGTATTTTAAGATAAAATCTGACGCTATTAAAGAAAAAACTTCTCGCTCGCTGAAATATGTTCATTTGCTGAAAATCAACAAAACCACGAAAAGTTCTTGTATTTGAAGATAAAATCTTTTTTCTTTCAAGAAGAAAGATCGAGCTGACTGAAATCAGTTCATTGGATGAAAACAAACAAAAATTGACAAGAACCACGAAAAGTTCTTGTATTTTAAGATAAAATCTTACGCTATTGAAGAAAAAACTTCTCGCTCGTTGAAATATGTTCATTTGCTGAAAATCAACAAAACCACGAAAAGTTCTTGTATTTGAAGATAAAATCTTTTTGCTTTGAAGAAGAAAGATCCTGCTGACTGAAATAAGTTCATGAGATGAAAACCAACAAAAATTGACAAGAACCACGAAAAGTTCTTGTATTTTAAGATAAAATATGACGCTATTAAAGAAAAAACTTCTCGCTCGCTGAAATATGTTCATTTGCTGAAAATCAGCAAAAGCACGAAAAGTTCTTGTATTTGAAGATAAAATCTTTTTGCTTTGAAGAAGAAAGATCTAGCTGACTGAAATAAGTTCATTGAATGAAAACCAACAAAAATTGACAAGAACCACGAAAAGTTCTTGTATTTGAAGATAAAATCTTTTTGCTTTCAAGAAGAAAGATCTAGCTGACTGAAATCAGTTCATAAGATGAAAACCAACAAAAATTGACAAGAACCACGAAAAGTTCTTGTATTTTAAGATAAAATCTGACGCTATTAAAGAAAAAACTTCTCGCTCGCTGAAATATGTTCATTTGCTGAAAATCAACAAAATCACGAAAAGTTCTTGTATTTGAAGATAAAATCTTTTTGCTTTGAAGAAGAAAGATCTAGCTGAATGAAATAAGTTCATCAGATGAAAACCAACAAAAATTGACAAGAACCACGAAAAGTTCTTGTATTTTAAGATAAAATCTTACGCTATTAAAGAAAAAACTTCCAGCTCGCTGAAATATGTTCATTTGCTGAAAATCAACAAAATCACGAAAAGTTCTTGTATTTGAAGATAAAATCTTTTTGCTTTCAAGAAGAAAGATCGAACTGACTGAAATAAGTTCATTGGATGAAAACCAACAAAAATTGACAAGAACCACGAAAAGTTCTTGTATTTGAAGATAAAATCTTTTTGCTTTCAAGAAGAAAGATCTCGCTGACTGAAATGAGTTCATAAGATGAAAACGAACAAAAATTGACAAGAACCACGAAAAGTTCTTGTATTTTAAGATAAAATCTTACGCTATTGAAGAAAAAACTTCTCGCTCGCTGAAATATGTTCATTTGCTGAAAATCAACAAAACCATGAAAAGTTCTTGTATTTGAAGATAAAATCTTTTTGCTTTGAAGAAGAAAGATCCAGCTGACTGAAATAAGTTCATTGGATGAAAACCAACAAAAATTGACAAGAACCACGAAAAGTTCTTGTATTTTAAGATAAAATCTGACGCTATTAAAGAAAAAACTTCTCGCTCGCTGAAATATGTTCATTTGCTGAAAATCAACAAAACCACGAAAAGTTCTTGTATTTGAAGATAAAATCTTTTCGCTTTGAAGAAGAAAGATCTAGCTGACTGAAATAAGTTTATTGGATGAAAACCGACAAAAATTGACAAGAACCACGAAAAGTTCTTGTATTTTAAGATAAAATCTGACGCTATTAAAGAAAAAACTTCTAGCTCGCTGAAATATGTTCATTTGCTGAAAATCAACAAAACCACGAAAAGTTCTTGTATTTGAAGAGAAAATCTTTTTGCTTTGAAGAAGAAAGATCCAGCTGACTGAAATAACTTCATTGTATGAAAACCAACAAAAATTGACAAGAATCACGAAAAGTTCTTGTATTTTAAGATAAAATCTGACGCGATTAAAGAAAAAACTTCTCGCTCGCTGAAATATGTTCATTTGCTGAAAATCAACAAACCCACGAAAAGTTCTTGTATTTGAAGATAAAATCTTTTTGCTTTGAAGAAGAAAGATCTCGCTGACTGAAATAAGTTTATTGGATGAAAACCAACAAAAATTGACAAGAACCACCAAAAGTTCTTGTATTTTAAGATAAAATCTGACGCTATTAAAGAAAAAACTTCTCCCTCGCTGAAATATGTTCATTTGCTGAAAATCAACAAAACCACGAAAAGTTCTTGTATTTGAAGATAAAATCTTTTTGCTTTGAAGAAGAAAGATCTAGCTGACTGAAATAAGTTTATTGGATGAAAACCAACAAAAATTGACAAGAATCACGAAAAGTTCTTGTATTTTAAGATAAAATCTGACGCTATTAAAGAAAAAACTTCTCGCTCGCTGAAATATGTTCATTTGCTGAAAATCAACAAAATCACGAAAAGTTCTTGTATTTGAAGATAAAATCTTTTTGCTTTGAAGAAGAAAGATCGAGCTGACTGAAATAAGTTCATTGGATGAAAACCAACAAAAATTGACAAGAACCACGAAAAGTTCTTGTATTTTAAGATAAAATATGACGCTATTAAAGAAAAAACTTCTCGCTCGCTGAAATATGTTCATTTGCTGAAAATCAGCAAAACCACGAAAAGTTCTTGTATTTGAAGATAAAATCTTTTTGCTTTGAAGAAGAAAGATCTAGCTGACTGAAATAAGTTCATTGAATGAAAACCAACAAAAATTGACAAGAACCACGAAAAGTTCTTGTATTTGAAGATAAAATCATTTTGCTTTCAAGAAGAAAGATCTAGCTGACTGAAATCAGTTCATAAGATGAAAACCAACAAAAATTGACAAGAACCACGAAAAGTTCTTGTATTTTAAGATAAAATCTGACGCTATTAAAGAAAAAACTTCTCGCTCGCTGAAATATGTTCATTTGCTGAAAATCAACAAAATCACGAAAAGTTCTTGTATTTGAAGATAAAATCTTTTTGCTTTGAAGAAGAAAGATCTTGCTGAATGAAATAAGTTCATCAGATGAAAACCAACAAAAATTGACAAGAACCACGAAAAGTTCTTGTATTTTAAGATAAAATCTTACGCTATTAAAGAAAAAACTTCCAGCTCGCTGAAATATGTTCATTTGCTGAAAATCAACAAAACCATGAAAAGTTCTTGTATTTGAAGATAAAATCTTTTTGCTTTGAAGAAGAAAGATCGAGCTGACTGAAATAAGTTCATTGGATGAAAACCAACAAAAATTGACAAGAACCACGAAAAGTTCTTGTATTTTAAGATAAAATCTTACGCTATTAAAGAAAAAACTTCCAGCTCGCTGAAATATGTTCATTTGCTGAAAATCAACAAAACCACGAAAAGTTCTTGTATTTGAAGATAAAATCTTTTTGCTTTGAAGAAGAAAGATCGAACTGACTGAAATAAGTTCATTGGATGAAAACCAACAAAAATTGACAAGAACCACGAAAAGTTCTTGTATTTGAAGATAAAATCTTTTTGCTTTCAAGAAGAAAGATCTCGCTGACTGAAATGAGTTCATAAGATGAAAACGAACAAAAATTGACAAGAACCACGAAAAGTTCTTGTATTTTAAGATAAAATCTTACGCTATTGAAGAAAAAACTTCTAGCTCGCTGAAATATGTTCATTTGCTGAAAATCAACAAAACCATGAAAAGTTCTTGTATTTGAAGATAAAATCTTTTTGCTTTGAAGAAGAAAGATCCAGCTGACTGAAATAAGTTCATTGGATGAAAACCAACAAAAATTGACAAGAACCACGAAAAGTTCTTGTATTTTAAGATAAAATCTGACGCTATTAAAGAAAAAACTTCTCGCTCGCCGAAATATGTTCATTTGCTGAAAATCAACAAAACCACGAAAAGTTCTTGTATTTGAAGATAAAATCTTTTCGCTTTGAAGAAGAAAGATCTAGCTGACTGAAATAAGTTTATTGGATGAAAACCGACAAAAATTGACAAGAACCACGAAAAGTTCTTGTATTTTAAGATAAAATCTGACGCTATTAAAGAAAAAACTTCTAGCTCGCTGAAATATGTTCATTTGCTGAAAATCAACAAAACCACGAAAAGTTCTTGTATTTGAAGAGAAAATCTTTTTGCTTTGAAGAAGAAAGATCCAGCTGACTGAAATAACTTCATTGGATGAAAACCAACAAAAATTGACAAGAACCACGAAAAGTTCTTGTATTTGAAGATAAAATCTTTTTGCTGTGAAGAAGAAAGATCTAGCTGACTGAAATAAGTTTATTGGATGAAAACCAACAAAAATTGACAAGAATCACGAAAAGTTCTTGTATTTTAAGATAAAATCTGACGCTATTAAAGAAAAAACTTCTCGCTCGCTGAAATATGTTCATTTGCTGAAAATCAACAAAATCACGAAAAGTTCTTGTATTTGAAGATAAAATCTTTTTGCTTTGAAGAAGAAAGATCTAGCTGAATGAAATAAGTTCATCAGATGAAAACCAACAAAAATTGACAAGAACCACGAAAAGTTCTTGTATTTTAAGATAAAATCTTACGCTATTAAAGAAAAAACTTCCAGCTCGCTGAAATATGTTCATTTGCTGAAAATCAACAAAACCATGAAAGGTTCTTCTATTTGAAGATAAAATCTTTTTGCTTTGAAGAAGAAAGATCGAGCTGACTGAAATAAGTTCATTGGATGAAAACCAACAAAAATTGACAAGAACCACGAAAAGTTCTTGTATTTTAAGATAAAATCTTACGCTATTAAAGAAAAAACTTCCAGCTCGCTGAAATATGTTCATTTGCTGAAAATCAACAAAACCACGAAAAGTTCTTGTATTTGAAGATGAAATCTTTTTGCTTTGAAGAAGAAAGATCGAACTGACTGAAATAAGTTCATTGGATGAAAACCAACAAAAATTGACAAGAACCACGAAAAGTTCTTGTATTTGAAGATAAAATCTTTTTGCTTTCAAGAAGAAAGATCTCGCTGACTGAAATGAGTTCATAAGATGAAAACGAACAAAAATTGACAAGAACCACGAAAAGTTCTTGTATTTTAAGATAAAATCTTACGCTATTGAAGAAAAAACTTCCAGCTCGCTGAAATATGTTCATTTGCTAAAAATCAACGAAACCATGAAAAGTTCTTGTATTTGAAGATAAAATCTTTTTGCTTTGAAGAAGAAAGATCCAGCTGACTGAAATAAGTTCATTGGATGAAAACCAACAAAAATTGACAAGAACCACGAAAAGTTCTTGTATTTTAAGATAAAATCTGACGCTATTAAAGAAAAAACTTCTCGCTCGCTGAAATATGTTCATTTGCTGAAAATCAACAAAACCACGAAAAGTTCTTGTATTTGAAGATAAAATCTTTTCGCTTTGAAGAAGAAAGATCTAGCTGACTGAAATAAGTTTATTGGATGAAAACCGACAAAAATTGACAAGAACCACGAAAAGTTCTTGTATTTTAAGATAAAATCTGACGCTATTAAAGAAAAAACTTCTAGCTCGCTGAAATATGTTCATTTGCTGAAAATCAACAAAACCACGAAAAGTTCTTGTATTTGAAGAGAAAATCTTTTTGCTTTGAAGAAGAAAGATCCAGCTGACTGAAATAACTTCATTGGATGAAAACCAACAAAAATTGACAAGAACCACGAAAAGTTCTTGTATTTTAAGATAAAATCTGACGCGATTAAAGAAAAAACTTCTCGCTCGCTGAAATATGTTCATTTGCTGAAAATCAACAAAACCACGAAAAGTTCTTGTATTTGAAGATAAAATCTTTTTGCTTTGAAGAAGAAAGATCTAGCTGACTGAAATAAGTTTATTGGATGAAAACCAACAAAAATTGACAAGAACCACGAAAAGTTCTTGTATTTTAAGATAAAATCTGACGCGATGAAAGAAAAAACTTCTCACTCGCTGAAATATGTTCATTTGCTGAAAATCAACAAAACCACGAAAAGTTCTTGTATTTGAAGATAAAATCTTTTTGCTTTGAAGAAGAAAGATCTAGCTGACTGAAATAAGTTTATTGGATGAAAACCAACAAAAATTGACAAGAATCACGAAAAGTTCTTGTATTTTAAGATAAAATCTGACGCTATTAAAGAAAAAACTTCTCCCTCGCTGAAATATGTTCATTTGCTGAAAATCAACAAAACCACGAAAAGTTCTTGTATTTGAAGATAAAATCTTTTTGCTTTAAAGAAGAAAGATCTAGCTGAATGAAATAAGGTCATTTGATAAAAATCAACAAAAATTGACAAGAACCACGAAAAGTTTTTGTATTTTCAGATAAAATCTGTCGCTATTAAAGAAAAAACTTCTCGCTCGCTGAAATATGTTCATTTGCTGAAAATCAACAAAACCACAAAAAGTTCTTGTATTTGAAGATAAAATCTTTTTGCTTTGAAGAAGAAAGATCTAGCTGAATGAAATAAGTACATTGGATGAAAACCAACAAAAATTGACAAGAACCACGAAAAGTTCTTGTATTTGAAGATAAAATCTTTTTGCTTTCAAGAAGAAAGATCTCGCTGACTGAAATCAGTTCATAAGATGAAAACTAACATAAATTGACAAGAACCACGAAAAGTTCTTTTATTTTAAGATAAAATCTTACGCTATTGAAGAAAAAACTTCTAGCTCGCTGAAATATGTTCATTTGCTGAAAATCAACAAAACCACGAAAAGTTCTTGTATTTGAAGAAAAAATCTTTTTGCTTTGAAGAAGAAAGATCCAGCTGACTGAAATAAGTTCATTGGATGAAAACAAACAAAAATTGACAAGAACCACGAAAAGTTCTTGTATTTTAAGATAAAATCTGACGCGATTAAAGAAAAAACTTCTTCCTCGCTGAAACATGTTCATTTGCTGAAAATCAACAAAACCACAAAAAGTTCTTGTATTTGAATATAAAATCTTTTTGCTTTGAAGAAGAAAGATCTAGCTGACTGAAATAAGTTCATTTGATGAAAACCAACAAAAATTGACAAGAACCACGAAAAGTTCTTGTATTTTAAGAGAAAATCTGACGCTATTGAAGAAAAAACTTCCAGCTCGCTGAAATATGTTCATTTGCTGAAAATCAACAAAACCACGAAAAGTTCTTGTATTTGAAGATAAAATCTTTTTGCTTCAAAGAAGAAAGATCTAGCTGACTGAAATAAGTTTATTGGATGAAAACCAACAAAAATTGACAAGAACCACGAAAAGTTCTTGTATTTTAAGATAAAATCTGACGCGATTAAAGAAAAAACTTCTCGCTCACTGAAATATGTTCATTTGCTGAAAATCAACAAAACCACGAAAAGTTCTTGTATTTGAAGATAAAATCTTTTTGCTTTGAAGAAGAAAGATCTAGCTGACTGAAATAAGTTTATTGGATGAAAACCAACAAAAATTGACAAGAACCACGAAAAGTTCTTGTATTTTAAGATAAAATCTGACGCGATGAAAGAAAAAACTTCTCACTCGCTGAAATATGTTCATTTGCTGAAAATCAACAAAACCACGAAAAGTTCTTGTATTTGAAGATAAAATCTTTTTGCTTTGAAGAAGAAAGATCTAGCTGACTGAAATAAGTTTATTGGATGAAAACCAACAAAAATTGACAAGAATCACGAAAAGTTCTTGTATTTTAAGATAAAATCTGACGCTATTAAAGAAAAAACTTCTCCCTCGCTGAAATATGTTCATTTGCTGAAAATCAACAAAACCACGAAAAGTTCTTGTATTTGAAGATAAAATCTTTTTGCTTTAAAGAAGAAAGATCTAGCTGAATGAAATAAGTACATTGGATGAAAACCAACAAAAATTGACAAGAACCACGAAAAGTTCTTGTATTTGAAGATAAAATCTTTTTGCTTTCAAGAAGAAAGATCTCGCTGACTGAAATCAGTTCATAAGATGAAAACTAACAAAAATTGACAAGAACCACGAAAAGTTCTTTTATTTTAAGATAAAATCTTACGCTATTGAAGAAAAAACTTCTACCTCGCTGAAATATGTTCATTTGCTGAAAATCAACAAAACCACGAAAAGTTCTTGTATTTGAAGAAAAAATCTTTTTGCTTTGAAGAAGAAAGATCCAGCTGACTGAAATAAGTTCATTGGATGAAAACAAACAAAAATTGACAAGAACCACGAAAAGTTCTTGTATTTTAAGATAAAATCTGACGCGATTAAAGAAAAAACTTCTTCCTCGCTGAAACATGTTCATTTGCTGAAAATCAACAAAACCACAAAAAGTTCTTGTATTTGAATATAAAATCTTTTTGCTTTGAAGAAGAAAGATCTAGCTGACTGAAATAAGTTCATTTGATGAAAACCAACAAAAATTGACAAGAACCACGAAAAGTTCTTGTATTTTAAGAGAAAATCTGACGCTATTGAAGAAAAAACTTCCAGCTCGCTGAAATATGTTCATTTGCTGAAAATCAACAAAACCACGAAAAGTTCTTGTATTTGAAGATAAAATCTTTTTGCTTCAAAGAAGAAAGATCTAGCTGACTGAAATAAGTTTATTGGATGAAAACCAACAAAAATTGACAAGAACCACGAAAAGTTCTTGTATTTTAAGATAAAATCTGACGCGATTAAAGAAAAAACTTCTCGCTCACTGAAATATGTTCATTTGCTGAAAATCAACAAAACCACGAAAAGTTCTTGTATTTGAAGATAAAATCTTTTTGCTTTGAAGAAGAAAGATCTAGCTGACTGAAATAAGTTTATTGGATGAAAACCAACAAAAATTGACAAGAACCACGAAAAGTTCTTGTATTTTAAGATAAAATCTGACGCGATGAAAGAAAAAACTTCTCACTCGCTGAAATATGTTCATTTGCTGAAAATCAACAAAACCACGAAAAGTTCTTGTATTTGAAGATAAAATCTTTTTGCTTTGAAGAAGAAAGATCTAGCTGACTGAAATAAGTTTATTGGATGAAAACCAACAAAAATTGACAAGAATCACGAAAAGTTCTTGTATTTTAAGATAAAATCTGACGCTATTAAAGAAAAAACTTCTCCCTCGCTGAAATATGTTCATTTGCTGAAAATCAACAAAACCACGAAAAGTTCTTGTATTTGAAGATAAAATCTTTTTGCTTTAAAGAAGAAAGATCTAGCTGAATGAAATAAGGTCATTTGATAAAAATCAACAAAAATTGACAAGAACCACGAAAAGTTTTTGTATTTTCAGATAAAATCTGTCGCTATTAAAGAAAAAACTTCTCGCTCGCTGAAATATGTTCATTTGCTGAAAATCAACAAAACCACAAAAAGTTCTTGTATTTGAAGATAAAATCTTTTTGCTTTGAAGAAGAAAGATCTAGCTGAATGAAATAAGTACATTGGATGAAAACCAACAAAAATTGACAAGAACCACGAAAAGTTCTTGTATTTGAAGATAAAATCTTTTTGCTTTCAAGAAGAAAGATCTCGCTGACTGAAATCAGTTCATAAGATGAAAACTAACAAAAATTGACAAGAACCACGAAAAGTTCTTTTATTTTAAGATAAAATCTTACGCTATTGAAGAAAAAACTTCTAGCTCGCTGAAATATGTTCATTTGCTGAAAATCAACAAAACCACGAAAAGTTCTTGTATTTGAAGAAAAAATCTTTTTGCTTTGAAGAAGAAAGATCCAGCTGACTGAAATAAGTTCATTGGATGAAAACAAACAAAAATTGACAAGAACCACGAAAAGTTCTTGTATTTTAAGATAAAATCTGACGCGATTAAAGAAAAAACTTCTTCCTCGCTGAAACATGTTCATTTGCTGAAAATCAACAAAACCACAAAAAGTTCTTGTATTTGAATATAAAATCTTTTTGCTTTGAAGAAGAAAGATCTAGCTGACTGAAATAAGTTCATTTGATGAAAACCAACAAAAATTGACAAGAACCACGAAAAGTTCTTGTATTTTAAGAGAAAATCTGACGCTATTGAAGAAAAAACTTCCAGCTCGCTGAAATATGTTCATTTGCTGAAAATCAACAAAACCACGAAAAGTTCTTGTATTTGAAGATAAAATCTTTTTGCTTCAAAGAAGAAAGATCTAGCTGACTGAAATAAGTTTATTGGATGAAAACCAACAAAAATTGACAAGAACCACGAAAAGTTCTTGTATTTTAAGATAAAATCTGACGCGATTAAAGAAAAAACTTCTCGCTCACTGAAATATGTTCATTTGCTGAAAATCAACAAAACCACGAAAAGTTCTTGTATTTGAAGATAAAATCTTTTTGCTTTGAAGAAGAAAGATCTAGCTGACTGAAATAAGTTTATTGGATGAAAACCAACAAAAATTGACAAGAACCACGAAAAGTTCTTGTATTTTAAGATAAAATCTGACGCGATGAAAGAAAAAACTTCTCACTCGCTGAAATATGTTCATTTGCTGAAAATCAACAAAACCACGAAAAGTTCTTGTATTTGAAGATAAAATCTTTTTGCTTTGAAGAAGAAAGATCTAGCTGACTGAAATAAGTTTATTGGATGAAAACCAACAAAAATTGACAAGAATCACGAAAAGTTCTTGTATTTTAAGATAAAATCTGACGCTATTAAAGAAAAAACTTCTCCCTCGCTGAAATATGTTCATTTGCTGAAAATCAACAAAACCACGAAAAGTTCTTGTATTTGAAGATAAAATCTTTTTGCTTTAAAGAAGAAAGATCTAGCTGAATGAAATAAGGTCATTTGATAAAAATCAACAAAAATTGACAAGAACCACGAAAAGTTTTTGTATTTTCAGATAAAATCTGTCGCTATTAAAGAAAAAACTTCTCGCTCGCTGAAATATGTTCATTTGCTGAAAATCAACAAAACCACAAAAAGTTCTTGTATTTGAAGATAAAATCTTTTTGCTTTGAAGAAGAAAGATCTAGCTGAATGAAATAAGTACATTGGATGAAAACCAACAAAAATTGACAAGAACCACGAAAAGTTCTTGTATTTGAAGATAAAATCTTTTTGCTTTCAAGAAGAAAGATCTCGCTGACTGAAATCAGTTCATAAGATGAAAACTAACAAAAATTGACAAGAACCACGAAAAGTTCTCTTATTTTAAGATAAAATCTTACGCTATTGAAGAAAAAACTTCTACCTCGCTGAAATATGTTCATTTGCTGAAAATCAACAAAACCACGAAAAGTTCTTGTATTTGAAGAAAAAATCTTTTTGCTTTGAAGAAGAAAGATCCAGCTGACTGAAATAAGTTCATTGGATGAAAACAAACAAAAATTGACAAGAACCACGAAAAGTTCTTGTATTTTAAGATAAAATCTGACGCGATTAAAGAAAAAACTTCTTCCTCGCTGAAACATGTTCATTTGCTGAAAATCAACAAAACCACAAAAAGTTCTTGTATTTGAATATAAAATCTTTTTGCTTTGAAGAAGAAAGATCTAGCTGACTGAAATAAGTTCATTTGATGAAAACCAACAAAAATTGACAAGAACCACGAAAAGTTCTTGTATTTTAAGAGAAAATCTGACGCTATTGAAGAAAAAACTTCCAGCTCGCTGAAATATGTTCATTTGCTGAAAATCAACAAAACCACGAAAAGTTCTTGTATTTGAAGATAAAATCTTTTTGCTTCAAAGAAGAAAGATCTAGCTGACTGAAATAAGTTTATTGGATGAAAACCAACAAAAATTGACAAGAACCACGAAAAGTTCTTGTATTTTAAGATAAAATCTGACGCGATTAAAGAAAAAACTTCTCGCTCACTGAAATATGTTCATTTGCTGAAAATCAACAAAACCACGAAAAGTTCTTGTATTTGAAGATAAAATCTTTTTGCTTTGAAGAAGAAAGATCTAGCTGACTGAAATAAGTTTATTGGATGAAAACCAACAAAAATTGACAAGAACCACGAAAAGTTCTTGTATTTTAAGATAAAATCTGACGCGATGAAAGAAAAAACTTCTCACTCGCTGAAATATGTTCATTTGCTGAAAATCAACAAAACCACGAAAAGTTCTTGTATTTGAAGATAAAATCTTTTTGCTTTGAAGAAGAAAGATCTAGCTGACTGAAATAAGTTTATTGGATGAAAACCAACAAAAATTGACAAGAATCACGAAAAGTTCTTGTATTTTAAGATAAAATCTGACGCTATTAAAGAAAAAACTTCTCCCTCGCTGAAATATGTTCATTTGCTGAAAATCAACAAAACCACGAAAAGTTCTTGTATTTGAAGATAAAATCTTTTTGCTTTAAAGAAGAAAGATCTAGCTGAATGAAATAAGGTCATTTGATAAAAATCAACAAAAATTGACAAGAACCACGAAAAGTTTTTGTATTTTCAGATAAAATCTGTCGCTATTAAAGAAAAAACTTCTCGCTCGCTGAAATATGTTCATTTGCTGAAAATCAACAAAACCACAAAAAGTTCTTGTATTTGAAGATAAAATCTTTTTGCTTTGAAGAAGAAAGATCTAGCTGAATGAAATAAGTACATTGGATGAAAACCAACAAAAAATGACAAGAACCACGAAAAGTTCTTGTATTTGAAGATAAAATCTTTTTGCTTTCAAGAAGAAAGATCTCGCTGACTGAAATCAGTTCATAAGATGAAAACTAACAAAAATTGACAAGAACCACGAAAAGTTCTTTTATTTTAAGATAAAATCTTACGCTATTGAAGAAAAAACTTCTAGCTCGCTGAAATATGTTCATTTGCTGAAAATCAACAAAACCACGAAAAGTTCTTGTATTTGAAGAAAAAATCTTTTTGCTTTGAAGAAGAAAGATCCAGCTGACTGAAATAAGTTCATTGGATGAAAACAAACAAAAATTGACAAGAACCACGAAAAGTTCTTGTATTTTAAGATAAAATCTGACGCGATTAAAGAAAAAACTTCTTCCTCGCTGAAACATGTTCATTTGCTGAAAATCAACAAAACCACAAAAAGTTCTTGTATTTGAATATAAAATCTTTTTGCTTTGAAGAAGAAAGATCTAGCTGACTGAAATAAGTTCATTTGATGAAAACCAACAAAAATTGACAAGAACCACGAAAAGTTCTTGTATTTTAAGAGAAAATCTGACGCTATTGAAGAAAAAACTTCCAGCTCGCTGAAATATGTTCATTTGCTGAAAATCAACAAAACCACGAAAAGTTCTTGTATTTGAAGATAAAATCTTTTTGCTTCAAAGAAGAAAGATCTAGCTGACTGAAATAAGTTTATTGGATGAAAACCAACAAAAATTGACAAGAACCACGAAAAGTTCTTGTATTTTAAGATAAAATCTGACGTTATTAAAGAAAAAACTTCTCCCTCGCTGAAATATGTTCATTTGCTGAAAATCAACAAAACCACGAAAAGTTCTTGTATTTGAAGATAAAATCTTTTTGCTTTAAAGAAGAAAGATCTCGCTGACTGAAATAAGTTCATTTGATGAAAATCAACAAAAATTGACAAGAACCACGAAAAGTTTTTGTATTTTCAGATAAAATCTGACGCTATTAAAGAAAAAACTTCTCGCTCGCTGAAATATGTTCATTTGCTGAAAATCAACAAAACCAAGAAAAGTTCTTGTATTTGAAGATAAAATCTTTTTGCTTTGAAGAAGAAAGATCTAGCTGACTGAAATAAGTTTATTGGATGAAAACCAACAAAAATTGACAAGAACCACGAAAAGTTCTTGTATTTTAAGATAAAATCTGACGCGATGAAAGAAAAAACTTCTCACTCGCTGAAATATGTTCATTTGCTGAAAATCAACAAAACCACGAAAAGTTCTTGTATTTGAAGATAAAATCTTTTTGCTTTGAAGAAGAAAGATCTAGCTGACTGAAATAAGTTTATTGGATGAAAACCAACAAAAATTGACAAGAATCACGAAAAGTTCTTGTATTTTAAGATAAAATCTGACGCTATTAAAGAAAAAACTTCTCCCTCGCTGAAATATGTTCATTTGCTGAAAATCAACAAAACCACGAAAAGTTCTTGTATTTGAAGATAAAATCTTTTTGCTTTAAAGAAGAAAGATCTAGCTGAATGAAATAAGGTCATTTGATAAAAATCAACAAAAATTGACAAGAACCACGAAAAGTTTTTGTATTTTCAGATAAAATCTGTCGCTATTAAAGAAAAAACTTCTCGCTCGCTGAAATATGTTCATTTGCTGAAAATCAACAAAACCACAAAAAGTTCTTGTATTTGAAGATAAAATCTTTTTGCTTTGAAGAAGAAAGATCTAGCTGAATGAAATAAGTACATTGGATGAAAACCAACAAAAATTGACAAGAACCACGAAAAGTTCTTGTATTTGAAGATAAAATCTTTTTGATTTCAAGAAGAAAGATCTCGCTGACTGAAATCAGTTCATAAGATGAAAACTAACAAAAATTGACAAGAACCACGAAAAGTTCTTTTATTTTAAGATAAAATCTTACGCTATTGAAGAAAAAACTTCTAGCTCGCTGAAATATGTTCATTTGCTGAAAATCAACAAAACCACGAAAAGTTCTTGTATTTGAAGAAAAAATCTTTTTGCTTTGAAGAAGAAAGATCCAGCTGACTGAAATAAGTTCATTTGATGAAAACCAACAAAAATTGACAAGAACCACGAAAAGTTCTTGTATTTTAAGAGAAAATCTGACGCGATTAAAGAAAAAACTTCCAGCTCGCTGAAATATGTTCATTTGCTGAAAATCAACAAAACCACGAAAAGTTCTTGTATTTGAAGATAAAATCTTTTTGCTTCAAAGAAGAAAGATCTAGCTGACTGAAATAAGTTTATTGGATGAAAACCAACAAAAATTGACAAGAACCACGAAAAGTTCTTGTATTTTAAGATAAAATCTGACGTTATTAAAGAAAAAACTTCTCCCTCGCTGAAATATGTTCATTTGCTGAAAATCAACAAAACCACGAAAAGTTCTTGTATTTGAAGATAAAATCTTTTTGCTTTAAAGAAGAAAGATCTCGCTGACTGAAATAAGTTCATTTGATAAAAATCAACAAAAATTGACAAGAACCACGAAAAGTTTTTGTATTTTCAGATAAAATCTGACGCTATTGAAGAAAAAACTTCTCCCTCGCTGAAATATGTTCATTTGCTGAAAATCAACAAAACCAAGAAAAGTTCTTGTATTTGAAGATAAAATCTTTTTGCTTTGAAGAAGAAAGATCCAGCTGACTGAAATAAGTTCATTGGATGAAAACAAACAAAAATTGACAAGAACCACGAAAGGTTCTTATGTTTTAAGATAAAATCTGACGCGATTAAAGAAAAAACTTCCAGCTCGCTGAAATATGTTCATTTGCTGAAAATGAACAAAACCACGAAAAGTTCTTGTATTTGAAGATAAAATCTTTTTGCTTCAAAGAAGAAAGATCTAGCTGACTGAAATAAGTTTATTGGATGAAAACCAACAAAAATTGACAAGAACCACGAAAAGTTCTTGTATTTTAAGATAAAATCTGACGCGATTAAAGAAAAAACTTCTCGCTCGCTGAAATATGTTCATTTGCTGAAAATCAACAAAACCACGAAAAGTTCTTGTATTTGAAGATAAAATCTTTTTGCTTTGAAGAAGAAAGATCTAGCTGACTGAAATAAGTTTATTGGATGAAAACCAACAAAAATTGACAAGAACCACGAAAAGTTCTTGTATTTTAAGATAAAATCTGACGCTATTAAAGAAAAAACTTCTCCCTCGCTGAAATATGTTCATTTGCTGAAAATCAACAAAACCACGAAAAGTTCTTGTATTTGAAGATAAAATCTTTTTGCTTTCAAGAAGAAAGATCTAGCTGACTGAAATAAGTTCATTTGATAAAAATCAACAAAAATTGACAAGAACCACGAAAAGTTCTTGTATTTTCAGATAAAATCTGACGCTATTAAAGAAAAAACTTCTCGCTCGCTGAAATATGTTCATTTGCTGAAAATCAACAAAATCACGAAAAGTTCTTGTATTTGAAGATAAAATCTTTTTGCTTTGAAGAAGAAAGATCTAGCTGAATGAAATAAGTTCATTGGATGAAAACCAACAAAAATTGACAAGAACCACGAAAAGTTCTTGTATTTGAAGATAAAATCTGTCGCTATTAAAGAAAAAACTTCTCGCTCGCTGAAATATGTTCATTTGCTGAAAATCAACAAAACCACAAAAAGTTCTTGTATTTGAAGATAAAATCTTTTTGCTTTGAAGAAGAAAGATCTAGCTGAATGAAATAAGTACATTGGATGAAAACCAACAAAAATTGACAAGAACCACGAAAAGTTCTTGTATTTGAAGATAAAATCTTTTTGCTTTCAAGAAGAAAGATCTCGCTGACTGAAATCAGTTCATAAGATGAAAACTAACAAAAATTGACAAGAACCACGAAAAGTTCTTTTATTTTAAGATAAAATCTTACGCTATTGAAGAAAAAACTTCTAGCTCGCTGAAATATGTTCATTTGCTGAAAATCAACAAAACCACGAAAAGTTCTTGTATTTGAAGAAAAAATCTTTTTGCTTTGAAGAAGAAAGATCCAGCTGACTGAAATAAGTTCATTGGATGAAAACAAACAAAAATTGACAAGAACCACGAAAAGTTCTTGTATTTTAAGATAAAATCTGACGCGATTAAAGAAAAAACTTCTTCCTCGCTGAAACATGTTCATTTGCTGAAAATCAACAAAACCACAAAAAGTTCTTGTATTTGAATATAAAATCTTTTTGCTTTGAAGAAGAAAGATCTAGCTGACTGAAATAAGTTCATTTGATGAAAACCAACAAAAATTGACAAGAACCACGAAAAGTTCTTGTATTTTAAGAGAAAATCTGACGCTATTGAAGAAAAAACTTCCAGCTCGCTGAAATATGTTCATTTGCTGAAAATCAACAAAACCACGAAAAGTTCTTGTATTTGAAGATAAAATCTTTTTGCTTCAAAGAAGAAAGATCTAGCTGACTGAAATAAGTTTATTGGATGAACTTTTCGTGGTTTTGTTGATTTTCAGCAAATTAACATATTTCAGCGAGCGAGAAGTTTTTTCTTTAATCGCGTCAGATTTTATCTTAAAATACAAGAACTTTTCGTGGTTCTTGTCAATTTTTGTTGGTTTTCATCCAATGAACTTATTTCAGTCAGCTATATCTTTCTTCTTGAAAGCAAAAAAGATTTTATCTTCAAATACAAGAACTTTTCGTGGTTCTTGTCAATTTTTGTTGGTTTTCATCCAATGAACTTATTTCATTCAGCTAGATCTTTCTTCTTCAAAGCAAAAAGATTTTATCTTCAAATACAAGAACTTTTCGTGATTTTGTTGATTTTCAGCAAATGAACATATTTCAGCGAGGGAGAAGTTTTTTCTTTAATAGCGTCAGATTTTATCTTAAAATACAAGAACTTTTCGTGGTTCTTGTCAATTTTTGTTGGTTTTCATCCAATAAACTTATTTCAGTCAGCGAGATCTTTCTTCTTCAAAGCAAAAAGATTTTATCTTCAAATACAAGAAATTTTCGTGGTTTTGTTGATTTTCAGCAAATGAACATATTTCAGCGAGCGAGAAGTTTTTTCTTTAATCGCGTCAGATTTTATCTTAAAATACAAGAACTTTTCGTGGTTCTTGTCAATTTTTGTTGGTTTTCATCCAATGAACTTATTTCAGTGTACTGGATCTTTCTTCTTCAAAGCAAAAAGATTTTATCTTCAAATACAAGAACTTTTCTTGGTTTTGTTGATTTTCAGCAAATGAACATATTTCAGCGAGCTAGAAGTTTTTTCTTCAATAGCGTAAGATTTTATCTTAAAATACAAGAACTTTTCGTGGTTCTTGTCAATTTTTGTTGGTTTTCATCCAATGAACTTATTTCAGTCAGCGAGATCTTTCTTCTTCAAAGCAAAAAGATTTTATTTTCAAATACAAGAATTTTTCGTGGTTTTGTTGATTATCAGCAAATGAACATCTTTCAGCGAGCGAGAAGTTTTTTCTTTAATCGCGTCAGATTTTATCTTAAAATACAAGAACTTTTCGTGGTTCTTGTCAATTTTTGTTGGTTTTCATCCAATGAACTTATTTCAGTCAGCTGGATCTTTCTTCTTCAAAGCAAAAAGATTTTATCTTCAAATACAAGAACTTTTCGTGGTTTTGTTGATTTTCAGCAAATGAACATATTTCAGTGAGCGAGAAGTTTTTTCTTTAATAGCGTCAGATTTTATCTTAAAATACAAAAACTTTTCGTGGTTCTTGTCAATTTTTGTTGATTTTCATCAAATGAACTTATTTCAGTCAGCTCGATCTTTCTTCTTTAAAGCAAAAAGATTTTATCTTCAAATACAAGAACTTTTTGTGGTTTTGTTGATTTTCAGCAAATGAACATATTTCAGCGAGGGAGAAGTTTTTTCTTTAATAGCGTCAGATTTTATCTTAAAATACAAGAACTTTTCGTGGTTCTTGTCAATTTTTGTTGCTTTTCATCTTATGAACTTATTTCAGTCAGAGAGATCTTTCTTCTTTAAAGCAAAAAGATTTTATCTTCTAATACAAGAACTTGTTGTGGTTTTGTTGATTTTCAGCAAATGAACATATTTCAGCGAGGGAGAAGTTTTTTCTTTAATAGCGTCAGATTTTATCTTAAAATACAAAAACTTTTCGTGGTTCTTGTCAATTTTTCTTGATTTTCATCAAATGAACTTATTTCAGTCAGCTAGATCTTTCTTCTTTCAAGCATAAAGATTTTATCTTCAAATACAAGAACTTTTTGTGGTTTTGTTGATTTTCAGCAAATGAACATATTTCAGCGAGGGAGAAGTTTTTTCTTTAATAGCGTCAGATTTTATGTTAAAATACAAGAACTTTTCGTGGTTCGTGTCAATTTTTGTTAGTTTTCATCTTATGAACTGATTTCAGTCAGCTAGATCTTTCTTCTTGAAAGCAAAAAGATTTTATCTTCAAATACAAGAACTTTTCGTGATTTTGTTGATTTTCAGCAAATGAACATATTTCAGCGAGCGAGAAGTTTTTTCTTTAATAGCGTCAGATTTTATCTTAAAATACAAAAACTTTTCGTGGTTCTTGTCAATTTTTGTTGATTTTCATCAAATGAACTTATTTCAGTCAGCTTGATCTTTCTTCTTTAAAGCAAAAAGATTTTATCTTCAAATACAAGAACTTTTTGTGGTTTTGTTGATTTTCAGCAAATGAACATATTTCAGCGAGCGAGAAGTTTTTTCTTTAATCGCGTCAGATTTTATCTTAAAATACAAGAACTTTTCGTGGTTCTTGTCAATTTTTGTTGGTTTTCATCCAATAAACTTATTTCAGTCAGCGAGATCTTTCTTCTTCAAAGCAAAAAGATTTTATCTTCAAATACAAGAACTTTTCGTGGTTTTGTTGATTTTCAGCAAATGAACATATTTCAGTGAGCGAGAAGTTTTTTCTTTAATCGCGTCAGATTTTATCTTAAAATACAAGAACTTTTCGTGGTTCTTGTCAATTTTTTTTGGTTTTCATCCAATGAACTTATTTCAGTCAGCGAGATCTTTCTTCTTCAAAGCAAAAAGATTTTATCTTCAAATACAAGAACTTTTCGTGGTTTTGTTGATTTTCAGCAAATGAACATATTTCAGCGAGCGAGAAGTTTTTTCTTTAATCGCGTCAGATTTTATCTTAAAATACAAGAACTTTTCGTGGTTCTTGTCAATTTTTGTTGGATTTCATCCAATGAACTTATTTCAGTCAGCTGGATCTTTCTTCTTCAAAGCAAAAAGATTTTATCTTCAAATACAAGAACTTTTCGTGGTTTTGTTGATTTTCAGCAAATGAACATATTTCAGTGAGCGAGAAGTTTTTTCTTTAATAGCGTCAGATTTTATCTTAAAATACAAAAACTTTTCGTGGTTCTTGTCAATTTTTGTTGATTTTCATCAAATGAACTTATTTCAGTCAGCTAGATCTTTCTTCTTTAAAGCAAAAAGATTTTATCTTCAAATACAAGAACTTTTTGTGGTTTTGTTGATTTTCAGCAAATGAACATATTTCAGCGAGGGAGAAGTTTTTTCTTTAATAGCGTCAGATTTTATCTTAAAATACAAGAACTTTTCGTGGTTCTTGTCAATTTTTGTTGCTTTTCATCTTATGAACTTATTTCAGTCAGCGAGATCTTTCTTCTTTAAAGCAAAAAGATTTTATCTTCAAATACAAGAACTTTTTGTGGTTTTGTTGATTTTCAGCAAATGAACATATTTCAGCGAGGGAGAAGTTTTTTCTTTAATAGCGTCAGATTTTATCTTAAAATACAAGAACTTTTCGTGGTTCTTGTCAATTTTTGTTGGTTTTCATCCAATAAACTTATTTCAGTCAGCGAGATCTTTCTTCTTCAAAGCAAAATGATTTTATCTTCAAATACAAGAATTTTTCGTGGTTTTGTTGATTTTCAGCAAATGAACATATTTCAGCGAGCGAGAAGTTTTTTCTTTAATAGCGTCAGATTTTATCTTAAAATACAAGAACTTTTCGTGGTTCTTGTCAATTTTTGTTGGTTTTCATCCAATGAACTTATTTCAGTCAGCTGGAACTTTCTTCTTCAAAGCAAAAAGATTTTATTTTCAAATACAAGAACTTTTCGTGGTTTTGTTGATTTTCAGCAAATGAACATATTTCAGTGAGCGAGAAGTTTTTTCTTTAATAGCGTCAGATTTTATCTTAAAATACAAAAACTTTTCGTGGTTCTTGTCAATTTTTGTTGATTTTCATCAAATGAACTTATTTCAGTCAGCTCGATCTTTCTTCTTTGAAGCAAAAAGATTTTATCTTCAAATACAAGAACTTTTTGTGGTTTTGTTGATTTTCAGCAAATGAACATATTTCAGCGAGGGAGAAGTTTTTTCTTTAATATCGTCAGATTTTATCTTAAAATACAAGAACTTTTCGTGGTTCATGTCAATTTTTGTTGGTTTTCATCCAATAAACTTATTTCAGTCAGCGAGATCTTTCTTCTTCAAAGCAAAAAGATTTTATCTTCAAATACAAGAACTTTTTGTGGTTTTGTTGATTTTCAGCAAATGAACATATTTCAGCGAGCGAGAAGTTTTTTCTTTAATCGCGTCAGATTTTATCTGAAAATACAAGAACTTTTCGTGGTTCTTGTCAATTTTTGTTGGTTTTCATCCAATGAACTTATTTCAGTCAGCTCGATCTTTCTTCTTCAAAGCAAAAAGATTTTATCTTCAAATACAAGAACTTTTCTTGGTTTTGTTGATTTTCAGCAAATGAACATATTTCAGCGAGCGAGAAGTTTTTTCTTCAATTGCGTAAGATTTTATCTTAAAATACAAGAACTTTTCGTGGTTCTTGTCAATTTTTGTTAGTTTTCATCTTATGAACTTATTTCAGTCAGCGAGATCTTTCTTCTTCAAAGCAAAAAGATTTTGTCTTCAAATACAAGAACTTTTCGTGGTTCTTGTCAATTTTTGTTGGTTTTCATCCAATGAACTTATTTCAGTCAGCTGGATCTTTCTTCTTCAAAGCAAAAAGATTTTGTCTTCAAATACAAGAACTTTTCGTGGTTCTTGTCAATTTTTTTTGGTTTTCATCCAATGAACTTATTTCAGTCAGCGAGATCTTTCTTCTTCAAAGCAAAAAGATTTTATCTTCAAATACAAGAACTTTTCGTGGTTTTGTTGATTTTCAGCAAATGAACATATTTCAGCGAGCGAGAAGTTTTTTCTTTAATCGCGTCAGATTTTATCTTAAAATACAAGAACTTTTCGTGGTTCTTGTCAATTTTTGTTGGATTTCATCCAATGAACTTATTTCAGTCAGCTGGATCTTTCTTCTTCAAAGCAAAAAGATTTTATCTTCAAATACAAGAACTTTTCGTGGTTTTGTTGATTTTCAGCAAATGAACATATTTCAGTGAGCGAGAAGTTTTTTCTTTAATAGCGTCAGATTTTATCTTAAAATACAAAAACTTTTCGTGGTTCTTGTCAATTTTTGTTGATTTTCATCAAATGAACTTATTTCAGTCAGCTAGATCTTTCTTCTTTAAAGCAAAAAGATTTTATCTTCAAATACAAGAACTTTTTGTGGTTTTGTTGATTTTCAGCAAATGAACATATTTCAGCGAGGGAGAAGTTTTTTCTTTAATAGCGTCAGATTTTATCTTAAAATACAAGAACTTTTCGTGGTTCTTGTCAATTTTTGTTGCTTTTCATCTTATGAACTTATTTCAGTCAGCGAGATCTTTCTTCTTTAAAGCAAAAAGATTTTATCTTCAAATACAAGAACTTTTTGTGGTTTTGTTGATTTTCAGCAAATGAACATATTTCAGCGAGGGAGAAGTTTTTTCTTTAATAGCGTCAGATTTTATCTTAAAATACAAAAACTTTTCGTGGTTCTTGTCAATTTTTCTTGATTTTCATCAAATGAACTTATTTCAGTCAGCTAGATCTTTCTTCTTTAAAGCATAAAGATTTTATCTTCAAATACAAGAACTTTTTGTGGTTTTGTTGATTTTCAGCAAATGAACATATTTCAGCGAGGGAGAAGTTTTTTCTTTAATAGCGTCAGATTTTATGTTAAAATACAAGAACTTTTCGTGGTTCGTGTCAATTTTTGTTAGTTTTCATCTTATGAACTGATTTCAGTCAGCTAGATCTTTCTTCTTGAACGCAAAAAGATTTTATCTTCAAATACAAGAACTTTTCGTGGTTCTTGTCAATTTTTGTTAGTTTTCATCCAATGAACTTATTTCAGTCAGCGAGATCTTTCTTCTTCAAAGCAAAAAGATTTTATCTTCAAATACAAGAACTTTTCGTGATTTTGTTGATTTTCAGCAAATGAACATATTTCAGCGAGCGAGAAGTTTTTTCTTTAATAGCGTCAGATTTTATCTTAAAATACAAAAACTTTTCGTGGTTCTTGTCAATTTTTGTTGATTTTCATCAAATGAACTTATTTCAGTCAGCTTGATCTTTCTTCTTTAAAGCAAAAAGATTTTATCTTCAAATACAAGAACTTTTTGTGGTTTTGTTGATTTTCAGCAAATGAACATATTTCAGCGAGCGAGAAGTTTTTTCTTTAATCGCGTCAGATTTTATCTTAAAATACAAGAACTTTTCGTGGTTCTTGTCAATTTTTGTTGGTTTTCATCCAATAAACTTATTTCAGTCAGCGAGATCTTTCTTCTTCAAAGCAAAAAGATTTTATCTTCAAATACAAGAACTTTTCGTGGTTTTGTTGATTTTCAGCAAATGAACATATTTCAGTGAGCGAGAAGTTTTTTCTTTAATCGCGTCAGATTTTATCTTAAAATACAAGAACTTTTCGTGGTTCTTGTCAATTTTTGTTGGTTTTCATCCAATGAACTTATTTCAGTCAGCTGGATCTTTCTTCTTCAAAGCAAAAAGATTTTGTCTTCAAATACAAGAACTTTTCGTGGTTCTTGTCAATTTTTTTTGGTTTTCATCCAATGAACTTATTTCAGTCAGCGAGATCTTTCTTCTTCAAAGCAAAAAGATTTTATCTTCAAATACAAGAACTTTTCGTGGTTTTGTTGATTTTCAGCAAATGAACATATTTCAGCGAGCGAGAAGTTTTTTCTTTAATCGCGTCAGATTTTATCTTAAAATACAAGAACTTTTCGTGGTTCTTGTCAATTTTTGTTGGATTTCATCCAATGAACTTATTTCAGTCAGCTGGATCTTTCTTCTTCAAAGCAAAAAGATTTTATCTTCAAATACAAGAACTTTTCGTGGTTTTGTTGATTTTCAGCAAATGAACATATTTCAGTGAGCGAGAAGTTTTTTCTTTAATAGCGTCAGATTTTATCTTAAAATACAAAAACTTTTCGTGGTTCTTGTCAATTTTTGTTGATTTTCATCAAATGAACTTATTTCAGTCAGCTCGATCTTTCTTCTTTGAAGCAAAAAGATTTTATCTTCAAATACAAGAACTTTTTGTGGTTTTGTTGATTTTCAGCAAATGAACATATTTCAGCGAGGGAGAAGTTTTTTCTTTAATAGCGTCAGATTTTATCTTAAAATACAAGAACTTTTCGTGGTTCTTGTCAATTTTTGTTGCTTTTCATCTTATGAACTTATTTCAGTCAGCGAGATCTTTCTTCTTTAAAGCAAAAAGATTTTATCTTCAAATACAAGAACTTTTTGTGGTTTTGTTGATTTTCAGCAAATGAACATATTTCAGCGAGGGAGAAGTTTTTTCTTTAATAGCGTCAGATTTTATCTTAAAATACAAGAACTTTTCGTGGTTCTTGTCAATTTTTGTTGGTTTTCATCCAATAAACTTATTTCAGTCAGCGAGATCTTTCTTCTTCAAAGCAAAATGATTTTATCTTCAAATACAAGAATTTTTCGTGGTTTTGTTGATTTTCAGCAAATGAACATATTTCAGCGAGCGAGAAGTTTTTTCTTTAATCGCGTCAGATTTTATCTTAAAATACAAGAACTTTTCGTGGTTCTTGTCAATTTTTGTTGGTTTTCATCCAATGAACTTATTTCAGTCAGCTGGAACTTTCTTCTTCAAAGCAAAAAGATTTTATTTTCAAATACAAGAACTTTTCGTGGTTTTGTTGATTTTCAGCAAATGAACATATTTCAGTGAGCGAGAAGTTTTTTCTTTAATAGCGTCAGATTTTATCTTAAAATACAAAAACTTTTCGTGGTTCTTGTCAATTTTTGTTGATTTTCATCAAATGAACTTATTTCAGTCAGCTAGATCTTTCTTCTTTAAAGCAAAAAGATTTTATCTTCAAATACAAGAACTTTTTGTGGTTTTGTTGATTTTCAGCAAATGAACATATTTCAGCGAGGGAGAAGTTTTTTCTTTAATATCGTCAGATTTTATCTTAAAATACAAGAACTTTTCGTGGTTCATGTCAATTTTTGTTGGTTTTCATCCAATAAACTTATTTCAGTCAGCGAGATCTTTCTTCTTCAAAGCAAAAAGATTTTATCTTCAAATACAAGAACTTTTTGTGGTTTTGTTGATTTTCAGCAAATGAACATATTTCAGCGAGCGAGAAGTTTTTTCTTTAATAGCGTCAGATTTTATCTTAAAATACAAAAACTTTTCGTGGTTCTTGTCAATTTTTCTTGATTTTCATCAAATGAACTTATTTCAGTCAGCTAGATCTTTCTTCTTTAAAGCATAAAGATTTTATCTTCAAATACAAGAACTTTTTGTGGTTTTGTTGATTTTCAGCAAATGAACATATTTCAGCGAGGGAGAAGTTTTTTCTTTAATAGCGTCAGATTTTATGTTAAAATACAAGAACTTTTCGTGGTTCGTGTCAATTTTTGTTAGTTTTCATCTTATGAACTGATTTCAGTCAGCTAGATCTTTCTTCTTGAAAGCAAAAAGATTTTATCTTCAAATACAAGAACTTTTCGTGGTTCTTGTCAATTTTTGTTAGTTTTCATCCAATGAACTTATTTCAGTCAGCGAGATCTTTCTTCTTCAAAGCAAAAAGATTTTATCTTCAAATACAAGAACTTTTCGTGATTTTGTTGATTTTCAGCAAATGAACATATTTCAGCGAGCGAGAAGTTTTTTCTTTAATAGCGTCAGATTTTATCTTAAAATACAAAAACTTTTCGTGGTTCTTGTCAATTTTTGTTGATTTTCATCAAATGAACTTATTTCAGTCAGCTTGATCTTTCTTCTTTAAAGCAAAAAGATTTTATCTTCAAATACAAGAACTTTTTGTGGTTTTGTTGATTTTCAGCAAATGAACATATTTCAGCGAGCGAGAAGTTTTTTCTTTAATCGCGTCAGATTTTATCTTAAAATACAAGAACTTTTCGTGGTTCTTGTCAATTTTTGTTGGTTTTCATCCAATAAACTTATTTCAGTCAGCGAGATCTTTCTTCTTCAAAGCAAAAAGATTTTATCTTCAAATACAAGAACTTTTCGTGGTTTTGTTGATTTTCAGCAAATGAACATATTTCAGTGAGCGAGAAGTTTTTTCTTTAATCGCGTCAGATTTTATCTTAAAATACAAGAACTTTTCGTGGTTCTTGTCAATTTTTGTTGGTTTTCATCCAATGAACTTATTTCAGTCAGCTGGATCTTTCTTCTTCAAAGCAAAAAGATTTTGTCTTCAAATACAAGAACTTTTCGTGGTTCTTGTCAATTTTTTTTGGTTTTCATCCAATGAACTTATTTCAGTCAGCGAGATCTTTCTTCTTCAAAGCAAAAAGATTTTATCTTCAAATACAAGAACTTTTCGTGGTTTTGTTGATTTTCAGCAAATGAACATATTTCAGCGAGGGAGAAGTTTTTTCTTTAATATCGTCAGATTTTATCTTAAAATACAAGAACTTTTCGTGGTTCATGTCAATTTTTGTTGGTTTTCATCCAATAAACTTATTTCAGTCAGCGAGATCTTTCTTCTTCAAAGCAAAAAGATTTTATCTTCAAATACAAGAACTTTTTGTGGTTTTGTTGATTTTCAGCAAATGAACATATTTCAGCGAGCGAGAAGTTTTTACTTTAATCGCGTCAGATTTTATCTGAAAATACAAGAACTTTTCGTGGTTCTTGTCAATTTTTGTTGGTTTTCATCCAATGAACTTATTTCAGTCAGCTGGATCTTTCTTCTTCAAAGCAAAAAGATTTTATCTTCAAATACAAGAACTTTTCTTGGTTTTGTTGATTTTCAGCAAATGAACATATTTCAGCGAGCTAGAAGTTTTTTCTTCAATAGCGTAAGATTTTATCTTAAAATACAAGAACTTTTCGTGGTTCTTGTCAATTTTTGTTAGTTTTCATCTTATGAACTTATTTCAGTCAGCGAGATCTTTCTTCTTCAAAGCAAAAAGATTTTGTCTTCAAATACAAGAACTTTTCGTGGTTCTTGTCAATTTTTGTTGGTTTTCATCCAATGAACTTATTTCAGTCAGCGAGATCTTTCTTCTTCAAAGCAAAAAGATTTTATCTTCAAATACAAGAACTTTTCGTGGTTTTGTTGATTTTCAGCAAATGAACATATTTCAGCGAGCGAGAAGTTTTTTCTTTAATCGCGTCAGATTTTATCTTAAAATACAAGAACTTTTCGTGGTTCTTGTCAATTTTTGTTGGTTTTCATCCAATGAACTTATTTCAGTCAGCTGGATCTTTCTTCTTCAAAGCAAAAAGATTTTATCTTCAAATACAAGAACTTTTCATGGTTTTGTTGATTTTCAGCAAATGAACATATTTCAGTGAGCGAGAAGTTTTTTCTTTAATAGCGTCAGATTTTATCTTAAAATACAAGAACTTTTCGTGGTTCTTGTCAATTTTTGTTGCTTTTCATCTTATGAACTTATTTCAGTCAGCGAGATCTTTCTTCTTTAAAGCAAAAAGATTTTATCTTCAAATACAAGAACTTTTTGTGGTTTTGTTGATTTTCAGCAAATGAACATATTTCAGCGAGGGAGAAGTTTTTTCTTTAATAGCGTCAGATTTTATCTTAAAATACAAGAACTTTTCGTGGTTCTTGTCAATTTTTGTTGGTTTTCATCCAATAAACTTATTTCAGTCAGCGAGATCTTTCTTCTTCAAAGCAAAATGATTTTATCTTCAAATACAAGAATTTTTCGTGGTTTTGTTGATTTTCAGCAAATGAACATATTTCAGCGAGCGAGAAGTTTTTTCTTTAATCGCGTCAGATTTTATCTTAAAATACAAGAACTTTTCGTGGTTCTTGTCAATTTTTGTTGGTTTTCATCCAATGCACTTATTTCAGTCAGCTGGAACTTTCTTCTTCAAAGCAAAAAGATTTTATTTTCAAATACAAGAACTTTTCGTGGTTTTGTTGATTTTCAGCAAATCAACATATTTCAGTGAGCGAGAAGTTTTTTCTTTAATAGCGTCAGATTTTATCTTAAAATACAAAAACTTTTCGTGGTTCTTGTCAATTTTTGTTGATTTTCATCAAATGAACTTATTTCAGTCAGCGAGATCTTTCTTCTTTAAAGCAAAAAGATTTTATCCTCAAATACAAGAACTTTTTGTGGTTTTGTTGATTTTCAGCAAATGAACATATTTCAGCGAGCGAGAAGTTTTTTCTTTAATCGCGTCAGATTTTATCTGAAAATACAAGACCTTTTCGTGGTTCTTGTCAATTTTTGTTAGTTTTCATCTTATGAACTTATTTCAGTCAGCGAGATCTTTCTTCTTCAAAGCAAAAAGATTTTGTCTTCAAATACAAGAACTTTTCGTGGTTCTTGTCAATTTTTGTTGGTTTTCATCCAATGAACTTATTTCAGTCAGCGAGATCTTTCTTCTTCAAAGCAAAAAGATTTTATCTTCAAATACAAGAACTTTTGGTGGTTTTGTTGATTTTCAGCAAATGAACATATTTCAGCGAGCGAGAAGTTTTTTCTTTAATCGCGTCAGATTTTATCTTAAAATACAAGAACTTTTCGTGGTTCTTGTCAATTTTTGTTGGTTTTCATCCAATGAACTTATTTCAGTCAGCTGGATCTTTCTTCTTCAAAGCAAAAAGATTTTATCTTCAAATACAAGAACTTTTCGTGGTTTTGTTGATTTTCAGCAAATGAACATATTTCAGTGAGCGAGAAGTTTTTTCTTTAATAGCGTCAGATTTTAGCTTAAAATACAAGAACTTTTCGTGGTTCTTGTCAATTTTTGTTGGTTTTCATCCAATGAACTTATTTCAGTCAGCTGGATCTTTCTTCTTCAAAGCAAAAAGATTTTATCTTCAAATACAAGAACTTTTCGTGGTTTTGTTGATTTTCAGCAAATGAACATATTTCAGCGAGCGAGAAGTTTTTTCTTTAATCGCGTCAGATTTTATCTTAAAATACAAGAACTTTTCGTGGTTCTTGTCAATTTTTGTTGGTTTTCATCCAATGAACTTATTTCAGTCAGCTGGATCTTTCTTCTTCAAAGCAAAAAGATTTTATCTTCAAATACAAGAACTTTTCATGGTTTTGTTGATTTTCAGCAAATGAACATATTTCAGTGAGCGAGAAGTTTTTTCTTTAATAGCGTCAGATTTTATCTTAAAATACAAAAACTTTTCGTGGTTCTTGTCAATTTTTGTTGATTTTCATCAAATGAACTTATTTCAGTCAGCTAGATCTTTCTTCTTTAAAGCAAAAAGATTTTATCTTCAAATACAAGAACTTTTTGTGGTTTTGTTGATTTTTAGCAAATGAACATATTTCAGCGAGGGAGAAGTTTTTTCTTTAATAGCGTCAGATTTTATCTTAAAATACAAGAACTTTTCGTGGTTCTTGTCAATTTTTGTTGGTTTTCATCCAATAAACTTATTTCAGTCAGCGAGATCTTTCTTCTTCAAAGCAAAAAGATTTTATCTTCAAATACAAGAACTTTTCGTGGTTTTGTTGATTTTCAGCAAATGAACATATTTCAGCGAGCGAGAAGTTTTTTCTTTAATCGCGTCAGATTTTATCTTAAAATACAAGAACTTTTCGTGGTTCTTGTCAATTTTTGTTGGTTTTCATCCAATGAACTTATTTCAGTCAGCTGGATCTTTCTTCTTCAAAGCAAAAAGATTTTATCTTCAAATACAAGAACTTTTCTTGGTTTTGTTGATTTTCAGCAAATGAACATATTTCAGCGAGCTAGAAGTTTTTTCTTCAATAGCGTAAGATTTTATCTTAAAATACAAGAACTTTTCGTGGTTCTTGTCAATTTTTGTTAGTTTTCATCTTATGAACTTATTTCAGTCAGCGAGATCTTTCTTCTTCAAAGCAAAAAGATTTTGTCTTCAAATACAAGAACTTTTCGTGGTTCTTGTCAATTTTTGTTGGTTTTCATCCAATGAACTTATTTCAGTCAGCGAGATCTTTCTTCTTCAAAGCAAAAAGATTTTATCTTCAAATACAAGAACTTTTCGTGGTTTTGTTGATTTTCAGCAAATGAACATATTTCAGCGAGGGAGAAGTTTTTTCTTTAATCGCGTCAGATTTTATCTTAAAATACAAGAACTTTTCGTGGTTCTTGTCAATTTTTGTTGGTTTTCATCCAATGAACTTATTTCAGTCAGCTGGATCTTTCTTCTTCAAAGCAAAAAGATTTTATCTTCAAATACAAGAACTTTTCGTGGTTTTGTTGATTTTCAGCAAATGAACATATTTCAGTGAGCGAGAAGTTTTTTCTTTAATAGCGTCAGATTTTATCTTAAAATACAAAAACTTTTCGTGGTTCTTGTCAATTTTTGTTGATTTTCATCCAATGAACTTATTTCAGTCAGCTAGATCTTTCTTCTTTAAAGCACAAAGATTTTATCTTCAAATACAAGAACTTTTTGTGGTTTTGTTGATTTTCAGCAAATGAACATATTTCAGCGAGGGAGAAGTTTTTTCTTTAATAGCGTCAGATTTTATCTTAAAATACAAGAACTTTTCGTGGTTCTTGTCAATTTTTGTTGCTTTTCATCTTATGAACTTATTTCAGTCAGCGAGATCTTTCTTCTTTAAAGCAAAAAGATTTTATCTTCAAATACAAGAACTTTTCGTGGTTTTGTTGATTTTCAGCAAATGAACATATTTCAGCGAGCGAGAAGTTTTTTCTTTAATCGCGTCAGATTTTATCTTAAAATACAAGAACTTTTCGTGGTTCTTGTCAATTTTTGTTGGTTTTCATCCAATGAACTTATTTCAGTCAGCTGGATCTTTCTTCTTCAAAGCAAAAAGATTTTATTTTCAAATACAAGAACTTTTCATGGTTTTGTTGATTTTCAGCAAATGAACATATTTCAGTGAGCGAGAAGTTTTTTCTTTAATAGCGTCAGATTTTATCTTAAAATACAAAAACTTTTCGTGGTTCTTGTCAATTTTTGTTGATTTTCATCAAATGAACTTTTTTCAGTCAGCTAGATCTTGCTTCTTTAAAGCAAAAAGATTTTATCTTCAAATACAAGAACTTTTTGTGGTTTTGTTGATTTTCAGCAAATGAACATATTTCAGCGAGGGAGAAGTTTTTTCTTTAATATCGTCAGATTTTATCTTAAAATACAAGAACTTTTCGTGGTTCATGTCAATTTTTGTTGGTTTTCATCCAATAAACTTATTTCAGTCAGCGAGATCTTTCTTCTTCAAAGCAAAAAGATTTTATCTTCAAATACAAGAACTTTTCGTGGTTTTGTTGATTTTCAGCAAATGAACATATTTCAGCGAGCTAGAAGTTTTTTCTTCAATAGCGTAAGATTTTATCTTAAGATACAAGAACTTTTCGTGGTTCTTGTCAATTTTTGTTAGTTTTCATCTTATGAACTTATTTCAGTCAGCGAGATCTTTCTTCTTCAAAGCAAAAAGATTTTGTCTTCAAATACAAGAACTTTTCGTGGTTCTTGTCAATTTTTGTTGGTTTTCATCCAATGAACTTATTTCAGTCAGCGAGATCTTTCTTCTTCAAAGGAAAAAGATTTTATCATCAAATACAAGAACTTTTGGTGGTTTTGTTGATTTTCAGCAAATGAACATATTTCAGCGAGCGAGAAGTTTTTTCTTTAATCGCGTCAGATTTTATCTTAAAATACAAGAACTTTTCGTGGTTCTTGTCAATTTTTGTTGGTTTTCATCCAATGAACTTATTTCAGTCAGCTGGATCTTTCTTCTTCAAAGCAAAAAGATTTTATCTTCAAATACAAGAACTTTTCGTGGTTTTGTTGATTTTCAGCAATTGAACATATTTCAGTGAGCGAGAAGTTTTTTCTTTAATAGCGTCAGATTTTATCTTAAAATACAAAAACTTTTCGTGGTTCTTGTCAATTTTTGTTGATTTTCATCAAATGAACTTATTTCAGTCAGCTAGATCTTTCTTCTTTAAAGCAAAAAGATTTTATCTTCAAATACAAGAACTTTTTGTGGTTTTGTTGATTTTCAGCAAATGAACATATTTCAGCGAGGGAGAAGTTTTTTCTTTAATAGCGTCAGATTTTATCTTAAAATACAAGAACTTTTCGTGGTTCTTGTCAATTTTTGTTGGTTTTCATCCAATGAACTTATTTCAGTCAGCGAGATCTTTCTTCTTCAAAGCAAAAAGATTTTATCTTCAAATACAAGAACTTTTCGTGGTTTTGTTGATTTTCAGCAAATGAACATATTTCAGCGAGGGAGAAGTTTTTTCTTTAATCGCGTCAGATTTTATCTTAAAATACAAGAACTTTTCGTGGTTCTTGTCAATTTTTGTTGGTTTTCATCCAATGAACTTATTTCAGTCAGCTGGATCTTTCTACTTCAAAGCAAAAAGATTTTATCTTCAAATACAAGAACTTTTCGTGGTTTTGTTGATTTTCAGCAAATGAACATATTTCAGTGAGCGAGAAGTTTTTTCTTTAATAGCGTCAGATTTTATCTTAAAATACAAAAACTTTTCGTGGTTCTTGTCAATTTTTGTTGATTTTCATCCAATGAACTTATTTCAGTCAGCTAGATCTTTCTTCTTTAAAGCAAAAAGATTTTATCTTCAAATACAAGAACTTTTTGTGGTTTTGTTGATTTTCAGCAAATGAACATATTTCAGCGAGGGAGAAGTTTTTTCTTTAATAGCGTCAGATTTTATCTTAAAATACAAGAACTTTTCGTGGTTCTTGTCAATTTTTGTTGCTTTTCATCTTATGAACTTATTTCAGTCAGCGAGATCTTTCTTCTTTAAAGCAAAAAGATTTTATCTTCAAATACAAGAACTTTTCGTGGTTTTGTTGATTTTCAGCAAATGAACATATTTCAGCGAGCGAGAAGTTTTTTCTTTAATCGCGTCAGATTTTATCTTAAAATACAAGAACTTTTCGTGGTTCTTGTCAATTTTTGTTGGTTTTCATCCAATGAACTTATTTCAGTCAGCTGGATCTTTCTTCTTCAAAGCAAAAAGATTTTATTTTCAAATACAAGAACTTTTCATGGTTTTGTTGATTTTCAGCAAATGAACATATTTCAGTGAGCGAGAAGTTTTTTCTTTAATAGCGTCAGATTTTATCTTAAAATACAAAAACTTTTCGTGGTTCTTGTCAATTTTTGTTGATTTTCATCAAATGAACTTTTTTCAGTCAGCTAGATCTTGCTTCTTTAAAGCAAAAAGATTTTATCTTCAAATACAAGAACTTTTTGTGGTTTTGTTGATTTTCAGCAAATGAACATATTTCAGCGAGGGAGAAGTTTTTTCTTTAATATCGTCAGATTTTATCTTAAAATACAAGAACTTTTCGTGGTTCATGTCAATTTTTGTTGGTTTTCATCCAATAAACTTATTTCAGTCAGCGAGATCTTTCTTCTTCAAAGCAAAAAGATTTTATCTTCAAATACAAGAACTTTTCGTGGTTTTGTTGATTTTCAGCAAATGAACATATTTCAGCGAGCTAGAAGTTTTTTCTTCAATAGCGTAAGATTTTATCTTAAGATACAAGAACTTTTCGTGGTTCTTGTCAATTTTTGTTAGTTTTCATCTTATGAACTTATTTCAGTCAGCGAGATCTTTCTTCTTCAAAGCAAAAAGATTTTGTCTTCAAATACAAGAACTTTTCGTGGTTCTTGTCAATTTTTGTTGGTTTTCATCCAATGAACTTATTTCAGTCAGCGAGATCTTTCTTCTTCAAAGGAAAAAGATTTTATCATCAAATACAAGAACTTTTGGTGGTTTTGTTGATTTTCAGCAAATGAACATATTTCAGCGAGCGAGAAGTTTTTTCTTTAATCGCGTCAGATTTTATCTTAAAATACAAGAACTTTTCGTGGTTCTTGTCAATTTTTGTTGGTTTTCATCCAATGAACTTATTTCAGTCAGCTGGATCTTTCTTCTTCAAAGCAAAAAGATTTTATCTTCAAATACAAGAACTTTTCGTGGTTTTGTTGATTTTCAGCAAATGAACATATTTCAGTGAGCGAGAAGTTTTTTCTTTAATAGCGTCAGATTTTATCTTAAAATACAAAAACTTTTCGTGGTTCTTGTCAATTTTTGTTGATTTTCATCAAATGAACTTATTTCAGTCAGCGAGATCTTTCTTCTTTAAAGCAAAAAGATTTTATCTTCAAATACAAGAACTTTTTGTGGTTTTGTTGATTTTCAGCAAATGAACATATTTCAGCGAGGGAGAAGTTTTTTCTTTAATAGCGTCAGATTTTATCTTAAAATACAAGAACTTTTCGTGGTTCTTGTCAATTTTTGTTGCTTTTCATCTTATGAACTTATTTCAGTCAGCGAGATCTTTCTTTTTCAAAGCAAAAAGATTTTATCTTCAAATACAAGAACTTTTTGTGGTTTTGTTGATTTTCAGCAAATGAACATATTTCAGCGAGCGAGAAGTTTTTTCTTTCATCGCGTCAGATTTTATCTTAAAATACAAGAAATTTTCGTGGTTCTTGTCAATTTTTGTTGGTTTTCATCCAATAAACTTATTTCAGTCAGCGAGATCTTTCTTCTTCAAAGCAAAAAGATTTTATCTTCAAATGCAAGAACTTTTCGTGGTTTTGTTGATTTTCAGCAAATGAACATATTTCAGCGAGCGAGAAGTTTTTTCTTTAATCGCGTCAGATTTTATCTTAAAATACAAGAACTTTTCGTGGTTCTTGTCAATTTTTGTTGGTTTTCATCCAATGAACTTATTTCAGTCAGCTGGATCTTTCTTCTTCAAAGCAAAAAGATTTTATCTTCAAATACAAGAACTTTTCGTGGTTTTGTTGATTTTCAGCAAATGAACATATTTCAGCGAGCAAGAAGTTTTTTCATCAATAGCGTCAGATGTTATCTTAAAATACAAGAACTTTTCGTGGTTCTTGTCAATTCTTGTTAGTTTTCATCTTATGAACTGATTTCAGTCAGCTAGATCTTTCTTCTTGAAAGCAAAAAGATTTTATCTTCAAATACAAGAACTTTTCGTGGTTCTTGTCAATTTTTGTTGGTTTTCATCCAATGAACTTATTTCAGTCAGCTAGATCTTTCTTCTTCAAAGCAAAAAGATTTTATCTTCAAATACAAGAACTTTTGGTGGTTTTGTTGATTTTCAGCAAATGAACATATTTCAGCGAGCAAGAAGTTTTTTCTTTAATAGCGTCAGATTTTATCTTAAAATACAAGAACTTTTCGTGGTTCTTGTCAATTTTTGTTGGTTTTCATCCAATAAACTGATTTCAGTCAGCTCGATCTTTCTTCTTGAAAGCAAAAAGATTTTATCTTCAAATACAAGAACTTTTCGTGGTTTTGTTGATTTTCAGCAAATGAACATATTTCAGCGAGCGAGAAGTTTTTTTCTTTAATCGCGTCAGATTTTATCTTAAAATACAACAACGTTTCGTGGTTATTGTCAATTTTTGTTGGTTTTGGTCCAATGAACTCATTTCAGTCAGCTGGATCTTTCTTCTTCAAAGCAAAAAGATTTTATCTTAAAATACAAGAACTTTTCGTGGTTCTTGTCAATTTATGTTGGTTTTCATCCAATGATCTTATTTCAGTCAGCGAGATCTTTCTTCTTGAAAGCAAAAAGATTTTATCTTCAAATACGAGAACTTTTCGTGGTTCTTGTCAATTTTTGTTGGTTTTCATCCAATGAACTTATTTCTGTCAGCTAGATCTTTCTTCTTCAAACCAAAAGATTTTATCTTCAAATACAAGAACTTTTCGTGGTTTTGTTGATTTTCAGCAAATGAAGATATTTCAGCGAGCTGGAAGTTTTTTCTTTAATAGCGCAAGATTTTATCTTAAAATACAAGAACTTTTCGTGGTTCTTGTCAATTTTTGTTGGTTTTCATCTTATGAACTTATTTCAGTCAGCGAGATCTTTCTTTTTCAAAGCAAAAAGATTTTATCTTCAAATACAAGAACTTTTCGTGATTTTGTTGATTTTCAGCAAATGAACATATTTCAGCGAGCGAGAAGTTTTTTCTTTAATAGCGTCAGATTTTATCTTAAAATACAAAAACTTTTCGTGGTTCTTGTCAATTTTTGTTGATTTTCATCAAATGAACTTATTTCAGTCAGCTAGATCTTTCTTCTTTAAAGCAAAAAGATTTTATCTTCAAATACAAGAACTTTTTGTGGTTTTGTTGATTTTCAGCAAATGAACATATTTCAGCGAGCGAGAAGTTTTTTCTTTAATCGCGTCAGATTTTATCTTAAAATACAAGAACTTTTCGTGGTTCTTGTCAATTTTTGTTGGTTTTCATCCAATAAACTTATTTCAGTCAGCGAGATCTTTCTTCTTCAAAGCAAAAAGATTTTATCTTCAAATACAAGAACTTTTCGTGGTTTTGTTGATTTTCAGCAAATGAACATATTTCAGCGAGCGAGAAGTTTTTTCTTTGATCGCGTCAGATTTTATCTTAAAATACAAGAACTTTTCGTGGTTCTTGTCAATTTTTGTTGGTTTTCATCCAATGAACTTATTTCATTCAGCTAGATCTTTCTTCTTCAAAGCAAAAAGATTTTATCTTCAAATACAAGAACTTTTCGTGGTTTTGTTGATTTTCAGCAAATGAACATATTTCAGCGAGCAAGAAGTTTTTTCATCAATAGCGTCAGATGTTATCTTAAAATACAAGAACTTTTCGTGGTTCTTGTCAATTTTTGTTAGTTTTCATCTTATGAACTGATTTCAGTCAGCTAGATCTTTCTTCTTGAAAGCAAAAAGATTTTATCTTCAAATACAAGAACTTTTCGTGGTTCTTGTCAATTTTTGTTGGTTTTCATCCAATGAACTTATTTCAGTCAGCGAGATCTTTCTTCTTCAAAGCAAAAAGATTCTATCTTCAAATACAAGAACTTTTGGTGGTTTTGTTGATTTTCAGCAAATGAACATATTTCAGCGAGCGAGAAGTTTTTTCTTTAATAGCGTCAGATTTTATCTTAAAATACAAGAACTTTTCGTGGTTCTTGTCAATTTTTGTTGGTTTTCATCCAATAAACTGATTTCAGTCAGCTCGATCTTTCTTCTTGAAAGCAAAAAGATTTTATCTTCAAATACAAGAACTTTTCGTGGTTTTGTTGATTTTCAGCAAATGAACATATTTCAGCGAGCGAGAAGTTTTTTCTTTAATAGCGTCAGATTTTATCTTAAAATACAAAAACTTTTCGTGGTTCTTGTCAATTTTTGTTGGTTTTCATCAAATGAACTTATTTCAGTCAGCTAGATCTTTCTTCTTTAAAGCAAAAAGATTTTATCTTCAAATACAAGAACTTTTTGTGGTTTTGTTGATTTTCAGCAAATGAACATATTTCAGCGAGCGAGAAGTTTTTTCTTTAATCGCGTCAGATTTTATCTTAAAATACAAGAACTTTTCGTGGTTCTTGTCAATTTTTGTTGGTTTTCATCCAATAAACTTATTTCAGTCAGCGAGATCTTTCTTCTTCAAAGCAAAAAGATTTTATCTTCAAATACAAGAACTTTTCGTGGTTTTGTTGATTTTCAGCAAATGAACATATTTCAGCGAGCGAGAAGTTTTTTCTTTAATCGCGTCAGATTTTATCTTAAAATACACAAACTTTTCGTGGTTCTTGTCAATTTTTGTTAGTTTTCATCTTATGAACTGATTTCAGTCAGCTAGATCTTTCTTCTTGAAAGCAAAAAGATTTTATCTTCAAATACAAGAACTTTTCGTGGTTCTTGTCAATTTTTGTTGGTTTTCATCCAATGAACTTATTTCAGTCAGCTAGATCTTTCTTCTTCAAAGCAAAAAGATTTTATCTTCAAATACAAGAACTTTTGGTGGTTTTGTTGATTTTCAGCAAATGAACATATTTCAGCGAGCGAGAAGTTTTTTCTTTCATCGCGTCAGATTTTATCTTAAAATACAAGAACTTTTCGTGGTTCTTGTCAATTTTTGTTGGTTTTCATCCAATAAACTGATTTCAGTCAGCTAGATCTTTCTTCTTGAAAGCAAAAAGATTTTATCTTCATATCCAAGAACTTTTCGTGGTTTTGTTGATTTTCAGCAAATGAACATATTTCAGTGAGCGAGAAGTTTTTTCTTTAATCGCGTCAGATTTTATCTTAAAATACAAGAACTTTTCGTGGTTCTTGTCAATTTTTGTTGGTTTTGGTCCAATGAACTTATTTCCGTCAGCTGGATCTTTCTTCTTCAAAGCAAAAAGATTTTATCTTAAAATACAAGAACTTTTCGTGGTTCTTGTCAATTTTAGTTGGTTTTCATCCAATGAACTTATTTCAGTCAGCGAGATCTTTCTTCTTGAAAGCAAAAAGATTTTATCTTGAAATACAACAACTTTTCGTGGTTCTTGTCAATTTTTGTTGGTTTTCATCCAATGAACTTATTTCTGTCAGCTAGATCTTTCTTCTTCAAAGCAAAAAGATTTTATCTTCAAATACAAGAACTTTTCGTGGTTTTGTTGATTTTCAGCAAATGAACATATTTCAGCGAGCAAGAAGTTTTTTCATCAATAGCGTCAGATGTTATCTTAAAATACAAGAACTTTTCGTGGTTCTTGTCAATTTTTGTTAGTTTTCATCTTATGAACTGATTTCAGTCAGCTAGATCTTTCTTCTTGAAAGCAAAAAGATTTTATCTTCAAATACAAGAACTTTTCGTGGTTCTTGTCAATTTTTGTTGGTTTTCATCCAATGAACTTATTTCAGTCAGCGAGATCTTTCTTCTTCAAAGCAAAAAGATTCTATCTTCAAATACAAGAACTTTTGGTGGTTTTGTTGATTTTCAGCAAATGAACATATTTCAGCGAGCGAGAAGTTTTTTCTTTAATAGCGTCAGATTTTATCTTAAAATACAAGAACTTTTCGTGGTTCTTGTCAATTTTTGTTGGTTTTCATCCAATAAACTGATTTCAGTCAGCTCGATCTTTCTTCTTGAAAGCAAAAAGATTTTATCTTCAAATACAAGAACTTTTCGTGGTTTTGTTGATTTTCAGCAAATGAACATATTTCAGCGAGCGAGAAGTTTTTTCTTTAATAGCGTCAGATTTTATCTTAAAATACAAAAACTTTTCGTGGTTCTTGTCAATTTTTGTTGGTTTTCATCAAATGAACTTATTTCAGTCAGCTAGATCTTTCTTCTTTAAAGCAAAAAGATTTTATCTTCAAATACAAGAACTTTTTGTGGTTTTGTTGATTTTCAGCAAATGAACATATTTCAGCGAGCGAGAAGTTTTTTCTTTAATCGCGTCAGATTTTATCTTAAAATACAAGAACTTTTCGTGGTTCTTGTCAATTTTTGTTGGTTTTCATCCAATAAACTTATTTCAGTCAGCGAGATCTTTCTTCTTCAAAGCAAAAAGATTTTATCTTCAAATACAAGAACTTTTCGTGGTTTTGTTGATTTTCAGCAAATGAACATATTTCAGCGAGCGAGAAGTTTTTTCTTTAATCGCGTCAGATTTTATCTTAAAATACACAAACTTTTCGTGGTTCTTGTCAATTTTTGTTAGTTTTCATCTTATGAACTGATTTCAGTCAGCTAGATCTTTCTTCTTGAAAGCAAAAAGATTTTATCTTCAAATACAAGAACTTTTCGTGGTTCTTGTCAATTTTTGTTGGTTTTCATCCAATGAACTTATTTCAGTCAGCTAGATCTTTCTTCTTCAAAGCAAAAAGATTTTATCTTCAAATACAAGAACTTTTGGTGGTTTTGTTGATTTTCAGCAAATGAACATATTTCAGCGAGCGAGAAGTTTTTTCTTTCATCGCGTCAGATTTTATCTTAAAATACAAGAACTTTTCGTGGTTCTTGTCAATTTTTGTTGGTTTTCATCCAATAAACTGATTTCAGTCAGCTAGATCTTTCTTCTTGAAAGCAAAAAGATTTTATCTTCATATCCAAGAACTTTTCGTGGTTTTGTTGATTTTCAGCAAATGAACATATTTCAGTGAGCGAGAAGTTTTTTCTTTAATCGCGTCAGATTTTATCTTAAAATACAAGAACTTTTCGTGGTTCTTGTCAATTTTTGTTGGTTTTGGTCCAATGAACTTATTTCCGTCAGCTGGATCTTTCTTCTTCAAAGCAAAAAGATTTTATCTTAAAATACAAGAACTTTTCGTGGTTCTTGTCAATTTTAGTTGGTTTTCATCCAATGAACTTATTTCAGTCAGCGAGATCTTTCTTCTTGAAAGCAAAAAGATTTTATCTTGAAATACAACAACTTTTCGTGGTTCTTGTCAATTTTTGTTGGTTTTCATCCAATGAACTTATTTCTGTCAGCTAGATCTTTCTTCTTTAAAGCATAACGATTTTATCTTCAAATACAAGAACTTTTTGTGGTTTTGTTGATTTTCAGCAAATGAACATATTTCAGCGAGGGAGAAGTTTTTTCTTTAATAGCGTCAGATTTTATGTTAAAATACAAGAACTTTTCGTGGTTCGTGTCAATTTTTGTTAGTTTTCATCTTATGAACTGATTTCAGTCAGCTAGATCTTTCTTCTTGAAAGCAAAAATATTTTATCTTCAAATACAAGAACTTTTCGTGGTTCTTGTCAATTTTTGTTGGTTTTCATCCAATGAACTTATTTCAGTCAGCGAGATCTTTCTTCTTGAAAGCAAAAAGATTTTATCTTCAAATACAAGAACTTTTCGTGATTTTGTTGATTTTCAGCAAATGAACATATTTCAGCGAGCGAGAAGTTTTTTCTTTAATCGCGTCAGATTTTATCTTAAAATACAAGAACTTTTCGTGGTTCTTGTCAATTTTTGTTGGTTTTCATCCAATAAACTTATTTCAGTCAGCGAGATCTTTCTTCTTCAAAGCAAAAAGATTTTATCTTCAAATACAAGAACTTTTCGTGGTTTTGTTGATTTTCAGCAAATGAACATATTTCAGCGAGCGAGAAATTTTTTCTTTAATCGCGTCAGATTTTATCTTAAAATACAAGAACTTTTCGTGGTTCTTGTCAATTTTTGTTGGTCTTCATCCAATGAACTTATTTCTGTCAGCTAGATCTTTCTTCTTTAAAGCATAAAGATTTTATCTTCAAATACAAGAACTTTTCGTGGTTTTGTTGATTTTCAGCAAATGAACATATTTCAGCGAGGGAGAAGTTTTTTCTTTAATAGCGTCAGATTTTATGTTAAAATACAAGAACTTTTCGTGGTTCGTGTCAATTTTTGTTAGTTTTCATCTTATGAACTGATTTCAGTCAGCTGGATCTTTCTTCTTGAAAGCAAAAAGATTTTATCTTCAAATACAAGAACTTTTCGTGGTTCTTGTCAATTTTTGTTGGTTTTCATCCAATGAACTTATTTCAGTCAGCGAGATCTTTCTTCTTGAAAGCAAAAAGATTTTATCTTCAAATACAAGAACTTTTCCTGATTTTGTTGATTTTCAGCAAATGAACATATTTCAGCGAGCGAGAAGTTTTTTCTTTAATAGCGTCAGATTTTATCTTAAAATACAAAAACTTTTCGTGGTTCTTGTCAATTTTTGTTGATTTTCATCAAATGAACTTATTTCAGTCAGCTAGATCTTTCTTCTTTAAAGCAAAAAGATTTTATCTTCAAATACAAGAACTTTTTGTGGTTTTGTTGATTTTCAGCAAATGAACATATTTCAGCGAGCGAGAAGTTTTTTCTTTAATCGCGTCAGATTTTATCTTAAAATACAAGAACTTTTCGTGGTTCTTGTCAATTTTTGTTGGTTTTCATCCAATGAACTTATTTCAGTCAGCGAGATCTTTCTTCTTGAAAGCAAAAAGATTTTATCTTCAAATACAAGAACTTTTCGTGGTTCTTGTCAATTTTTGTTGGTTTTCATCCAATGAACTTATTTCGGTCAGCTAGATCTTTCTTCTTTAAAGCATAAAGATTTTATCTTCAAATACAAGAACTTTTTGTGGTTTTGTTGATTTTCAGCAAATGAACATATTTCAGCGAGGGAGAAGTTTTTTCTTTAATAGCGTCAGATTTTATGTTAAAATACAAGAACTTTTCGTGGTTCGTGTCAATTTTTGTTAGTTTTCATCTTATGAACTGATTTCAGTCAGCTAGATCTTTCTTCTTGAAAGCAAAAAGATTTTATCTTCAAATACAAGAACTTTTCGTGGTTCTTGTCAATTTTTGTTGGTTTTCATCCAATGAACTTATTTCAGTCAGCGAGATCTTTCTTCTTGAAAGCAAAAAGATTTTATCTTCAAATACAAGAACTTTTCGTGATTTTGTTGATTTTCAGCAAATGAACATATTTCAACGAGCGAGAATTATTTTCTTTAATCGCGTCAGATTTTATCTTAAAATACAAGAACTTTTCGTGGTTCTTGTCAATTTTTGTTGGTTTTCATCCAATAAACTTATTTCAGTCAGCGAGATCTTTCTTCTTCAAAGCAAAAAGATTTTATCTTCAAATACAAGAACTTTTCGTGGTTTTGTTGATTTTCAGCAAATGAACATATTTCAGCGAGCGAGAAATTTTTTCTTTAATCGCGTCAGATTTTATCTTAAAATACAAGAACTTTTCGTGGTTCTTGTCAATTTTTGTTGGTTTTCATCCAATGAACTTATTTCAGTCAGCTGGATCTTTCTTCTTCAAAGCAAAAAGATTTTGTCTTCAAATACAAGAACTTTTCGTGGTTCTTGTCAATTTTTGTTGGTTTTCATCCAATGAACATATTTCAGTCAGCGAGATCTTTCTTCTTCAAAGCAAAAAGATTTTATCTTCAAATACAAGAACTTTTCGTGGTTTTGTTGATTTTCAGCAAATGAACATATTTCAGCGAGCTAGAAGTTTTTTCATCAATAGCGTCAGATGTTATCTTAAAATACAAGAACTTTTCGTGGTTCTTGTCAATTTTTGTTAGTTTTCATCTTATGAACTGATTTCAGTCAGCTAGATCTTTCTTCTTGAAAGCAAAAAGATTTTATCTTCAAATACAAGAACTTTTCGTGGTTCTTGTCAATTTTTGTTGGTTTTCATCCAATGAACTTATTTCAGTCAGCTAGATGTTTCTTCTTCAAAGCAAAAAGATTTTATCTTCAAATACAAGAACTTTTGGTGGTTTTGTTGATTTTCAGCAAATGAACATATTTCAGCGAGCGAGAAGTTTTTTCTTTAATAGCATCAGATTTTATCTTAAAATACAAGAACTTTTCGTGGTTCTTGTCAATTTTTGTTGGTTTTCATCCAATAAACTGATTTCAGTCAGCTAGATCTTTCTTCTTGAAAGCAAAAACATTTTATCTTCATATACAAGAACTTTTCGTGGTTTTGTTGATTTTCAGCAAATGAACATATTTCAGCGAGCGAGAAGTTTTTTCTTTAATCGCGTCAGATTTTATCTTAAAATACAAGAACTTTTCGTGGTTCTTGTCAATTTTTGTTGGTTTTGGTCCAATGAACTTATTTCTGTCAGCTGGATCTTTCTTCTTCAAAGCAAAAAGATTTTATCTTAAAATACAAGAACTTTTCGTGGTTCTTGTCAATTTTTGTTGGTTTTCATCCAATGAACTTATTTCAGTCAGCGAGATCTTTCTTCTTGAAAGCAAAAAGATTTTATCTTGAAATACAAGAACTTTTCGTGGTTCTTGTCAATTTTTGTTGGTTTTCATCCAATGAACTTATTTCTGTCAGCTAGATCTTTCTTCTTTAAAGAATAAAGATTTTATCTTCAAATACAAGAACTTTTTGTGGTTTTGTTGATTTTCAGCAAATTAACATATTTCAGCGAGGGAGAAGTTTTTTCTTTAATAGCGTCAGATTTTATGTTAAAATACAAGAACTTTTCGTGGTTCGTGTCAATTTTTGTTAGTTTTCATCTTATGAACTGATTTCAGTCAGCTAGATCTTTCTTCTTGAAAGCAAAAAGATTTTATCTTCAAATACAAGAACTTTTCGTGGTTCTTGTCAATTTTTGTTGGTTTTCATCCAATGAACTTATTTCAGTCAGCGAGATCTTTCTTCTTGAAAGCAAAAAGATTTTATCTTCAAATACAAGAACTTTTCGTGATTTTGTTGATTTTCAGCAAATGAACATATTTCAGCGAGCGAGAAGTTTTTTCTTTAATAGCGTCAGATTTTATCTTAAAATACAAAAACTTTTCGTCGTTCTTGTCAATTTTTGTTGATTTTCATCAAATGAACTTATTTCAGTCAGCGAGATCTTTCTTCTTTAAAGCAAAAAGATTTTATCTTCAAATACAAGAACTTTTTGTGGTTTTGTTGATTTTCAGCAAATGAACATATTTCAGCGAGCGAGAAGTTTTTTCTTTAATCGCGTCAGATTTTATCTTAAAATACAAGAACTTTTCGTGGTTCGTGTCAATTTTTGTTAGTTTTCATCTTATGAACTGATTTCAGTCAGCTAGATCTTTCTTCTTGAAAGCAAAAATATTTTATCTTCAAATACAAGAACTTTTCGTGGTTCTTGTCAATTTTTGTTGGTTTTCATCCAATGAACTTATTTCAGTCAGCGAGATCTTTCTTCTTGAAAGCAAAAAGATTTTATCTTCAAATACAAGAACTTTTCGTGATTTTGTTGATTTTCAGCAAATGAACATATTTCAGCGAGCGAGAAGTTTTTTCTTTAATAGCGTCAGATTTTATCTTAAAATACAAAAACTTTTCGTGGTTCTTGTCAATTTTTGTTGATTTTCATCAAATGAACTTATTTCAGTCAGCGAGATCTTTCTTCTTTAAAGCAAAAAGATTTTATCTTCAAATACAAGAACTTTTTGTGGTTTTGTTGATTTTCAGCAAATGAACATATTTCAGCGAGCGAGAAGTTTTTTCTTTAATCGCGTCAGATTTTATCTTAAAATACAAGAACTTTTCGTGGTTCTTGTCAATTTTTGTTGGTTTTCATCCAATAAACTTATTTCAGTCAGCGAGATCTTTCTTCTTCAAAGCAAAAAGATTTTATCTTCAAATACAAGAACTTTTCGTGGTTTTGTTGATTTTCAGCAAATGAACATATTTCAGCGAGCGAGAAATTTTTTCTTTAATCGCGTCAGATTTTATCTTAAAATACAAGAACTTTTCGTGGTTCTTGTCAATTTTTGTTGGTCTTCATCCAATGAACTTATTTCTGTCAGCTAGATCTTTCTTCTTTAAAGCATAAAGATTTTATCTTCAAATACAAGAACTTTTCATGGTTTTGTTGATTTTCAGCAAATGAACATATTTCAGCGAGGGAGAAGTTTTTTCTTTAATAGCGTCAGATTTTATGTTAAAATACAAGAACTTTTCGTGGTTCGTGTCAATTTTTGTTAGTTTTCATCTTATGAACTGATTTCAGTCAGCTGGATCTTTCTTCTTGAAAGCAAAAAGATTTTATCTTCAAATACAAGAACTTTTCGTGGTTCTTGTCAATTTTTGTTGGTTTTCATCCAATGAACTTATTTCAGTCAGCGAGATCTTTCTTCTTGAAAGCAAAAAGATTTTATCTTCAAATACAAGAACTTTTCCTGATTTTGTTGATTTTCAGCAAATGAACATATTTCAGCGAGCGAGAAGTTTTTTCTTTAATAGCGTCAGATTTTATCTTAAAATACAAAAACTTTTCGTGGTTCTTGTCAATTTTTGTTGATTTTCATCAAATGAACTTATTTCAGTCAGCTAGATCTTTCTTCTTTAAAGCAAAAAGATTTTATCTTCAAATACAAGAACTTTTTGTGGTTTTGTTGATTTTCAGCAAATGAACATATTTCAGCGAGCGAGAAGTTTTTTCTTTAGTCGCGTCAGATTTTATCTTAAAATACAAGAACTTTTCGTGGTTCTTGTCAATTTTTGTTGGTTTTCATCCAATGAACTTATTTCAGTCAGCGAGATCTTTCTTCTTGAAAGCAAAAAGATTTTATCTTCAAATACAAGAACTTTTCGTGGTTCTTGTCAATTTTTGTTGGTTTTCATCCAATGAACTTATTTCGGTCAGCTAGATCTTTCTTCTTTAAAGCATAAAGATTTTATCTTCAAATACAAGAACTTTTTGTGGTTTTGTTGATTTTCAGCAAATGAACATATTTCAGCGAGGGAGAAGTTTTTTCTTTAATAGCGTCAGATTTTATGTTAAAATACAAGAACTTTTCGTGGTTCGTGTCAATTTTTGTTAGTTTTCATCTTATGAACTGATTTCAGTCAGCTAGATCTTTCTTCTTGAAAGCAAAAAGATTTTATCTTCAAATACAAGAACTTTTCGTGGTTCTTGTCAATTTTTGTTGGTTTTCATCCAATGAACTTATTTCAGTCAGCGAGATCTTTCTTCTTGAAAGCAAAAAGATTTTATCTTCAAATACAAGAACTTTTCGTGATTTTGTTGATTTTCAGCAAATGAACATATTTCAACGAGCGAGAATTATTTTCTTTAATCGCGTCAGATTTTATCTTAAAATACAAGAACTTTTCGTGGTTCTTGTCAATTTTTGTTGGTTTTCATCCAATAAACTTATTTCAGTCAGCGAGATCTTTCTTCTTCAAAGCAAAAAGATTTTATCTTCAAATACAAGAACTTTTCGTGGTTTTGTTGATTTTCAGCAAATGAACATATTTCAGCGAGCGAGAAATTTTTTCTTTAATCGCGTCAGATTTTATCTTAAAATACAAGAACTTTTCGTGGTTCTTGTCAATTTTTGTTGGTTTTCATCCAATGAACTTATTTCAGTCAGCTGGATCTTTCTTCTTCAAAGCAAAAAGATTTTGTCTTCAAATACAAGAACTTTTCGTGGTTCTTGTCAATTTTTGTTGGTTTTCATCCAATGAACATATTTCAGTCAGCGAGATCTTTCTTCTTCAAAGCAAAAAGATTTTATCTTCAAATACAAGAACTTTTCGTGGTTTTGTTGATTTTCAGCAAATGAACATATTTCAGCGAGCTAGAAGTTTTTTCATCAATAGCGTCAGATGTTATCTTAAAATACAAGAACTTTTCGTGGTTCTTGTCAATTTTTGTTAGTTTTCATCTTATGAACTGATTTCAGTCAGCTAGATCTTTCTTCTTGAAAGCAAAAAGATTTTATCTTCAAATACAAGAACTTTTCGTGGTTCTTGTCAATTTTTGTTGGTTTTCATCCAATGAACTTATTTCAGTCAGCTAGATCTTTCTTCTTCAAAGCAAAAAGATTTTATCTTCAAATACAAGAACTTTTGGTGGTTTTGTTGATTTTCAGCAAATGAACATATTTCAGCGAGCGAGAAGTTTTTTCTTTAATAGCATCAGATTTTATCTTAAAATACAAGAACTTTTCGTGGTTCTTGTCAATTTTTGTTGGTTTTCATCCAATAAACTGATTTCAGTCAGCTAGATCTTTCTTCTTGAAAGCAAAAAGATTTTATCTTCATATACAAGAACTTTTCGTGGTTTTGTTGATTTTCAGCAAATGAACATATTTCAGCGAGCGAGAAGTTTTTTCTTTAATCGCGTCAGATTTTATCTTAAAATACAAGAACTTTTCGTGGTTCTTGTCAATTTTTGTTGGTTTTGGTCCAATGAACTTATTTCTGTCAGCTGGATCTTTCTTCTTCAAAGCAAAAAGATTTTATCTTAAAATACAAGAACTTTTCGTGGTTCTTGTCAATTTTTGTTGGTTTTCATCCAATGAACTTATTTCAGTCAGCGAGATCTTTCTTCTTGAAAGCAAAAAGATTTTATCTTCAAATACAAGAACTTTTCGTGATTTTGTTGATTTTCAGCAAATGAACATATTTCAGCGAGCGAGAAGTTTTTTCTTTAATCGCGTCAGATTTTATCTTAAAATACAAGAACTTTTCGTGGTTCTTGTCAATTTTTGTTGGTTTTCATCCAATAAACTTATTTCAGTCAGCGAGATCTTTCTTCTTCAAAGCAAAAAGATTTTATCTTCAAATACAAGAACTTTTCGTGGTTTTGTTGATTTTCAGCAAATGAACATATTTCAGCGAGCGAGAAATTTTTTCTTTAATCGCGTCAGATTTTATCTTAAAATACAAGAACTTTTCGTGGTTCTTGTCAATTTTTGTTGGTTTTCATCCAATGAACTTATTTCTGTCAGCTAGATCTTTCTTCTTTAAAGCATAAAGATTTTATCTTCAAATACAAGAACTTTTCGTGGTTTTGTTGATTTTCAGCAAATGAACATATTTCAGCGAGGGAGAAGTTTTTTCTTTAATAGCGTCAGATTTTATGTTAAAATACAAGAACTTTTCGTGGTTCGTGTCAATTTTTGTTAGTTTTCATCTTATGAACTGATTTCAGTCAGCTGGATCTTTCTTCTTGAAAGCAAAAAGATTTTATCTTCAAATACAAGAACTTTTCGTGGTTCTTGTCAATTTTTGTTGGTTTTCATCCAATGAACTTATTTCAGTCAGCGAGATCTTTCTTCTTGAAAGCAAAAAGATTTTATCTTCAAATACAAGAACTTTTCCTGATTTTGTTGATTTTCAGCAAATGAACATATTTCAGCGAGCGAGAAGTTTTTTCTTTAATAGCGTCAGATTTTATCTTAAAATACAAAAACTTTTCGTGGTTCTTGTCAATTTTTGTTGATTTTCATCAAATGAACTTATTTCAGTCAGCTAGATCTTTCTTCTTTAAAGCAAAAAGATTTTATCTTCAAATACAAGAACTTTTTGTGGTTTTGTTGATTTTCAGCAAATGAACAGATTTCAGCGAGCGAGAAGTTTTTTCTTTAATCGCGTCAGATTTTATCTTAAAATACAAGAACTTTTCGTGGTTCTTGTCAATTTTTGTTGGTTTTCATCCAATGAACTTATTTCAGTCAGCGAGATCTTTCTTCTTGAAAGCAAAAAGATTTTATCTTCAAATACAAGAACTTTTCGTGGTTCTTGTCAATTTTTGTTGGTTTTCATCCAATGAACTTATTTCGGTCAGCTAGATCTTTCTTCTTTAAAGCATAAAGATTTTATCTTCAAATACAAGAACTTTTTGTGGTTTTGTTGATTTTCAGCAAATGAACATATTTCAGCGAGGGAGAAGTTTTTTCTTTAATAGCGTCAGATTTTATGTTAAAATACAAGAACTTTTCGTGGTTCGTGTCAATTTTTGTTAGTTTTCATCTTATGAACTGATTTCAGTCAGCTAGATCTTTCTTCTTGAAAGCAAAAAGATTTTATCTTCAAATACAAGAACTTTTCGTGGTTCTTGTCAATTTTTGTTGGTTTTCATCCAATGAACTTATTTCAGTCAGCGAGATCTTTCTTCTTTAAAGCAAAAAGATTTTATCTTCAAATACAAGAACTTTTTGTGGTTTTGTTGATTTTCAGCAAATGAACATATTTCAACGAGCGAGAAGTATTTTCTTTAATCGCGTCAGATTTTATCTTAAAATACAAGAACTTTTCGTGGTTCTTGTCAATTTTTGTTGGTTTTCATCCAATAAACTTATTTCAGTCAGCGAGATCTTTCTTCTTCAAAGCAAAAAGATTTTATCTTCAAATACAAGAACTTTTCGTGGTTTTGTTGATTTTCAGCAAATGAACATATTTCAGCGAGCGAGAAATTTTTTCTTTAATCGCGTCAGATTTTATCTTAAAATACAAGAACTTTTCGTGGTTCTTGTCAATTTTTGTTGGTTTTCATCCAATGAACTTATTTCAGTCAGCTGGATCTTTCTTCTTCAAAGCAAAAAGATTTTGTCTTCAAATACAAGAACTTTTCGTGGTTCTTGTCAATTTTTGTTGGTTTTCATCCAATGAACTTATTTCAGTCAGCGAGATCTTTCTTCTTCAAAGCAAAAAGATTTTATCTTCAAATACAAGAACTTTTTGTGGTTTTGTTGATTTTCAGCAAATGAACATATTTCAGCGAGCGAGAAGTTTTTTCTTTAATCGCGTCAGATTTTATCTGAAAATACAAGAACTTTTCGTGGTTTTGTTGATTTTCAGCAAATGAACATATTTCAGTGAGCGAGAAGTTTTTTCTTTAATAGCGTCAGATTTTATCTTAAAATACAAAAACTTTTCGTGGTTCTTGTCAATTTTTGTTGATTTTCATCAAATGAACTTATTTCAGTCAGCTTGATCTTTCTTCTTTAAAGCAAAAAGATTTTATCTTCAAATACAAGAACTTTTTGTGGTTTTGTTGATTTTCAGCAAATGAACATATTTCAGCGAGCGAGAAGTTTTTTCTTTAATCGCGTCAGATTTTATCTTAAAATACAAGAACTTTTCGTGGTTCTTGTCAATTTTTGTTGGTTTTCATCCAATAAACTTATTTCAGTCAGCGAGATCTTTCTTCTTCAAAGCAAAAAGATTTTATCTTCAAATACAAGAACTTTTCGTGGTTTTGTTGATTTTCAGCAAATGAACATATTTCAGTGAGCGAGAAGTTTTTTCTTTAATCGCGTCAGATTTTATCTTAAAATACAAGAACTTTTCGTGGTTCTTGTCAATTTTTGTTGGTTTTCATCCAATGAACTTATTTCAGTCAGCTGGATCTTTCTTCTTCAAAGCAAAAAGATTTTGTCTTCAAATACAAGAACTTTTCGTGGTTCTTGTCAATTTTTTTTGGTTTTCATCCAATGAACTTATTTCAGTCAGCGAGATCTTTCTTCTTCAAAGCAAAAAGATTTTCTCTTCAAATACAAGAACTTTTCGTGGTTTTGTTGATTTTCAGCAAATGAACATATTTCAGCGAGCGAGAAGTTTTTTCTTTAATCGCGTCAGATTTTATCTTAAAATACAAGAACTTTTCGTGGTTCTTGTCAATTTTTGTTGGATTTCATCCAATGAACTTATTTCAGTCAGCTGGATCTTTCTTCTTCAAATCAAAAAGATTTTATCTTCAAATACAAGAACTTTTCGTGGTTTTGTTGATTTTCAGCAAATGAACATATTTCAGTGAGCGAGAAGTTTTTTCTTTAATAGCGTCAGATTTTATCTTAAAATACAAAAACTTTTCGTGGTTCTTGTCAATTTTTGTTGATTTTCATCAAATGAACTTATTTCAGTCAGCTAGATCTTTCTTCTTTAAAGCAAAAAGATTTTATCTTCAAATACAAGAACTTTTTGTGGTTTTGTTGATTTTCAGCAAATGAACATATTTCAGCGAGGGAGAAGTTTTTTCTTTAATAGCGTCAGATTTTATCTTAAAATACAAGAACTTTTCGTGGTTCTTGTCAATTTTTGTTGCTTTTCATCTTATGAACTTATTTCAGTCAGCGAGATCTTTCTTCTTTAAAGCAAAAAGATTTTATCTTCAAATACAAGAACTTTTTGTGGTTTTGTTGATTTTCAGCAAATGAACATATTTCAGCGAGGGAGAAGTTTTTTCTTTAATAGCGTCAGATTTTATCTTAAAATACAAGAACTTTTCGTGGTTCTTGTCAATTTTTGTTGGTTTTCATCCAATAAACTTATTTCAGTCAGCGAGATCTTTCTTCTTCAAAGCAAAATGATTTTATCTTCAAATACAAGAATTTTTCGTGGTTTTGTTGATTTTCAGCAAATGAACATATTTCAGCGAGCGAGAAGTTTTTTCTTTCATCGCGTCAGATTTTATCTTAAAATACAAGAACTTTTCGTGGTTCTTGTCAATTTTTGTTGGTTTTCATCCAATAAACTTATTTCAGTCAGCGAGATCTTTCTTCTTCAAAGCAAAAAGATTTTATCTTCAAATACAAGAACTTTTCGTGGTTTTGTTGATTTTCAGCAAATGAACATATTTCAGTGAGCGAGAAGTTTTTTCTTTAATCGCGTCAGATTTTATCTTAAAATACAAGAACTTTTCGTGGTTCTTGTCAATTTTTGTTGGTTTTCATCCAATGAACTTATTTCAGTCAGCTGGATCTTTCTTCTTCAAAGCAAAAAGATTTTGTCTTCAAATACAAGAACTTTTCGTGGTTCTTGTCAATTTTTTTTGGTTTTCATCCAATGAACTTATTTCAGTCAGCTCGATCTTTCTTCTTCAAAGCAAAAAGATTTTATCTTCAAATACAAGAACTTTTCGTGGTTTTGTTGATTTTCAGCAAATGAACATATTTCAGCGAGCGAGAAGTTTTTTCTTTAATCGCGTCAGATTTTATCTTAAAATACAAGAACTTTTCGTGGTTCTTGTCAATTTTTGTTGGATTTCATCCAATGAACTTATTTCAGTCAGCTGGATCTTTCTTCTTCAAAGCAAAAAGATTTTATCTTCAAATACAAGAACTTTTCGTGGTTTTGTTGATTTTCAGCAAATGAACATATTTCAGTGAGCGAGAAGTTTTTTCTTTAATAGCGTCAGATTTTATCTTAAAATACAAAAACTTTTCGTGGTTCTTGTCAATTTTTGTTGATTTTCATCAAATGAACTTATTTCAGTCAGCTAGATCTTTCTTCTTTAAAGCAAAAAGATTTTATCTTCAAATACAAGAACTTTTTGTGGTTTTGTTGATTTTCAGCAAATGAACATATTTCAGCGAGGGAGAAGTTTTTTCTTTAATAGCGTCAGATTTTATCTTAAAATACAAGAACTTTTCGTGGTTCTTGTCAATTTTTGTTGCTTTTCATCTTATGAACTTATTTCAGTCAGCGAGATCTTTCTTCTTTAAAGCAAAAAGATTTTATCTTCAAATACAAGAACTTTTTGTGGTTTTGTTGATTTTCAGCAAATGAACATATTTCAGCGAGGGAGAAGTTTTTTCTTTAATAGCGTCAGATTTTATCTTAAAATACAAGAACTTTTCGTGGTTCTTGTCAATTTTTGTTGGTTTTCATCCAATAAACTTATTTCAGTCAGCGAGATCTTTCTTCTTCAAAGCAAAATGATTTTATCTTCAAATACAAGAATTTTTCGTGGTTTTGTTGATTTTCAGCAAATGAACATATTTCAGCGAGCGAGAAGTTTTTTCTTTCATCGCGTCAGATTTTATCTTAAAATACAAGAACTTTTCGTGGTTCTTGTCAATTTTTGTTGGTTTTCATCCAATGAACTTATTTCAGTCAGCTGGAACTTTCTTCTTCAAAGCAAAAAGATTTTATTTTCAAATACAAGAACTTTTCGTGGTTTTGTTGATTTTCAGCAAATGAACATATTTCAGTGAGCGACAAGTTTTTTCTTTAATAGCGTCAGATTTTATCTTAAAATACAAAAACTTTTCGTGGTTCTTGTCAATTTTTGTTGATTTTCATCAAATGAACTTATTTCAGTCAGCTGGATCTTTCTTCTTCAAAGCAAAAAGATTTTGTCTTCAAATACAAGAACTTTTCGTGGTTCTTGTCAATTTTTTTTGGTTTTCATCCAATGAACTTATTTCAGTCAGCGAGATCTTTCTTCTTCAAAGCAAAAAGATTTTATCTTCAAATACAAGAACTTTTCGTGGTTTTGTTGATTTTCAGCAAATGAACATATTTCAGCGAGCGAGAAGTTTTTTCTTTAATCGCGTCAGATTTTATCTTAAAATACAAGAACTTTTCGTGGTTCTTGTCAATTTTTGTTGGATTTCATCCAATGAACTTATTTCAGTCAGCTGGATCTTTCTTCTTCAAAGCAAAAAGATTTTATCTTCAAATACAAGAACTTTTCGTGGTTTTGTTGATTTTCAGCAAATGAACATATTTCAGTGAGCGAGAAGTTTTTTCTTTAATAGCGTCAGATTTTATCTTAAAATACAAAAACTTTTCGTGGTTCTTGTCAATTTTTGTTGATTTTCATCAAATGAACTTATTTCAGTCAGCTAGATCTTTCTTCTTTAAAGCAAAAAGATTTTATCTTCAAATACAAGAACTTTTTGTGGTTTTGTTGATTTTCAGCAAATGAACATATTTCAGCGAGGGAGAAGTTTTTTCTTTAATAGCGTCAGATTTTATCTTAAAATACAAGAACTTTTCGTGGTTCTTGTCAATTTTTGTTGCTTTTCATCTTATGAACTTATTTCAGTCAGCGAGATCTTTCTTCTTTAAAGCAAAAAGATTTTATCTTCAAATACAAGAACTTTTTGTGGTTTTGTTGATTTTCAGCAAATGAACATATTTCAGCGAGGGAGAAGTTTTTTCTTTAATAGCGTCAGATTTTATCTTAAAATACAAGAACTTTTCGTGGTTCTTGTCAATTTTTGTTGGTTTTCATCCAATAAACTTATTTCAGTCAGCGAGATCTTTCTTCTTCAAAGCAAAATGATTTTATCTTCAAATACAAGAATTTTTCGTGGTTTTGTTGATTTTCAGCAAATGAACATATTTCAGCGAGCGAGAAGTTTTTTCTTTCATCGCGTCAGATTTTATCTTAAAATACAAGAACTTTTCGTGGTTCTTGTCAATTTTTGTTGGTTTTCATCCAATGAACTTATTTCAGTCAGCTGGAACTTTCTTCTTCAAAGCAAAAAGATTTTATTTTCAAATACAAGAACTTTTCGTGGTTTTGTTGATTTTCAGCAAATGAACATATTTCAGTGAGCGACAAGTTTTTTCTTTAATAGCGTCAGATTTTATCTTAAAATACAAAAACTTTTCGTGGTTCTTGTCAATTTTTGTTGATTTTCATCCAATGAACTTATTTCAGTCAGCTGGATCTTTCTTCTTCAAAGCAAAAAGATTTTGTCTTCAAATACAAGAACTTTTCGTGGTTCTTGTCAATTTTTGTTGGTTTTCATCCAATGAACTTATTTCAGTCAGCGAGATCTTTCTTCTTCAAAGCAAAAAGATTTTATCTTCAAATACAAGAAATTTTTGTGGTTTTGTTGATTTTCAGCAAATGAACATATTTCAGCGAGCGAGAAGTTTTTTCTTTAATCGCGTCAGATTTTATCTGAAAATACAAGAACTTTTCGTGGTTTTGTTGATTTTCAGCAAATGAACATATTTCAGTGAGCGAGAAGTTTTTTCTTTAATAGCGTCAGATTTTATCTTAAAATACAAAAACTTTTCGTGGTTCTTGTCAATTTTTGTTGATTTTCATCAAATGAACTTATTTCAGTCAGCTTGATCTTTCTTCTTTAAAGCAAAAAGATTTTATCTTCAAATACAAGAACTTTTTGTGGTTTTGTTGATTTTCAGCAAATGAACATATTTCAGCGAGCGAGAAGTTTTTTCTTTAATCGCGTCAGATTTTATCTTAAAATACAAGAACTTTTCGTGGTTCTTGTCAATTTTTGTTGGTTTTCATCCAATAAACTTATTTCAGTCAGCGAGATCTTTCTTCTTCAAAGCAAAAAGATTTTATCTTCAAATACAAGAACTTTTCGTGGTTTTGTTGATTTTCAGCAAATGAACATATTTCAGTGAGCGAGAAGTTTTTTCTTTAATCGCGTCAGATTTTATCTTAAAATACAAGAACTTTTCGTGGTTCTTGTCAATTTTTGTTGGTTTTCATCCAATGAACTTATTTCAGTCAGCTGGATCTTTCTTCTTCAAAGCAAAAAGATTTTGTCTTCAAATACAAGAACTTTTCGTGGTTCTTGTCAATTTTTTTTGGTTTTCATCCAATGAACTTATTTCAGTCAGCGAGATCTTTCTTCTTCAAAGCAAAAAGATTTTCTCTTCAAATACAAGAACTTTTCGTGGTTTTGTTGATTTTCAGCAAATGAACATATTTCAGCGAGCGAGAAGTTTTTTCTTTAATCGCGTCAGATTTTATCTTAAAATACAAGAACTTTTCGTGGTTCTTGTCAATTTTTGTTGGATTTCATCCAATGAACTTATTTCAGTCAGCTGGATCTTTCTTCTTCAAATCAAAAAGATTTTATCTTCAAATACAAGAACTTTTCGTGGTTTTGTTGATTTTCAGCAAATGAACATATTTCAGTGAGCGAGAAGTTTTTTCTTTAATAGCGTCAGATTTTATCTTAAAATACAAAAACTTTTCGTGGTTCTTGTCAATTTTTGTTGATTTTCATCAAATGAACTTATTTCAGTCAGCTAGATCTTTCTTCTTTAAAGCAAAAAGATTTTATCTTCAAATACAAGAACTTTTTGTGGTTTTGTTGATTTTCAGCAAATGAACATATTTCAGCGAGGGAGAAGTTTTTTCTTTAATAGCGTCAGATTTTATCTTAAAATACAAGAACTTTTCGTGGTTCTTGTCAATTTTTGTTGCTTTTCATCTTATGAACTTATTTCAGTCAGCGAGATCTTTCTTCTTTAAAGCAAAAAGATTTTATCTTCAAATACAAGAACTTTTTGTGGTTTTGTTGATTTTCAGCAAATGAACATATTTCAGCGAGGGAGAAGTTTTTTCTTTAATAGCGTCAGATTTTATCTTAAAATACAAGAACTTTTCGTGGTTCTTGTCAATTTTTGTTGGTTTTCATCCAATAAACTTATTTCAGTCAGCGAGATCTTTCTTCTTCAAAGCAAAATGATTTTATCTTCAAATACAAGAATTTTTCGTGGTTTTGTTGATTTTCAGCAAATGAACATATTTCAGCGAGCGAGAAGTTTTTTCTTTCATCGCGTCAGATTTTATCTTAAAATACAAGAACTTTTCGTGGTTCTTGTCAATTTTTGTTGGTTTTCATCCAATAAACTTATTTCAGTCAGCGAGATCTTTCTTCTTCAAAGCAAAAAGATTTTATCTTCAAATACAAGAACTTTTCGTGGTTTTGTTGATTTTCAGCAAATGAACATATTTCAGTGAGCGAGAAGTTTTTTCTTTAATCGCGTCAGATTTTATCTTAAAATACAAGAACTTTTCGTGGTTCTTGTCAATTTTTGTTGGTTTTCATCCAATGAACTTATTTCAGTCAGCTGGATCTTTCTTCTTCAAAGCAAAAAGATTTTATCTTCAAATACAAGAACTTTTCGTGGTTTTGTTGATTTTCAGCAAATGAACATATTTCAGTGAGCGAGAAGTTTTTTCTTTAATAGCGTCAGATTTTATCTTAAAATACAAAAACTTTTCGTGGTTCTTGTCAATTTTTGTTGATTTTCATCAAATGAACTTATTTCAGTCAGCTAGATCTTTCTTCTTTAAAGCAAAAAGATTTTATCTTCAAATACAAGAACTTTTTGTGGTTTTGTTGATTTTCAGCAAATGAACATATTTCAGCGAGGGAGAAGTTTTTTCTTTAATAGCGTCAGATTTTATCTTAAAATACAAGAACTTTTCGTGGTTCTTGTCAATTTTTGTTGCTTTTCATCTTATGAACTTATTTCAGTCAGCGAGATCTTTCTTCTTTAAAGCAAAAAGATTTTATCTTCAAATACAAGAACTTTTTGTGGTTTTGTTGATTTTCAGCAAATGAACATATTTCAGCGAGGGAGAAGTTTTTTCTTTAATAGCGTCAGATTTTATCTTAAAATACAAGAACTTTTCGTGGTTCTTGTCAATTTTTGTTGGTTTTCATCCAATAAACTTATTTCAGTCAGCGAGATCTTTCTTCTTCAAAGCAAAATGATTTTATCTTCAAATACAAGAATTTTTCGTGGTTTTGTTGATTTTCAGCAAATGAACATATTTCAGCGAGCGAGAAGTTTTTTCTTTCATCGCGTCAGATTTTATCTTAAAATACAAGAACTTTTCGTGGTTCTTGTCAATTTTTGTTGGTTTTCATCCAATGAACTTATTTCAGTCAGCTGGAACTTTCTTCTTCAAAGCAAAAAGATTTTATTTTCAAATACAAGAACTTTTCGTGGTTTTGTTGATTTTCAGCAAATGAACATATTTCAGTGAGCGACAAGTTTTTTCTTTAATAGCGTCAGATTTTATCTTAAAATACAAAAACTTTTCGTGGTTCTTGTCAATTTTTGTTGATTTTCATCAAATGAACTTATTTCAGTCAGCTCGATCTTTCTTCTTTAAAGCAAAAAGATTTTATCTTCAAATACAAGAACTTTTTGTGGTTTTGTTGATTTTCAGCAAATGAACATATTTCAGCGAGGGAGAAGTTTTTTCTTTAATATCGTCAGATTTTATCTTAAAATACAAGAACTTTTCGTGGTTCATGTCAATTTTTGTTGGTTTTCATCCAATAAACTTATTTCAGTCAGCGAGATCTTTCTTCTTCAAAGCAAAAAGATTTTATCTTCAAATACAAGAACTTTTTGTGGTTTTGTTGATTTTCAGCAAATGAACATATTTCAGCGAGCGAGAAGTTTTTTCTTTAATCGCGTCAGATTTTACCTGAAAATACAAGAACTTTTCGTGGTTCTTGTCAATTTTTGTTGGTTTTCATCCAATGAACTTATTTCAGTCAGCTGGATCTTTCTTCTTCAAAGCAAAAAGATTTTATCTTCAAATACAAGAACTTTTCTTGGTTTTGTTGATTTTCAGCAAATGAACATATTTCAGCGAGCTAGAAGTTTTTTCTTCAATAGCGTAAGATTTTATCTTAAAATACAAGAACTTTTCGTGGTTCTTGTCAATTTTTGTTAGTTTTCATCTTATGAACTTATTTCAGTCAGCGAGATCTTTCTTCTTCAAAGCAAAAAGATTTTGTCTTCAAATACAAGAACTTTTCGTGGTTCTTGTCAATTTTTGTTGGTTTTCATCCAATGAACTTATTTCAGTCAGCTGGATCTTTCTTCTTCAAAGCAAAAAGATTTTGTCTTCAAATACAAGAACTTTTCGTGGTTCTTGTCAATTTTTTTTGGTTTTCATCCAATGAACTTATTTCAGTCAGCGAGATCTTTCTTCTTCAAAGCAAAAAGATTTTATCTTCAAATACAAGAACTTTTCGTGGTTTTGTTGATTTTCAGCAAATGAACATATTTCAGCAAGCGAGAAGTTTTTTCTTTAATCGCGTCAGATTTTATCTTAAAATACAAGAACTTTTCGTGGTTCTTGTCAATTTTTGTTGGATTTCATCCAATGAACTTATTTCAGTCAGCTGGATCTTTCTTCTTCAAAGCAAAAAGATTTTATCTTCAAATACAAGAACTTTTCGTGGTTTTGTTGATTTTCAGCAAATGAACATATTTCAGTGAGCGAGAAGTTTTTTCTTTAATAGCGTCAGATTTTATCTTAAAATACAAAAACTTTTCGTGGTTCTTGTCAATTTTTGTTGATTTTCATCAAATGAACTTATTTCAGTCAGCTGGATCTTTCTTCTTTAAAGCAAAAAGATTTTATCTTCAAATACAAGAACTTTTTGTGGTTTTGTTGATTTTCAGCAAATGAACATATTTCAGCGAGGGAGAAGTTTTTTCTTTAATAGCGTCAGATTTTATCTTAAAATACAAGAACTTTTCGTGGTTCTTGTCAATTTTTGTTGCTTTTCATCTTATGAACTTATTTCAGTCAGCGAGATCTTTCTTCTTTAAAGCAAAAAGATTTTATCTTCAAATACAAGAACTTTTTGTGGTTTTGTTGATTTTCAGCAAATGAACATATTTCAGCGAGGGAGAAGTTTTTTCTTTAATAGCGTCAGATTTTATCTTAAAATACAAGAACTTTTCGTGGTTCTTGTCAATTTTTGTTGCTTTTCATCTTATGAACTTATTTCAGTCAGAGAGATCTTTCTTCTTTAAAGCAAAAAGATTTTATCTTCTAATACAAGAACTTTTTGTGGTTTTGTTGATTTTCAGCAAATGAACATATTTCAGCGAGGGAGAAGTTTTTTCTTTAATAGCGTCAGATTTTATCTTAAAATACAAAAACTTTTCGTGGTTCTTGTCAATTTTTCTTGATTTTCATCAAATGAACTTATTTCAGTCAGCTAGATCTTTCTTCTTTAAAGCATAAAGATTTTATCTTCAAATACAAGAACTTTTCGTGGTTTTGTTGATTTTCAGCAAATGAACATATTTCAGCGAGCGAGAAGTTTTTTCTTTCATCGCGTCAGATTTTATCTTAAAATACAAGAACTTTTCGTGGTTCTTGTCAATTTTTGTTGGTTTTCATCCAATGAACTTATTTCAGTCAGCTGGAACTTTCTTCTTCAAAGCAAAAAGATTTTATTTTCAAATACAAGAACTTTTCGTGGTTTTGTTGATTTTCAGCAAATGAACATATTTCAGTGAGCGACAAGTTTTTTCTTTAATAGCGTCAGATTTTATCTTAAAATACAAAAACTTTTCGTGGTTCTTGTCAATTTTTGTTGATTTTCATCAAATGAACTTATTTCAGTCAGCTCGATCTTTCTTCTTTAAAGCAAAAAGATTTTATCTTCAAATACAAGAACTTTTTGTGGTTTTGTTGATTTTCAGCAAATGAACATATTTCAGCGAGGGAGAAGTTTTTTCTTTAATATCGTCAGATTTTATCTTAAAATACAAGAACTTTTCGTGGTTCATGTCAATTTTTGTTGGTTTTCATCCAATAAACTTATTTCAGTCAGCGAGATCTTTCTTCTTCAAAGCAAAAAGATTTTATCTTCAAATACAAGAACTTTTTGTGGTTTTGTTGATTTTCAGCAAATGAACATATTTCAGCGAGCGAGAAGTTTTTTCTTTAATCGCGTCAGATTTTATCTGAAAATACAAGAACTTTTCGTGGTTCTTGTCAATTTTTGTTGGTTTTCATCCAATGAACTTATTTCAGTCAGCTGGATCTTTCTTCTTCAAAGCAAAAAGATTTTATCTTCAAATACAAGAACTTTTCTTGGTTTTGTTGATTTTCAGCAAATGAACATATTTCAGCGAGCTAGAAGTTTTTTCTTCAATAGCGTAAGATTTTATCTTAAAATACAAGAACTTTTCGTGGTTCTTGTCAATTTTTGTTAGTTTTCATCTTATGAACTTATTTCAGTCAGCGAGATCTTTCTTCTTCAAAGCAAAAAGATTTTGTCTTCAAATACAAGAACTTTTCGTGGTTCTTGTCAATTTTTGTTGGTTTTCATCCAATGAACTTATTTCAGTCAGCTGGATCTTTCTTCTTCAAAGCAAAAAGATTTTGTCTTCAAATACAAGAACTTTTCGTGGTTCTTGTCAATTTTTTTTGGTTTTCATCCAATGAACTTATTTCAGTCAGCGAGATCTTTCTTCTTCAAAGCAAAAAGATTTTATCTTCAAATACAAGAACTTTTCGTGGTTTTGTTGATTTTCAGCAAATGAACATATTTCAGCAAGCGAGAAGTTTTTTCTTTAATCGCGTCAGATTTTATCTTAAAATACAAGAACTTTTCGTGGTTCTTGTCAATTTTTGTTGGATTTCATCCAATGAACTTATTTCAGTCAGCTGGATCTTTCTTCTTCAAAGCAAAAAGATTTTATCTTCAAATACAAGAACTTTTCGTGGTTTTGTTGATTTTCAGCAAATGAACATATTTCAGTGAGCGAGAAGTTTTTTCTTTAATAGCGTCAGATTTTATCTTAAAATACAAAAACTTTTCGTGGTTCTTGTCAATTTTTGTTGATTTTCATCAAATGAACTTATTTCAGTCAGCTGGATCTTTCTTCTTTAAAGCAAAACGATTTTATCTTCAAATACAAGAACTTTTTGTGGTTTTGTTGATTTTCAGCAAATGAACATATTTCAGCGAGGGAGAAGTTTTTTCTTTAATAGCGTCAGATTTTATCTTAAAATACAAGAACTTTTCGTGGTTCTTGTCAATTTTTGTTGCTTTTCATCTTATGAACTTATTTCAGTCAGCGAGATCTTTCTTCTTTAAAGCAAAAAGATTTTATCTTCAAATACAAGAACTTTTTGTGGTTTTGTTGATTTTCAGCAAATGAACATATTTCAGCGAGGGAGAAGTTTTTTCTTTAATAGCGTCAGATTTTATCTTAAAATACAAGAACTTTTCGTGGTTCTTGTCAATTTTTGTTGCTTTTCATCTTATGAACTTATTTCAGTCAGAGAGATCTTTCTTCTTTAAAGCAAAAAGATTTTATCTTCTAATACAAGAACTTTTTGTGGTTTTGTTGATTTTCAGCAAATGAACATATTTCAGCGAGGGAGAAGTTTTTTCTTTAATAGCGTCAGATTTTATCTTAAAATACAAAAACTTTTCGTGGTTCTTGTCAATTTTTCTTGATTTTCATCAAATGAACTTATTTCAGTCAGCTAGATCTTTCTTCTTTAAAGCATAAAGATTTTATCTTCAAATACAAGAACTTTTCGTGGTTTTGTTGATTTTCAGCAAATGAACATATTTCAGTGAGCGAGAAGTTTTTTCTTTAATCGCGTCAGATTTTATCTTAAAATACAAGAACTTTTCGTGGTTCTTGTCAATTTTTGTTGGTTTTCATCCAATGAACTTATTTCAGTCAGCTGGATCTTTCTTCTTCAAAGCAAAAAGATTTTGTCTTCAAATACAAGAACTTTTCGTGGTTCTTGTCAATTTTTTTTGGTTTTCATCCAATGAACTTATTTCAGTCAGCGAGATCTTTCTTCTTCAAAGCAAAAAGATTTTATCTTCAAATACAAGAACTTTTCGTGGTTTTGTTGATTTTCAGCAAATGAACATATTTCAGCGAGCGAGAAGTTTTTTCTTTAATCGCGTCAGATTTTATCTTAAAATACAAGAACTTTTCGTGGTTCTTGTCAATTTTTGTTGGATTTCATCCAATGAACTTATTTCAGTCAGCTGGATCTTTCTTCTTCAAAGCAAAAAGATTTTATCTTCAAATACAAGAACTTTTCGTGGTTTTGTTGATTTTCAGCAAATGAACATATTTCAGTGAGCGAGAAGTTTTTTCTTTAATAGCGTCAGATTTTATCTTAAAATACAAAAACTTTTCGTGGTTCTTGTCAATTTTTGTTGATTTTCATCAAATGAACTTATTTCAGTCAGCTAGATCTTTCTTCTTTAAAGCAAAAAGATTTTATCTTCAAATACAAGAACTTTTTGTGGTTTTGTTGATTTTCAGCAAATGAACATATTTCAGCGAGGGAGAAGTTTTTTCTTTAATAGCGTCAGATTTTATCTTAAAATACAAGAACTTTTCGTGGTTCTTGTCAATTTTTGTTGGTTTTCATCCAATAAACTTATTTCAGTCAGCGAGATCTTTCTTCTTCAAAGCAAAATGATTTTATCTTCAAATACAAGAATTTTTCGTGGTTTTGTTGATTTTCAGCAAATGAACATATTTCAGCGAGCGAGAAGTTTTTTCTTTAATCGCGTCAGATTTTATCTTAAAATACAAGAACTTTTCGTGGTTCTTGTCAATTTTTGTTGGTTTTCATCCAATGAACTTATTTCAGTCAGCTGGAACTTTCTTCTTCAAAGCAAAAAGATTTTATTTTCAAATACAAGAACTTTTCGTGGTTTTGTTGATTTTCAGCAAATGAACATATTTCAGTGAGCGAGAAGTTTTTTCTTTAATAGCGTCAGATTTTATCTTAAAATACAAAAACTTTTCGTGGTTCTTGTCAATTTTTGTTGATTTTCATCAAATGAACTTATTTCAGTCAGCGAGATCTTTCTTCTTCAAAGCAAAAAGATTTTATCTTCAAATACAAGAACTTTTTGTGGTTTTGTTGATTTTCAGCAAATGAACATATTTCAGCGAGCGAGAAGTTTTTTCTTTAATCGCGTCAGATTTTATCTGAAAATACAAGAACTTTTCGTGGTTCTTGTCAATTTTTGTTGGTTTTCATCCAATGAACTTATTTCAGTCAGCTGGATCTTTCTTCTTCAAAGCAAAAAGATTTTATCTTCAAATACAAGAACTTTTCTTGGTTTTGTTGATTTTCAGCAAATGAACATATTTCAGCGAGCTAGAAGTTTTTTCTTCAATAGCGTAAGATTTTATCTTAAAATACAAGAACTTTTCGTGGTTCTTGTCAATTTTTGTTAGTTTTCATCTTATGAACTTATTTCAGTCAGCGAGATCTTTCTTCTTCAAATCAAAAAGATTTTGTCTTCAAATACAAGAACTTTTCGTGGTTCTTGTCAATTTTTGTTGGTTTTCATCCAATGAACTTATTTCAGTCAGCTGGATCTTTCTTCTTCAAAGCAAAAAGATTTTGTCTTCAAATACAAGAACTTTTCGTGGTTCTTGTCAATTTTTTTTGGTTTTCATCCAATGAACTTATTTCAGTCAGCGAGATCTTTCTTCTTCAAAGCAAAAAGATTTTATCTTCAAATACAAGAACTTTTCGTGGTTTTGTTGATTTTCAGCAAATGAACATATTTCAGCGAGCGAGAAGTTTTTTCTTTAATCGCGTCAGATTTTATCTTAAAATACAAGAACTTTTCGTGGTTCTTGTCAATTTTTGTTGGTTTTCATCCAATGAACTTATTTCAGTCAGCTGGATCTTTCTTCTTCAAAGCAAAAAGATTTTATCTTCAAATACAAGAACTTTTCATGGTTTTGTTGATTTTCAGCAAATGAACATATTTCAGTGAGCGAGAAGTTTTTTCTTTAATAGCGTCAGATTTTATCTTAAAATACAAAAACTTTTCGTGGTTCTTGTCAATTTTTGTTGATTTTCATCAAATGAACTTATTTCAGTCAGCTAGATCTTTCTTCTTTAAAGCAAAAAGATTTTATCTTCAAATACAAGAACTTTTTGTGGTTTTGTTGATTTTCAGCAAATGAACATATTTCAGCGAGGGAGAAGTTTTTTCTTTAATAGCGTCAGATTTTATCTTAAAATACAAGAACTTTTCGTGGTTCTTGTCAATTTTTGTTGCTTTTCATCTTATGAACTTATTTCAGTCAGCGAGATCTTTCTTCTTTAAAGCAAAAAGATTTTATCTTCAAATACAAGAACTTTTTGTGGTTTTGTTGATTTTCAGCAAATGAACATATTTCAGCGAGGGAGAAGTTTTTTCTTTAATAGCGTCAGATTTTATCTTAAAATACAAGAACTTTTCGTGGTTCTTGTCAATTTTTGTTGGTTTTCATCCAATAAACTTATTTCAGTCAGCGAGATCTTTCTTCTTCAAAGCAAAATGATTTTATCTTCAAATACAAGAATTTTTCGTGGTTTTGTTGATTTTCAGCAAATGAACATATTTCAGCGAGCGAGAAGTTTTTTCTTTAATCGCGTCAGATTTTATCTTAAAATACAAGAACTTTTCGTGGTTCTTGTCAATTTTTGTTGGTTTTCATCCAATGAACTTATTTCAGTCAGCTGGAACTTTCTTCTTCAAAGCAAAAAGATTTTATTTTCAAATACAAGAACTTTTCGTGGTTTTGTTGATTTTCAGCAAATGAACATATTTCAGCGAGCGAGAAGTTTTTTCTTTAATAGCGTCAGATTTTATCTTAAAATACAAGAACTTTTCGTGGTTCTTGTCAATTTTTGTTGGTTTTCATCCAATGAACTTATTTCAGTCAGCGAGATCTTTCTTCTTCAAAGCAAAAAGATTTTATCTTCAAATACAAGAACTTTTCGTGGTTTTGTTGATTTTCAGCAAATGAACATATTTCAGCGAGCGAGAAGTTTTTTCTTTAATCGCGTCAGATTTTATCTTAAAATACAAGAACTTTTCGTGGTTCTTGTCAATTTTTGTTGGTTTTCATCCAATGAACTTATTTCAGTCAGCTGGACCTTTCTTCTTCAAAGCAAAAAGATTTTGTCTTCAAATACAAGAACTTTTCGTGGTTCTTGTCAGTTTTTGTTGTTTTTTATCCAATGAACTTATTTCAGTCAGCGAGATCTTTCTTCTTCAAAGCAAAAAGATTTTATCTTCAAATACAAGAACTTTTTGTGGTTTTGTTGATTTTCAGCAAATGAACATATTTCAGCGAGCGAGAAGTTTTTTCTTTAATCGCGTCAGATTTTATCTTAAAATACAAGAACTTTTCGTGGTTCTTGTCAATTTTTGTTGGTTTTCATCCAATGAACTTATTTCAGTCAGCTGGATCTTTCTTCTTCAAAGCAAAAAGATTTTATCTTCAAATACAAGAACTTTTCGTGGTTTTGTTGATTTTCAGCAAATGAACATATTTCAGTGAGCGAGAAGTTTTTTCTTTAATAGCGTCAGATTTTATCTTAAAATACAAAAACTTTTCGTGGTTCTTGTCAATTTTTGTTGATATTCATCAAATGAACTTATTTCAGTCAGCGAGATCTTTCTTCTTTAAAGCAAAAAGATTTTATCTTCAAATACAAGAACTTTTTGTGGTTTTGTTGATTTTCAGCAAATGAACATATTTCAGCGAGCGAGAAGTTTTTTCTTTAATCGCGTCAGATTTTATCTTAAAATACAAGAACTTTTCGTGGTTCTTGTCAATTTTTGTTGGTTTTCATCCAATGAACTTATTTCAGTCAGCGAGATCTTTCTTCTTCAAAGCAAAAAGATTTTATCTTCAAATACAAGAACTTTTCGTGGTTTTGTTGATTTTCAGCAAATGAAAATATTTCAGCGAGCGAGAAGTTTTTTCTTTAATCGCGTCAGATTTTATCTTAAAATACAAGAACTTTTCGTGGTTCTTGTCAATTTTTGTTGGTTTTCATCCAATGAACTTATTTCAGTCAGCTGGATCTTTCTTCTTCAAAGCAAAAAGATTTTATCTTCAAATACAAGAACTTTTCGTGGTTTTGTTGATTTTCAGCAAATGAACATATTTCAGTGAGCGAGAAGTTTTTTCTTTAATAGCGTCAGATTTTATCTTAAAATACAAAAACTTTTCGTGGTTCTTGTCAATTTTTGTTGATTTTCATCAAATGAACTTATTTCAGTCAGCTAGATCTTTCTTCTTTAAAGCAAAAAGATTTTATCTTCAAATACAAGAACTTTTTGTGGTTTTGTTGATTTTCAGCAAATGAACATATTTCAGCGAGGGAGAAGTTTTTTCTTTAATAGCGTCAGATTTTATCTTAAAATACAAGAACTTTTCGTGGTTCTTGTCAATTTTTGTTGCTTTTCATCTTATGAACTTATTTCAGTCAGAGAGATCTTTCTTCTTTAAAGCAAAAATATTTTATCTTCAAATACAAGAACTTTTTGTGGTTTTGTTGATTTTCAGCAAATGAACATATTTCAGCGAGGGAGAAGTTTTTTCTTTAATAGCGTCAGATTTTATCTTAAAATACAAGAACTTTTCGTGGTTCTTGTCAATTTTTGTTGGTTTTCATCCAATAAACTTATTTCAGTCAGCGAGATCTTTCTTCTTCAAAGCAAAAAGATTTTATCTTCAAATACAAGAACTTTTCGTGGTTTTGTTGATTTTCAGCAAATGAACATATTTCAGCGAGCGAGAAGTTTTTTCTTTAATCGCGTCAGATTTTATCTTAAAATACAAGAACTTTTCGTGGTTCTTGTCAATTTTTGTTGGTTTTCATCCAATGAACTTATTTCAGTCAGCTGGATCTTTCTTCTTCAAAGCAAAAAGATTTTATCTTCAAATACAAGAACTTTTCGTGGTTTTGTTGATTTTCAGCAAATGAACATATTTCAGTGAGCGAGAAGTTTTTTCTTTAATAGCGTCAGATTTTATCTTAAAATACAAAAACTTTTCGTTGTTCTTGTCAATTTTTGTTGATTTTCATCAAATGAACTTATTTCAGTCAGCTAGATCTTTCTTCTTCAAAGCAAACAGATTTTATCTTCAAATACAAGAACTTTTCGTGGTTTTGTTGATTTTCAGCAAATGAACATATTTCAGCGAGCGAGAAGTTTTTTCTTTAATCGCGTCGGATTTTATCTTAAAATACAAGAACTTTTCGTGGTTCTTGTCAATTTTTGTTGGTTTTCATCCAATGAACTTATTTCAGTCAGCTGGATCTTTCTTCTTCAAAGCAAAAAGATTTTATCTTCAAATAAAAGAACTTTTCGTGGTTTTGTTGATTTTCAGCAAATGAACATATTTCAGTGAGCGAGAAGTTTTTTCTTTAATAGTGTCAGATTTTATCTTAAAATACAAAAACTTTTCGTGGTTCTTGTCAATTTTTGTTGATTTTCATCAAATGAACTTATTTCAGTCAGCGAGATCTTTCTTCTTTAAAGCAAAAAGATTTTATCTTCAAATACAAGAACTTTTTGTGGTTTTGTTGATTTTCAGCAAATGAACATATTTCAGCGAGGGAGAAGTTTTTTCTTTAATAGCGTCAGATTTTATCTTAAAATACAAGAACTTTTCGTGGTTCTTGTCAATTTTTGTTGGTTTTCATCCAATAAACTTATTTCAGTCAGCGAGATCTTTCTTCTTCAAATCAAAAAGATTTTATCTTCAAATACAAGAAATTTTCGTGGTTTTGTTGATTTTCAGCAAATGAACATATTTCAGCGAGCGAGAAGTTTTTTCTATAATCGCGTCAGATTTTATCTTAAAATACAAGAACTTTTCGTGGTTTTGTTGATTTTCAGCAAATGAACATATTTCAGCGAGCGAGAAGTTTTTTCTTTAATCGCGTCAGATTTTATCTTAAAATACAAGAACTTTTCGTGGTTCTTGTCAATTTTTGTTGGTTTTCATCCAATGAACTTATTTCAGTCAGCTGGATCTTTCTTCTTTAAAGCAAAAAGATTTTATCTTCAAATACAAGAACTTTTCGTGGTTCTTGTCAATTTTTGTTGCTTTTCATCTTATGAACTTATTTCAGTCAGAGAGATCTTTCTTCTTTAAAGCAAAAATATTTTATCTTCAAATACAAGAACTTTTTGTGGTTTTGTTGATTTTCAGCAAATGAACATATTTCAGCGAGGGAGAAGTTTTTTCTTTAATAGCGTCAGATTTTATCTTAAAATACAAGAACTTTTCGTGGTTCTTGTCAATTTTTGTTGGTTTTCATCCAATAAACTTATTTCAGTCAGCGAGATCTTTCTTCTTCAAAGCAAAAAGATTTTATATTCAAATACAAGAACTTTTCGTGGTTTTGTTGATTTTCAGCAAATGAACATATTTCAGCGAGCGAGAAGTTTTTTCTTTAATAGCGTCAGATTTTATCTGAAAATACAAGAACTTTTCGTGGTTCTTGTCAATTTTTGTTGGTTTTCATCCAATAAACTGATTTCAGTCAGCTAGATCTTTCTTCTTCAAAGCAAAAAGATTTTATCTTCAAATACAAGAACTTTTCGTGGTTTTGTTGATTTTCAGCAAATGAACATATTTCAGTGAGCGAGAAGTTTTTTCTTTAATAGCGTCAGATTTTATCTTAAAATACAAAAACTTTTCGTGGTTCTTGTCAATTTTTGTTGGTTTTCATCCAATAAACTTATTTCAGTCAGCGAGATCTTTCTTCTTTAAAGCAAAAAGATTTTATCTTCAAATACAAGAACTTTTCGTGGTTTTGTTGATTTTCAGCAAATGAACATATTTCAGCGAGCGAGAAGTTTTTTCTTTAATCGCGTCAGATTTTATCTTAAAATACAAGAACTTTTCGTGGTTCTTGTCAATTTTTGTTGGTTTTCATCCAATGAACTTATTTCAGTCAGCTGGATCTTTCTTCTTCAAAGCAAAAAGATTTTATCTTCAAATACAAGAAATTTTCGTGGTTTTGTTGATTTTCAGCAAATGAACATATTTCAGCGAGCGAGAAGTTTTTTCTATAATCGCGTCAGATTTTATCTTAAAATACAAGAACTTTTCGTGGTTCTTGTCAATTTTTGTTGGTTTTCATCCAATGAACTTATTTCAGTCAGCGAGATCTTTCTTCTTCAAAGCAAAAAGATTTTATCTTCAAATACAAGAACTTTTCTTGGTTTTGTTGATTTTCAGCAAATGAACATATTTCAGCGAGCTAGAAGTTTTTTCTTCAATAGCGTAAGATTTTATCTTAAAATACAAGAACTTTTCGTGGTTCTTGTCAATTTTTGTTGGTTTTCATCCAATGAACTTATTTCAGTCAGCGAGATCTTTCTTCTTCAAAGCAAAAAGATTTTGTCTTCAAATACAAGAACTTTTCGTGGTTCTTGTCAATTTTTGTTGGTTTTCATCCAATGAACTTATTTCAGTCAGCGAGATCTTTCTTCTTCAAAGCAAAAAGATTTTATCTTCAAATACAAGAACTTTTCGTGGTTTTGTTGATTTTCAGCAAATGAACATATTTCAGCGAGCGAGAAGTTTTTTCTTTAATCGCGTCAGATTTTATCTTAAAATACAAGAACTTTTCGTGTTTCTTGTCAATTTTTGTTGGTTTTCATCCAATGAACTTATTTCAGTCAGCTGGATCTTTCTTCTTCATAGCAAAAAGATTTTATCTTCAAATACAAGAACTTTTCGTGATTTTGTTGATTTTCAGCAAATGAACATATTTCAGCGAGCGAGAAGTTTTTTCTTTAATCGCGTCAGATTTTATCTTAAAATGCAAAAACTTTTCGTGGTTCTTGTCAATTTTTGTTGATTTTCATCAAATGAACTTATTTCAGTCAGCTAGATCTTTCTTCTTTAAAGCAAAAAGATTTTATCTTCAAATACAAGAACTTTTCGTGGTTTTGTTGATTTTCAGCAAATGAACATATTTCAGCGAGCGAGAAGTTTTTTCTTTAATCGCGTCAGATTTTTTCTTAAAATACAAGAACTTTTCGTGGTTCTTGTCAATTTTTGTTGCTTTTCATCTTATGAACTTATTTCAGTCAGCTGGATCTGTCTTCTTCAAAGCAAAAAGATTTTATCTTAAAATACAAGAACTTTTCGTGGTTCTTGTCAATTTTTGTTGGTTTTCATCCAATGAACTGATTTCAGTCAGCGAGATCTTTCTTCTTGATAGCAAAAAGATTTTATCTTCAAATACAAGAACTTTTCGTGGTTCTTGTCATTTTTTGTTGGTTTTCATCCAATGAACTTATTTCTGTCAGCTCGATCTTTCTTCTTCAAAGCAAAAAGATTTTATCTTCAAATACAAGAACTTTTCGTGATTTTGTTGATTTTCAGCAAATGAACATATTTCAGCGAGCGAGAAGTTTTTTCTTTAATCGCGTCAGATTTTATCTTAAAATGCAAAAACTTTTCGTGGTTCTTGTCAATTTTTGTTGATTTTCATCAAATGAACTTATTTCAGTCAGCTGGATCTTTCTTCTTTAAAGCAAAAAGATTTTATCTTCAAATACAAGAACTTTTTGTGGTTTTGTTGATTTTCAGCAAATGAACATATTTCAGCGAGCGAGAAGTTTTTTCTTTAATCGCGTCAGATTTTATCTTAAAATACAAGAACTTTTCGTGGTTCTTGTCAATTTTTGTTGGTTTTCATCCAATAAACTTATTTCAGTCAGCGAGATCTTTCTTCTTCAAAGCAAAAAGATTTTATCTTCAAATACAAGAACTTTTCGTGGTTTTGTTGATTTTCAGCAAATGAACATATTTCAGCGAGCGAGAAGTTTTTTCTTTAATCGCGTCAGATTTTATCTTAAAATACAAGAACTTTTCGTGGTTCTTGTCAATTTTTGTTGGTTTTCATCCAATGAACTTATTTCAGTCAGCTAGATCTTTCTTCTTCAAAGCAAAAAGATTTTATCTTCAAATACAAGAACTTTTCGTGGTTTTGTTGATTTTCAGCAAATGAACATATTTCAGCGAGCTAGAAGTTTTTTCATCAATAGCGTCAGATGTTATCTTAAAATACAAGAACTTTTCGTGGTTCTTGTCAATTTTTGTTGGTTTTCATCCAATGAACTTATTTCAGTCAGCTAGATCTTTCTTCTTCAAAGCAAAAAGATTTTATATTCAAATACAAGAACTTTTGGTGGTTTTGTTGATTTTCAGCAAATGAACATATTTCAGCGAGCGAGAAGTTTTTTCTTAAATAGCGTCAGATTTTATCTTAAAATACAAAAACTTTTCGTGGTTCTTGTCAATTTTTGTTGGTTTTCATCCAATAAACTTATTTCAGTCAGCGAGATCTTTCTTCTTCAAAGCAAAAAGATTTTATCTTCAAATACAAGAACTTTTCGTGGTTTTGTTGATTTTCAGCAAATGAACATATTTCAGCGAGCGAGAAGTTTTTTCTTTAATCGCGTCAGATTTTATCTTAAAATACAAGAACTTTTCGTGTTTCTTGTCAATTTTTGTTGGTTTTCATCCAATGAACTTATTTCAGTCAGCTAGATCTTTCTTCTTCAAAGCAAAAAGATTTTATCTTCAAATACAAGAACTTTTCGTGGTTCTTGTCAATTTTTGTTGGTTTTCATCCAATGAACTTATTTCAGTCAGCTGGATCTTTCTTCTTCAAAGCAAAAAGATTTTATCTTCAAATACAAGAACTTTTCGTGATTTTGTTGATTTTCAGCAAATGAACATATTTCAGCGAGCGAGAAGTTTTTTCTTTAATCGCGTCAGATTTTATCTTAAAATGCAAAAACTTTTCGTGGTTCTTGTCAATTTTTGTTGATTTTCATCAAATGAACTTATTTCAGTCAGCTGGATCTTTCTTCTTTAAAGCAAAAAGATTTTATCTTCAAATACAAGAACTTTTTGTGGTTTTGTTGATTTTCAGCAAATGAACATATTTCAGCGAGCGAGAAGTTTTTTCTTTAATCGCGTCAGATTTTATCTTAAAATACAAGAACTTTTCGTGGTTCTTGTCAATTTTTGTTGGTTTTCATCCAATAAACTTATTTCAGTCAGCGAGATCTTTCTTCTTCAAAGCAAAAAGATTTTATCTTCAAATACAAGAACTTTTCGTGGTTTTGTTGATTTTCAGCAAATGAACATATTTCAGCGAGCGAGAAGTTTTTTCTTTAATCGCGTCAGATTTTATCTTAAAATACAAGAACTTTTCGTGGTTCTTGTCAATTTTTGTTGGTTTTCATCCAATGAACTTATTTCAGTCAGCTAGATCTTTCTTCTTCAAAGCAAAAAGATTTTATCTTCAAATACAAGAACTTTTCGTGGTTTTGTTGATTTTCAGCAAATGAACATATTTCAGCGAGCTAGAAGTTTTTTCATCAATAGCGTCAGATGTTATCTTAAAATACAAGAACTTTTCGTGGTTCTTGTCAATTTTTGTTGGTTTTCATCCAATGAACTTATTTCAGTCAGCTAGATCTTTCTTCTTCAATGCAAAAAGATTTTATATTCAACTACAAGAACTTTTGGTGGTTTTGTTGATTTTCAGCAAATGAACATATTTCAGCGAGCGAGAAGTTTTTTCTTAAATAGCGTCAGATTTTATCTTAAAATACAAAAACTTTTCGTGGTTCTTGTCAATTTTTGTTGGTTTTCATCCAATAAACTTATTTCAGTCAGCGAGATCTTTCTTCTTCAAAGCAAAAAGATTTTATCTTCAAATACAAGAACTTTTCGTGGTTTTGTTGATTTTCAGCAAATGAACATATTTCAGCGAGCGAGAAGTTTTTTCTTTAATCGCGTCAGATTTTATCTTAAAATACAAGAACTTTTCGTGTTTCTTGTCAATTTTTGTTGGTTTTCATCCAATGAACTTATTTCAGTCAGCTAGATCTTTCTTCTTCAAAGCAAAAAGATTTTATCTTCAAATACAAGAACTTTTCGTGGTTCTTGTCAATTTTTGTTGGTTTTCATCCAATGAACTTATTTCAGTCAGCTAGATCTTTCTTCTTCAAAGCAAAAAGATTTTATCTTCAAATACAAGAACTTTTCGTGGTTTTGTTGATTTTCAGCAAATGAACATATTTCAGCGAGCTGGAAGTTTTTTCTTTAATAGCGTAAGATTTTATCTTAAAATACAAGAACTTTTCGTGGTTCTTGTCAATTTTTGTTGGTTTTCATCTTATGAACTTATTTCAGTCAGCGAGATCTTTCTTTTTCAAAGCAAAAAGATTTTATCTTCAAATACAAGAACTTTTCGTGATTTTGTTGATTTTCAGCAAATGAACATATTTCAGCGAGCGAGAAGTTTTTTCTTTAATAGCGTCAGATTTTATCTTAAAATACAAAAACTTTTCGTGGTTCTTGTCAATTTTTGTTGATTTTCATCAAATGAACTTATTTCAGTCAGCTCGATCTTTCTTCTTTAAAGCAAAAAGATTTTATCTTCAAATACAAGAACTTTTTGTGGTTTTGTTGATTTTCAGCAAATGAACATATTTCAGCGAGCGAGAAGTTTTTTCTTTAATCGCGTCAGATTTTATCTTAAAATACAAGAACTTTTCGTGGTTCTTGTCAATTTTTATTGGTTTTCATCCAATAAACTTATTTCAGTCAGCGAGATCTTTCTTCTTCAAAGCAAAAAGATTTTATCTTCAAATACAAGAACTTTTCGTGGTTTTGTTGATTTTCAGCAAATGAACATATTTCAGCGAGCTAGAAGTTTTTTCTTCAATAGCGTAAGATTTTATCTTAAAATACAAGAACTTTTTGTGGTTCTCGTCAATTTTTGTTAGTTTTCATCTTATGAACTGAATTCAGTCAGCTGGATCTTTCTTCTTGAAAGCAAAAAGATTTTATCTTCAAATGCAAGAACTTTTCGTGGTTCTTGTCAATTTTTGTTGGTTTTCATCCAATGAACTTATTTCAGTCAGCGAGATCTTTCTTTTTCAAAGCAAAAAGTTTTTATCTTCAAATACAAGAACTTTTCGTGATTTTGTTGATTTTCAGCAAATGAACATATTTCAGTGAGCGAGAAGTTTTTTCTTTAATAGCGTCAGATTTTATCTTAAAATACAAAAACTTTTCGTGGTTCTTGTCAATTTTTCTTGATTTTCATCAAATGAACTTATTTCAGTCAGCTAGATCTTTCTTCTTGAAAGCATAAAGATTTTATCTTCAAATACAAGAACTTTTTGTGGTTTTGTTGATTTTCAGCAAATGAACATATTTCAGCGAGGGAGAAGTTTTTTCTTTAATAGCGTCAGATTTTATGTTAAAATACAAGAACTTTTCGTGTTTCGTGTCAATTTTTGTTAGTTTTCATCTTATGAACTGATTTCAGTCAGCTAGATCTTTCTTCTTGAAAGCAAAAAGATTTTATCTTCAAATACAAGAACTTTTCGTGGTTCTTGTCAATTTTTGTTGGTTTTCATCCAATGAACTTATTTCAGTCAGCGAGATCTTTCTTCTTCAAAGCAAAAAGATTTTATCTTCAAATACAAGAACTTTTCGTGATTTTGTTGATTTTCAGCAAATGAACATATTTCAGCGAGCGAGAAGTTTTTTCTTTAATAGCGTCAGATTTTATCTTAAAATACAAAAACTATTCGTGGTTCTTGTCAATTTTTGTTGGTTTTCATCCAATGAACTTATTTCAGTCAGCTGGATCTTTCTTCTTGAAAGCAAAAAGATTTTATCTTCAAATACAAGAACTTTTCGTGGTTTTGTTGATTTTCAGCAAATGAACATATTTCAGCGAGCGAGAAGTTTTTTCTTTAATAGCGTAAGATTTTATCTTAAAATACAAGAACTTTTCGTGGTTCTTGTCAATTTTTGTTGGTTTTCATCCAATGAACTTATTTCAGTCAGCTCGATCTTTCTTCTTCAAAGCAAAAAGATTTTATCTTCAAATACAAGAACTTTTCGTGGTTTTGTTGATTTTCAGCAAATGAACATATTTCAGCGAGCTGGAAGTTTTTTCATCAATAGCGTAAGATTTTATCTTAAAATACAAGAACTTTTCGTGGTTCTTGTCAATTTTTGTTGGTTTTCATCCAATGAACTTATTTCTGTCAGCGAGATCTTTCTTCTTGAAAGCAAAAAGATTTTATCTTCAAATACAAGAACTTTTCGTGGTTCTTGTCAATTTTTGTTGGTTTTCATCCAATGAACTTATTTCAGTCAGCTAGATCTTTCTTCTTCAAAGCAAAAAGATTTTATCTTCAAATACAAGAACTTTTCGTGGTTTTGTTGATTTTCAGCAAAGGAACATATTTCAGCGAGCGAGAAGTTTTTTCTTTCATCGCGTCAGATTTTATCTTAAAATACAAGAACTTTTCGTGGTTCTTGTCAATTATTTGTTAGTTTTCATCCAATGAACTTATTTCAGTCAGCTCGATCTTTCTTCTTCAAAGCAAAAAGATTTTATCTTCAAATACAAGAACTTTTCGTGGTTTTGTTGATTTTCAGAAAATGAACATATTTCAGCGAGCTAGAAGTTTTTTCTTCAATAGCGTAAGATTTTATCTTAAAATACAAGAACTTTTCGTGGTTCTTGTCAATTTTTGTTAGTTTTCATCTTATGAACTGATTTCAGTCAGCTCGATCTTTCTTCTTGAAAGCAAAAAGATTTTATCTTCAAATGCAAGAACTTTTCGTGGTTCTTGTCAATTTTTGTTGGTTTTCATCCAATGAACTTATTTCAGTCAGCGAGATCTTTCTTTTTCAAAGCAAAAAGATTTTATCTTCAAATACAAGAACTTTTCGTGGTTTTGTTGATTTTCAGCAAATGAACATATTTCAGCGAGCGAGAAGTTTTTTCTTTAATAGCGTAAGATTTTATCTTAAAATACAAGAACTTTTCGTGGTTCTTGTCAATTTTTGTTGGTTTTCATCCAATGAACTTATTTCAGTCAGCTCGATCTTTCTTCTTCAAAGCAAAAAGATTTTATCTTCAAATACAAGAACTTTTCGTGGTTTTGTTGATTTTCAGCAAATGAACATATTTCAGCGAGCTGGAAGTTTTTTCATCAATAGCGTAAGATTTTATCTTAAAATACAAGAACTTTTCGTGGTTCTTGTCAATTTTTGTTGGTTTTCATCCAATGAACTTATTTCTGTCAGCGAGATCTTTCTTCTTGAAAGCAAAAAGATTTTATCTTCAAATACAAGAACTTTTCGTGGTTCTTGTCAATTTTTGTTGGTTTTCATCCAATGAACTTATTTCAGTCAGCTAGATCTTTCTTCTTCAAAGCAAAAAGATTTTATCTTCAAATACAAGAACTTTTCGTGGTTTTGTTGATTTTCAGCAAAGGAACATATTTCAGCGAGCGAGAAGTTTTTTCTTTCATCGCGTCAGATTTTATCTTAAAATACAAGAACTTTTCGTGGTTCTTGTCAATTATTTGTTAGTTTTCATCCAATGAACTTATTTCAGTCAGCTCGATCTTTCTTCTTCAAAGCAAAAAGATTTTATCTTCAAATACAAGAACTTTTCGTGGTTTTGTTGATTTTCAGAAAATGAACATATTTCAGCGAGCTAGAAGTTTTTTCTTCAATAGCGTAAGATTTTATCTTAAAATACAAGAACTTTTCGTGGTTCTTGTCAATTTTTGTTAGTTTTCATCTTATGAACTGATTTCAGTCAGCTCGATCTTTCTTCTTGAAAGCAAAAAGATTTTATCTTCAAATGCAAGAACTTTTCGTGGTTCTTGTCAATTTTTGTTGGTTTTCATCCAATGAACTTATTTCAGTCAGCGAGATCTTTCTTTTTCAAAGCAAAAAGATTTTATCTTCAAATACAAGAACTTTTCGTGATTTTGTTGATTTTCAGCAAATGAACATATTTCAGTGAGCGAGAAGTTTTTTCTTTAATAGCGTCAGATTTTATCTTAAAATACAAGAACCTTTCGTGGTTCTTGTCAATTTTTGTTGGTTTTCATCCAATAAACTTATTTCAGTCAACGAGATCTTTCTTCTTCAAAGCAAAAAGATTTTATCTTCAAATACAAGAAATTTTCGTGGTTTTGTTGATTTTCAGCAAATGAACATATTTCAGCGAGCGAGAAGTTTTTTCTTTAATCGCGTCAGATTTTATCTTAAAATACAAGAACTTTTCGTGGTTCTTGTCAATTTTTGTTGGGTTTCATCCAATGAACTTATTTCAGTCAGCTGGATCTTTCTTCTTCAAAGCAAAACGATTTTATCTTCAAATACAAGAACTTTTCGTGGTTTTGTTGATTTTCAGCAAATGAACATATTTCAGTGAGCTGGAAGTTTTTTCTTTAATAGCGTCAGATTTTATCTTAAAATACAAGAACTTTTCGTGGTTCTTGTCAATTTTTGTTGGTTTTCATCCAATAAACTTATTTCAGTCAGCTAGATCTTTCTTCTTCAAAGCAAAAAGATTTTATCTTCAAATACAAGAACTTTTCGTGGTTTTGTTGATTTTCAGCAAATGAACATATTTCAGCGAGCTAGAAGTTTTTTCTTTAATCGCGTCAGATTTTATCTTAAAATACAAGAACTTTTCGTGGTTCTTGTCAATTTTTGTTGGTTTTCATCCAATGAACTTATTTCAGTCAGCGAGATCTTTCTTTTTCAAAGCAAAAAGATTTTATCTTCAAATACAAGAACTTTTCGTGATTTTGTTGATTTTCAGCAAATGAACATATTTCAGTGAGCGAGAAGTTTTTTCTTTAATAGCGTCAGATTTTATCTTAAAATACAAGAACCTTTCGTGGTTCTTGTCAATTTTTGTTGGTTTTCATCCAATAAACTTATTTCAGTCAACGAGATCTTTCTTCTTCAAAGCAAAAAGATTTTATCTTCAAATACAAGAACTTTTCGTGGTTTTGTTGATTTTCAGCAAATGAACATATTTCAGCGAGCGAGAAGTTTTTTCTTTAATCGCGTCAGATTTTATCTTAAAATACAAGAACTTTTCGTGGTTCTTGTCAATTTTTGTTGGGTTTCATCCAATGAACTTATTTCAGTCAGCTGGATCTTTCTTCTTCAAAGCAAAACGATTTTATCTTCAAATACAAGAACTTTTCGTGGTTTTGTTGATTTTCAGCAAATGAACATATTTCAGCGAGCGAGAAGTTTTTTCTTTAATCGCGTCAGATTTTATCTTAAAATACAAGAACTTTTCGTGGTTCTTGTCAATTTTTGTTGGTTTTCATCCAATGAACTTATTTCAGTCAGCTGGATCTTTCTTCTTCAAAGCAAAAAGATTTGATCTTCAAATACAAGAACTTTTCGTGGTTTTGTTGATTTTCAGCAAATGAACATATTTCAGCGAGCTAGAAGTTTTTTCTTCAATAGCGTAAGATTTTATCTTAAAATACAAGAACTTTTTGTGGTTGTTGTCAATTTTTGTTAGTTTTCATCTTATGAACTGATTTCAGTCAGCTAGACCTTTCTTCTTGAAGGCAAAAAGATTTTATCTTCAAATACAAGAACTTTTCGTGGTTCTTGTCAATTTTTGTTGGTTTTCATCCAATGAACTTATTTCAGTCAGCGAGATCTTTCTTTTTCAAAACAAAAAGATTTTATCTTCAAATACAAGAACTTTTCGTGATTTTGTTGATTTTCAGCAAATGAACATATTTCAGTGAGCGAGAAGTTTTTTCTTTAATAGCGTCAGATTTTATCTTAAAATACAAGAACTTTTCGTGGTTCTTGTCAATTATTTGTTGGTTTTCATCCAATGAACTTATTTCAGTCAGCTCGATCTTTCTTCTTCAAAGCAAAAAGATTTTATCTTCAAATACAAGAACTTTTCGTGGTTTTGTTGATTTTCAGCAAATGAACATATTTCAGCGAGCTAGAAGTTTTTTCTTCAATAGCGTAAGATTTTATCTTAAAATACAAGAACTTTTCGTGGTTCTTGTCAATTTTTGTTAGTTTTCATCTTATGAACTGATTTCAGTCAGCTCGATCTTTCTTCTTGAAAGCAAAAAGATTTTATCTTCAAATGCAAGAACTTTTCGTGGCTCTTCTCAATTTTTGTTGGTTTTCATCCAATGAACTTATTTCAGTCAGCGAGATCTTTCTTTTTCAAAGCAAAAAGATTTTATCTTCAAATACAAGAACTTTTTGTGATTTTGTTGATTTTCAGCAAATGAACATATTTCAGTGAGCGAGAAGCTTTTTCTTTAATAGCGTCAGATTTTATCTTAAAATACAAGAACCTTTCGTGGTTCTTGTCAATTTTTGTTGGTTTTCATCCAATAAACTTATTTCAGTCAACGAGATCTTTCTTCTTCAAAGCAAAAAGATTTTATCTTCAAATACAAGAACTTTTCGTGGTTTTGTTGATTTTCAGCAAATGAACATATTTCAGCGAGCTAGAAGTTTTTTCTTTAATCGCGTCAGATTTTATCTTAAAATACAAGAACTTTTCGTGGTTCTTGTCAATTTTTGTTGGTTTTGATCCAATGAACTTATTTCAGTCAGCTGGATCTTTCTTCTTCAAAGCAAAAAGATTTTATCTTCAAATACAAGAACTTTTCGTGGTTTTGTTGATTTTCAGCAAATGAACATATTTCAGCGAGCTAGAAGTTTTTTCTTCAATAGCGTAAGATTTTATCTTCAAATACAAGAACTTTTCGTGGTTCTTGTCAATTTTTGTTGATTTTCATCCAATGAACTTATTTCAGTCAGCGAGATCTTTCTTTTTCAAAGTAAAAAGATTTTATCTTCAAATACAAGAACTTTTCGTGATTTTGTTGATTTTCAGCAAATGAACATATTTCAGTGAGCGAGAAGTTTTTTCTTTAATAGCGTCAGATTTTATCTTAAAATACAAAAACTTTTCGTGGTTCTTGTCAATTTTTGTTGATTTTCATCAAATGAACTTATTTCAGTCAGCTAGATCTTTCTTCTTTAAAGCAAGAAGATTTTATCTTCAAATACAAGAACTTTTTGTGGTTTTGTTGATTTTCAGCAAATGAACATATTTCAGCGAGGGAGAAGTTTTTTCTTTAATCGCGTCAGATTTTATCTTAAAATACAAGAACTTTTCGTGGTTCTTGTCAATTTTTGTTAGTTTTCATCTTATGAACTGATTTCAGTCAGCCAGATCTTTCTTCTTGAAAGCAAAAAGATTTTATCTTCAAATACAAGAACTTTTCGTGGTTCTTGTCAATTTTTGTTGGTTTTCATCCAATGAACTTATTTCAGTCAGCCAGATCTTTCTTCTTCAAAGCAAAAAGATTTTATCTTCAAATACAAGAACTTTTCGTGGTTTTGTTGATTTTCAGCAAATGAACATATTTCAGTGAGCGAGAATTTTTTTCTTTAATAGCGTCAGATTTTATCTTAAAATACAAAAACTTTTCGTGGTTCTTGTCAATTTTTGTTGATTTTCATCAAATGAACTTATTTCAGTCAGCTAGATCTTTCTTCTTGAAAGCAAAAAGATTTTATCTTCAAATACAAGAACTTTTCGTGGTTTTGTTGATTTTCAGCAAATGAACATATTTCAGCGAGGGAGAAGTTTTTTCTTTAATCGCGTCAGATTTTATCTTAAAATACAAAAACTTTTCGTGGTTCTTGTCAATTTGTGTTGATTTTCATCCAATGAACTTATTTCAGTCAGCTGGATCTTTCTTCTTCAAAGCAAAAAGATTTTATCTTCAAATACAAGAACTTTTCGTGATTTTGTTGATTTTCAGCAAATGAACATATTTCAGCGAGCTAGAAGTTTTTTCTTTAATAGCGTCAGATTTTATCTTAAAATACAAGAACTTTTCGTGGTTCTTGTCAATTTTTGTTGGTTTTCATCCAATAAACTTATTTCAGTCAGCTGGATCTTTCTTCTTCAGAGCAAAAAGATTTTATCTTCAAATACAAGAACTTTTCGTGGTTTTGTTGATTTTCAGCAAATGAACATATTTCAGCGAGCGAGAAGTTTTTTCTTTAATCGCGTAAGATTTTATCTTCAAATACAAGAACTTTTCGTGGTTTTGTTGATTTTCAGCAAATGAACATATTTCAGCGAGCGAGAAGTTTTTTCTTCAATAGCGTAAGATTTTATCTTAAAATACAAGAACTTTTCGTGGTTCTTGTCAATTTTTGTTAGTTTTCATCTTATGAACTGATTTCAGTCAGCTTGATCTTTCTTCTTGAAAGCAAAAAGATTTTATCTTCAAATACAAGAACTTTTCGTGGTTCTTGTCAATTTTTGTTGGTTTTCATCCAATGAACTTATTTCAGTCAGCTAGATCTTTCTTCTTGAAAGCAAAAAGATTTTATCTTCAAATACAAGAACTTTTCGTGATTTTGTTGATTTTCAGCAAATGAACATATTTCAGTGAGCGAGAAGTTTTTTCTTTAATAGCGTCAGATTTTATCTTAAAATACAAAAACTTTTCGTGGTTCTTGTCAATTTTTGTTGGTTTTCATCCAATGAACTTATTTCAGTCAGCTGGATCTTTCTTCTTCAAAGCAAAACGATTTTATCTTCAAATACAAGAACTTTTCGTGGTTTTGTTGATTTTCAGCAAATGAACATATTTCAGCGAGCGAGAAGTTTTTTCTTTAATCGCGTCAGATTTTATCTTAAAATACAAGAACTTTTCGTGGTTCTTGTCAATTTTTGTTGGTTTTCATCCAATGAACTTATTTCAGTCAGCTGGATCTTTCTTCTTCAAAGCAAAAAGATTTGATCTTCAAATACAAGAACTTTTCGTGGTTTTGTTGATTTTCAGCAAATGAACATATTTCAGCGAGCTAGAAGTTTTTTCTTCAATAGAGTAAGATTTTATCTTAAAATACAAGAACTTTTTGTGGTTGTTGTCAATTTTTGTTAGTTTTCATCTTATGAACTGATTTCAGTCAGCTAGACCTTTCTTCTTGAAGGCAAAAAGATTTTATCTTCAAATACAAGAACTTTTCGTGGTTCTTGTCAATTTTTGTTGGTTTTCATCCAATGAACTTATTTCAGTCAGCGAGATCTTTCTTTTTCAAAACAAAAAGATTTTATCTTCAAATACAAGAACTTTTCGTGATTTTGTTGATTTTCAGCAAATGAACATATTTCAGTGAGCGAGAAGTTTTTTCTTTAATAGCGTCAGATTTTATCTTAAAATACAAGAACTTTTCGTGGTTCTTGTCAATTATTTGTTGGTTTTCATCCAATGAACTTATTTCAGTCAGCTCGATCTTTCTTCTTCAAAGCAAAAAGATTTTATCTTCAAATACAAGAACTTTTCGTGGTTTTGTTGATTTTCAGCAAATGAACATATTTCAGCGAGCTAGAAGTTTTTTCTTCAATAGCGTAAGATTTTATCTTAAAATACAAGAACTTTTCGTGGTTCTTGTCAATTTTTGTTAGTTTTCATCTTATGAACTGATTTCAGTCAGCTCGATCTTTCTTCTTGAAAGCAAAAAGATTTTATCTTCAAATGCAAGAACTTTTCGTGGCTCTTCTCAATTTTTGTTGGTTTTCATCCAATGAACTTATTTCAGTCAGCGAGATCTTTCTTTTTCAAAGCAAAAAGATTTTATCTTCAAATACAAGAACTTTTTGTGATTTTGTTGATTTTCAGCAAATGAACATATTTCAGTGAGCGAGAAGCTTTTTCTTTAATAGCGTCAGATTTTATCTTAAAATACAAGAACCTTTCGTGGTTCTTGTCAATTTTTGTTGGTTTTCATCCAATAAACTTATTTCAGTCAACGAGATCTTTCTTCTTCAAAGCAAAAAGATTTTATCTTCAAATACAAGAACTTTTCGTGGTTTTGTTGATTTTCAGCAAATGAACATATTTCAGCGAGCTAGAAGTTTTTTCTTTAATCGCGTCAGATTTTATCTTAAAATACAAGAACTTTTCGTGGTTCTTGTCAATTTTTGTTGGTTTTGATCCAATGAACTTATTTCAGTCAGCTGGATCTTTCTTCTTCAAAGCAAAAAGATTTTATCTTCAAATACAAGAACTTTTCGTGGTTTTGTTGATTTTCAGCAAATGAACATATTTCAGCGAGCTAGAAGTTTTTTCTTCAATAGCGTAAGATTTTATCTTCAAATACAAGAACTTTTCGTGGTTCTTGTCAATTTTTGTTGATTTTCATCCAATGAACTTATTTCAGTCAGCGAGATCTTTCTTTTTCAAAGTAAAAAGATTTTATCTTCAAATACAAGAACTTTTCGTGATTTTGTTGATTTTCAGCAAATGAACATATTTCAGTGAGCGAGAAGTTTTTTCTTTAATAGCGTCAGATTTTATCTTAAAATACAAAAACTTTTCGTGGTTCTTGTCAGTTTTTGTTGATTTTCATCAAATGAACTTATTTCAGTCAGCTAGATCTTTCTTCTTTAAAGCAAGAAGATTTTATCTTCAAATACAAGAACTTTTTGTGGTTTTGTTGATTTTCAGCAAATGAACATATTTCAGCGAGGGAGAAGTTTTTTCTTTAATCGCGTCAGATTTTATCTTAAAATACAAGAACTTTTCGTGGTTCTTGTCAATTTTTGTTAGTTTTCATCTTATGAACTGATTTCAGTCAGCCAGATCTTTCTTCTTGAAAGCAAAAAGATTTTATCTTCAAATACAAGAACTTTTCGTGGTTCTTGTCAATTTTTGTTGGTTTTCATCCAATGAACTTATTTCAGTCAGCCAGATCTTTCTTCTTCAAAGCAAAAAGATTTTATCTTCAAATACAAGAACTTTTCGTGGTTTTGTTGATTTTCAGCAAATGAACATATTTCAGTGAGCGAGAAGTTTTTTCTTTAATAGCGTCAGATTTTATCTTAAAATACAAAAACTTTTCGTGGTTCTTGTCAATTTTTGTTGATTTTCATCAAATGAACTTATTTCAGTCAGCTAGATCTTTCTTCTTGAAAGCAAAAAGATTTTATCTTCAAATACAAGAACTTTTCGTGGTTTTGTTGATTTTCAGCAAATGAACATATTTCAGCGAGGGAGAAGTTTTTTCTTTAATCGCGTCAGATTTTATCTTGAAATACAAAAACTTTTCGTGGTTCTTGTCAATTTGTGTTGATTTTCATCCAATGAACTTATTTCAGTCAGCTGGATCTTTCTTCTTCAAAGCAAAAAGATTTTATCTTCAAATACAAGAACTTTTCGTGATTTTGTTGATTTTCAGCAAATGAACATATTTCAGCGAGCTAGAAGTTTTTTCTTTAATAGCGTCAGATTTTATCTTAAAATACAAGAACTTTTCGTGGTTCTTGTCAATTTTTGTTGGTTTTCATCCAATAAACTTATTTCAGTCAGCTGGATCTTTCTTCTTCAGAGCAAAAAGATTTTATCTTCAAATACAAGAACTTTTCGTGGTTTTGTTGATTTTCAGCAAATGAACATATTTCAGCGAGCGAGAAGTTTTTTCTTTAATCGCGTAAGATTTTATCTTCAAATACAAGAACTTTTCGTGGTTTTGTTGATTTTCAGCAAATGAACATATTTCAGCGAGCTCGAAGTTTTTTCTTCAATAGCGTAAGATTTTATCTTAAAATACAAGAACTTTTCGTGGTTCTTGTCAATTTTTGTTAGTTTTCATCTTATGAACTGATTTCAGTCAGCTTGATCTTTCTTCTTGAAAGCAAAAAGATTTTATCTTCAAATACAAGAACTTTTCGTGGTTCTTGTCAATTTTTGTTGGTTTTCATCCAATGAACTTATTTCAGTCAGCTAGATCTTTCTTCTTGAAAGCAAAAAGATTTTATCTTCAAATACAAGAACTTTTCGTGATTTTGTTGATTTTCAGCAAATGAACATATTTCAGTGAGCGAGAAGTTTTTTCTTTAATAGCGTCAGATTTTATCTTAAAATACAAAAACTTTTCGTGGTTCTTGTCAATTTTTGTTGGTTTTCATCCAATGAACTTATTTCAGTCAGCTGGATCTTTCTTCTTCAAAGCAAAAAGATTTTATCTTCAAATACAAGAACTTTTCGTGGTTTTGTTGATTTTCATCAAATGAACATATTTCAGCGAGCTAGAAGTTTTTTCTTTAATAGCGTCAGATTTTATCTTAAAATACAAGAACTTTTCGTGGTTCTTGTCAATTTTTGTTGGTTTTCATCAAATGAACTTATTTCAGTCAGCTGGATCTTTCTTCTTTAAAGCAAAAAGATTTTATCTTCAAATACAAGAACTTTTTGTGGTTTTGTTGATTTTCAGCAAATGAACATATTTCAGCGAGGGAGAAGTTTTTTCTTTAATAGCGTCAGATTTTATCTTAAAATACAAGAACTTTTCGTGGTTCTTGTCAATTTTTGTTAGTTTTCATCTTATGAACTGATTTCAGTCAGCGAGATCTTTCTTCTTCAAAGCAAAACGATTTTATCTTCAAATACAAGAACTTTTCGTGGTTTTGTTGACTTTCAGCAAATGAACATATTTCAGCGAGCGAGAAGTTTTTTCTTTAATCGCGTCAGATTTTATCTTAAAATACAAGAACTTTTCGTGGTTCTTGTCAATTTTTGTTGGTTTTCATCCAATGAACTTATTTCAGTCAGCTGGATCTTTCTTCTTCAAAGCAAACAGATTTTATCTTCAAATACAAGAACTTTTCGTGGTTTTGTTGATTTTCAGCAAATGAACATATTTCAGCGAGCGAGAAGTTTTTTCTTTGATAGCGTCAGATTTTATCTTAAAATACAAGAACTTTTCGTGGTTCTTGTCAATTTTTGTTGGTTTTCATCGAATAAACTTATTTCAGTCAGCGAGATCTTTCTTCTTCAAAGCAAAAAGATTTTATCTTCAAATACAAGAACTTTTCGTGGTTTTGTTGATTTTCAGCAAATGAACATATTTCAGCGAGCGCGAAGTTTTTTCTTTAATCGCGTCAGATTTTATCTTAAAATACAAGAACTTTTCGTGGTTCTTGTCAATTTTTGTTGGTTTTCATCCAATGAACTTATTTCAGTCAGCTAGATCTTTCTTCTTGAAAGCAAAAAGATTTTATCATCAAATACAAGAACTTTTCGTGGTTTTGTTGATTTTCAGCAAATGAACATATTTCAGCGAGCTAGAAGTTTTTTCTTCAATAGCGTAAGATTTTATCTTCAAATACAAGAACTTTTCGTGGTTTTGTTGATTTTCAGCAAATGAACATATTTCAGCGAGCTCGAAGTTTTTTCTTCAATAGCGTAAGATTTTATCTTAAAATACAAGAACTTTTCGTGGTTCTTGTCAATTTTTGTTAGTTTTCATCTTATGAACTGATTTCAGTCAGCTAGATCTTTCTTCTTGAAAGCAAAAAGATTTTATCTTCAAATACAAGAACTTTTCGTGGTTCTTGTCAATTTTTGTTGGTTTTCATCCAATGAACTTATTTCAGTCAGCTAGATCTTTCTTCTTGAAAGCAAAAAGATTTTATCTTCAAATACAAGAACTTTTCGTGATTTTGTTGATTTTCAGCAAATGAACATATTTCAGTGAGCGAGAAGTTTTTTCTTTAATAGCGTCAGATTTTATCTTAAAATACAAATCTTTTCGTGGTTCTTGTCAATTTTTGTTGATTTTCATCAAATGAACTTATTTCAGTCAGCTGGATCTTTCTTCTTCAAAGCAAAAAGATTTTATCTTCAAATACAAGAACTTTTCGTGGTTTTGTTGATTTTCAGCAAATGAACATATTTCAGTGAGCTTGAAGTTTTTTCTTTAATAGCGTCAGATTTTATCTTAAAATACAAGAACTTTTCGTGGTTCTTGTCAATTTTTGTTGGTTTTCATCCAATAAACTTATTTCAGTCAGCTAGATCTTTCTTCTTCAAAGCAAAAAGATTTTATCTTCAAATACAAGAACTTTTCGTGCTTTTGTTGATTTTCAGCAAATGAACATATTTCAGCGAGCGAGAAGTTTTTTCTTTAATGGCGTCATATTTTATCTTCAAATACAAGAACTTTTCGTGGTTCTTGTCAATTTTTGTTGGTTTTCATCCAATGAACTTATTTCAGTCAGCTAGATCTTTCTTCTTCAAAGCAAAAAGGTTTTATCTTCAAATACAAGAACTTTTCGTGGTTTTGTTGATTTTCAGCAAGTGAACATATTTCAGCGAGCGGGAAGTTTTTTCTTTAATAGCGTCAGATTTTATCTGAAAATACAAGAACTTTTCGTGGATCTTGTCAATTTTTGTTGGTTTTCATCCAATAAACTTATTTCAGTCAGCTAGATCTTTCTTCTTCAAAGCAAAAAGATTTTATCTTCAAATCCAAGAACTTTTCGTGGTTTTGTTGATTTTCAGCAAATGAACATATTTCAGCGAGCTGGAAGTTTTTTCATCAATAGCGTAAGATTTTATCTTAAAATACAAGAACTTTTCGTGCTCCTTGTCAATTTTTGTTGGTTTTCATCCAATGAACTTATTTCAGTCAGCGAGATCTTTCTTCTTGAAAGCAAAAAGATTTTATCTTCAAATACAAGAACTTTTCGTGGTTCTTGTCAATTTTTGTTGGTTTTCATCCAATGAACTTATTTCAGTCAGCTAGATCTTTCTTCTTCAAAGCAAAAAGATTTTATCTTCAAATACAAGAACTTTTCGTGGTTTTGTTGATTTTCAGCAAAGGAACATATTTCAGCGAGCGAGAAGTTTTTTCTTTCATCGCGTCAGATTTTATCTTAAAATACAAGAACTTTTCGTGGTTCTTGTCAATTTTTGTTGGTTTTGGTCCAATGAACTTATTTCAGTCAGCTGGATCTTTCTTCTTCAAAGCAAAAAGATTTTATCTTAAAATACAAGAACTTTTCGTGGTTCTTGTCAATTTTTGTTGGTTTTCATCTTATGAACTTATTTCAGTCACCGAGATCTTTCTTTTTCAAAGCAAAAAGATTTTATCTTCAAATACAAGAACTTTTCGTGATTTTGTTGATTTTCAGCAAATGAACATATTTCAGCGAGCGAGAAGTTTTTTCTTTAATAGCGTCAGATTTTATCTTAAAATACAAAAACTTTTCATGGTTCTTGTCAATTTTTGTTGATTTTCATCAAATGAACTTATTTCAGTCAGCCAGATCTTTCTTCTTTAAAGCAAAAAGATATTATCTTCAAATACAAGAACTTTTTGTGGTTTTGTTGATTTTCAGCAAATGAACATATTTCAGCGAGCGAGAAGTTTTTTCTTTAATCGCGTCAGATTTTATCTTAAAATACAAGAACTTTTCGTGGTTCTTGTCAATTTTTGTTGGTTTTCATCCAATAAACTTATTTCAGTCAGCGAGATCTTTCTTCTTCAAAGCAAAAAGATTTTATCTTCAAATACAAGAACTTTTCGTGGTTTTGTTGATTTTCAGCAAATGAACATATTTCAGCGAGCGAGAAGTTTTTTCTTTAATCGCGTCAGATTTTATCTTAAAATACAAGAACTTTTCGTGGTTCTTGTCAATTTTTGTTGGTTTTCATCAAATGAACTTACTTCAGTCAGCTGGATCTTTCTTCTTTAAAGCAAAAAGATTTTATCTTCAAATACAAGAACTTTTTGTGGTTTTGTTGATTTTCAGCAAATCAACATATTTCAGCGAGGGAGAAGTTTTTTCTTTAATAGCGTCAGATTTTATCTTAAAATACAAGAACTTTTCGTGGTTCTTGTCAATTTTTGTTAGTTTTCATCTTATGAACTGATTTCAGTCAGCGAGATCTTTCTTCTTCAAAGCAAAACGATTTTATCTTCAAATACAAGAACTTTTCGTGGTTTTGTTGACTTTCAGCAAATGAACATATTTCAGCGAGCGAGAAGTTTTTTCTTTAATCGCGTCAGATTTTATCTTAAAATACAAGAACTTTTCGTGGTTCTTGTCAATTTTTGTTGGTTTTCATCCAATGAACTTATTTCAGTCAGCTGGATCTTTCTTCTTCAAAGCAAACAGATTTTATCTTCAAATACAAGAACTTTTCGTGGTTTTGTTGATTTTCAGCAAATGAACATATTTCAGCGAGCGAGAAGTTTTTTCTTTGATAGCGTCAGATTTTATCTTAAAATACAAGAACTTTTCGTGGTTCTTGTCAATTTTTGTTGGTTTTCATCGAATAAACTTATTTCAGTCAGCGAGATCTTTCTTCTTCAAAGCAAAAAGATTTTATCTTCAAATACAAGAACTTTTCGTGGTTTTGTTGATTTTCAGCAAATGAACATATTTCAGCGAGCGCGAAGTTTTTTCTTTAATCGCGTCAGATTTTATCTTAAAATACAAGAACTTTTCGTGGTTCTTGTCAATTTTTGTTGGTTTTCATCCAATGAACTTATTTCAGTCAGCTAGATCTTTCTTCTTGAAAGCAAAAAGATTTTATCATCAAATACAAGAACTTTTCGTGGTTTTGTTGATTTTCAGCAAATGAACATATTTCAGCGAGCTAGAAGTTTTTTCTTCAATAGCGTAAGATTTTATCTTCAAATACAAGAACTTTTCGTGGTTTTGTTGATTTTCAGCAAATGAACATATTTCAGCGAGCTCGAAGTTTTTTCTTCAATAGCGTAAGATTTTATCTTAAAATACAAGAACTTTTCGTGGTTCTTGTCAATTTTTGTTAGTTTTCATCTTATGAACTGATTTCAGTCAGCTCGATCTTTCTTCTTGAAAGCAAAAAGATTTTATCTTCAAATACAAGAACTTTTCGTGGTTCTTGTCAATTTTTGTTGGTTTTCATCCAATGAACTTATTTCAGTCAGCTAGATCTTTCTTCTTGAAAGCAAAAAGATTTTATCTTCAAATACAAGAACTTTTCGTGATTTTGTTGATTTTCAGCAAATGAACATATTTCAGTGAGCGAGAAGTTTTTTCTTTAATAGCGTCAGATTTTATCTTAAAATACAAATCTTTTCGTGGTTCTTGTCAATTTTTGTTGATTTTCATCAAATGAACTTATTTCAGTCAGCTAGATCTTTCTTCTTTAAAGCAAAAAGATTTTATCTTCAAATACAAGAACTTTTTGTGGTTTTGTTGATTTTCAGCAAATGAACATATTTCAGCGAGCGAGAAGTTTTTTCTTTAATCGCGTCAGATTTTATCTTAAAATACAAGAACTTTTCGTGGTTCTTGTCAATTTTTGTTGGTTTTCATCCAATGAACTTATTTCAGTCAGCTGGATCTTTCTTCTTCAAAGCAAAAAGATTTTATCTTCAAATACAAGAACTTTTCGTGGTTTTGTTGATTTTCAGCAAATGAACATATTTCAGTGAGCTTGAAGTTTTTTCTTTAATAGCGTCAGATTTTATCTTAAAATAAAAGAACTTTTCGTGGTTCTTGTCAATTTTTGTTGGTTTTCATCCAATAAACTTATTTCAGTCAGCTAGATCTTTCTTCTTCAAAGCAAAAAGATTTCATCTTCAAATACAAGAACTTTTCGTGCTTTTGTTGATTTTCAGCAAATGAACATATTTCAGCGAGCGAGAAGTTTTTTCTTTAATGGCGTCATATTTTATCTTCAAATACAAGAACTTTTCGTGGTTCTTGTCAATTTTTGTTGGTTTTCATCCAATGAACTTATTTCAGTCAGCTAGATCTTTCTTCTTCAAAGCAAAAAGGTTTTATCTTCAAATACAAGAACTTTTCGTGGTTTTGTTGATTTTCAGCAAGTGAACATATTTCAGCGAGCGGGAAGTTTTTTCTTTAATAGCGTCAGATTTTATCTGAAAATACAAGAACTTTTCGTGGTTCTTGTCAATTTTTGTTGGTTTTCATCCAATAAACTTATTTCAGTCAGCTAGATCTTTCTTCTTCAAAGCAAAAAGATTTTATCTTCAAATCCAAGAACTTTTCGTGGTTTTGTTGATTTTCAGCAAATGAACATATTTCAGCGAGCTGGAAGTTTTTTCATCAATAGCGTAAGATTTTATCTTAAAATACAAGAACTTTTCGTGCTCCTTGTCAATTTTTGTTGGTTTTCATCCAATGAACTTATTTCAGTCAGCGAGATCTTTCTTCTTGAAAGCAAAAAGATTTTATCTTCAAATACAAGAACTTTTCGTGGTTCTTGTCAATTTTTGTTGGTTTTCATCCAATGAACTTATTTCAGTCAGCTAGATCTTTCTTCTTCAAAGCAAAAAGATTTTATCTTCAAATACAAGAACTTTTCGTGGTTTTGTTGATTTTCAGCAAAGGAACATATTTCAGCGAGCGAGAAGTTTTTTCTTTCATCGCGTCAGATTTTATCTTAAAATACAAGAACTTTTCGTGGTTCTTGTCAATTTTTGTTGGTTTTGGTCCAATGAACTTATTTCAGTCAGCTGGATCTTTCTTCTTCAAAGCAAAAAGATTTTATCTTAAAATACAAGAACTTTTCGTGGTTCTTGTCAATTTTTGTTAGTTTTCATCTTATGAACTGATTTCAGTCAGCTCGATCTTTCTTCTTGAAAGCAAAAAGATTTTATCTTCAAATGCAAGAACTTTTCGTGGCTCTTCTCAATTTTTGTTGGTTTTCATCCAATGAACTTATTTCAGTCAGCGAGATCTTTCTTTTTCAAAGCAAAAAGATTTTATCTTCAAATACAAGAACTTTTTGTGATTTTGTTGATTTTCAGCAAATGAACATATTTCAGTGAGCGAGAAGCTTTTTCTTTAATAGCGTCAGATTTTATCTTAAAATACAAGAACCTTTCGTGGTTCTTGTCAATTTTTGTTGGTTTTCATCCAATAAACTTATTTCAGTCAACGAGATCTTTCTTCTTCAAAGCAAAAAGATTTTATCTTCAAATACAAGAACTTTTCGTGGTTTTGTTGATTTTCAGCAAATGAACATATTTCAGCGAGCTAGAAGTTTTTTCTTTAATCGCGTCAGATTTTATCTTAAAATACAAGAACTTTTCGTGGTTCTTGTCAATTTTTGTTGGTTTTGATCCAATGAACTTATTTCAGTCAGCTGGATCTTTCTTCTTCAAAGCAAAAAGATTTTATCTTCAAATACAAGAACTTTTCGTGGTTTTGTTGATTTTCAGCAAATGAACATATTTCAGCGAGCTAGAAGTTTTTTCTTCAATAGCGTAAGATTTTATCTTCAAATACAAGAACTTTTCGTGGTTCTTGTCAATTTTTGTTGATTTTCATCCAATGAACTTATTTCAGTCAGCGAGATCTTTCTTTTTCAAAGTAAAAAGATTTTATCTTCAAATACAAGAACTTTTCGTGATTTTGTTGATTTTCAGCAAATGAACATATTTCAGTGAGCGAGAAGTTTTTTCTTTAATAGCGTCAGATTTTATCTTAAAATACAAAAACTTTTCGTGGTTCTTGTCAATTTTTGTTGATTTTCATCAAATGAACTTATTTCAGTCAGCTCGATCTTTCTTCTTTAAAGCAAGAAGATTTTATCTTCAAATACAAGAACTTTTTGTGGTTTTGTTGATTTTCAGCAAATGAACATATTTCAGCGAGGGAGAAGTTTTTTCTTTAATCGCGTCAGATTTTATCTTAAAATACAAGAACTTTTCGTGGTTCTTGTCAATTTTTGTTAGTTTTCATCTTATGAACTGATTTCAGTCAGCCAGATCTTTCTTCTTGAAAGCAAAAAGATTTTGTCTTCAAATACAAGAACTTTTCGTGGTTCTTGTCAATTTTTGTTGGTTTTCATCCAATGAACTTATTTCAGTCAGCCAGATCTTTCTTCTTCAAAGCAAAAAGATTTTATCTTCAAATACAAGAACTTTTCGTGGTTTTGTTGATTTTCAGCAAATGAACATATTTCAGTGAGCGAGAATTTTTTTCTTTAATAGCGTCAGATTTTATCTTAAAATACAAAAACTTTTCGTGGTTCTTGTCAATTTTTGTTGATTTTCATCAAATGAACTTATTTCAGTCAGCTAGATCTTTCTTCTTGAAAGCAAAAAGATTTTATCTTCAAATACAAGAACTTTTCGTGGTTTTGTTGATTTTCAGCAAATGAACATATTTCAGCGAGGGAGAAGTTTTTTCTTTAATCGCGTCAGATTTTATCTTAAAATACAAAAACTTTTCGTGGTTCTTGTCAATTTGTGTTGATTTTCATCCAATGAACTTATTTCAGTCAGCTGGATCTTTCTTCTTCAAAGCAAAAAGATTTTATCTTCAAATACAAGAACTTTTCGTGATTTTGTTGATTTTCAGCAAATGAACATATTTCAGCGAGCTAGAAGTTTTTTCTTTAATAGCGTCAGATTTTATCTTAAAATACAAGAACTTTTCGTGGTTCTTGTCAATTTTTGTTGGTTTTCATCCAATAAACTTATTTCAGTCAGCTGGATCTTTCTTCTTCAGAGCAAAAAGATTTTATCTTCAAATACAAGAACTTTTCGTGGTTTTGTTGATTTTCAGCAAATGAACATATTTCAGTGAGCGAGAAGTTTTTTCTTTAATCGCGTAAGATTTTATCTTCAAATACAAGAACTTTTCGTGGTTTTGTTGATTTTCAGCAAATGAACATATTTCAGCGAGCGAGAAGTTTTTTCTTCAATAGCGTAAGATTTTATCTTAAAATACAAGAACTTTTCGTGGTTCTTGTCAATTTTTGTTAGTTTTCATCTTATGAACTGATTTCAGTCAGCTTGATCTTTCTTCTTGAAAGCAAAAAGATTTTATCTTCAAATACAAGAACTTTTCGTGGTTCTTGTCAATTTTTGTTGGTTTTCATCCAATGAACTTATTTCAGTCAGCTAGATCTTTCTTCTTGAAAGCAAAAAGATTTTATCTTCAAATACAAGAACTTTTCGTGATTTTGTTGATTTTCAGCAAATGAACATATTTCAGTGAGCGAGAAGTTTTTTCTTTAATAGCGTCAGATTTTATCTTAAAATACAAAAACTTTTCGTGGTTCTTGTCAATTTTTGTTGGTTTTCATCCAATGAACTTATTTCAGTCAGCTGGATCTTTCTTCTTCAAAGCAAAACGATTTTATCTTCAAATACAAGAACTTTTCGTGGTTTTGTTGATTTTCAGCAAATGAACATATTTCAGCGAGCGAGAAGTTTTTTCTTTAATCGCGTCAGATTTTATCTTAAAATACAAGAACTTTTCGTGGTTCTTGTCAATTTTTGTTGGTTTTCATCCAATGAACTTATTTCAGTCAGCTGGATCTTTCTTCTTCAAAGCAAAAAGATTTGATCTTCAAATACAAGAACTTTTCGTGGTTTTGTTGATTTTCAGCAAATGAACATATTTCAGCGAGCTAGAAGTTTTTTCTTCAATAGAGTAAGATTTTATCTTAAAATACAAGAACTTTTTGTGGTTGTTGTCAATTTTTGTTAGTTTTCATCTTATGAACTGATTTCAGTCAGCTAGACCTTTCTTCTTGAAGGCAAAAAGATTTTATCTTCAAATACAAGAACTTTTCGTGGTTCTTGTCAATTTTTGTTGGTTTTCATCCAATGAACTTATTTCAGTCAGCGAGATCTTTCTTTTTCAAAACAAAAAGATTTTATCTTCAAATACAAGAACTTTTCGTGATTTTGTTGATTTTCAGCAAATGAACATATTTCAGTGAGCGAGAAGTTTTTTCTTTAATAGCGTCAGATTTTATCTTAAAATACAAGAACTTTTCGTGGTTCTTGTCAATTATTTGTTGGTTTTCATCCAATGAACTTATTTCAGTCAGCTCGATCTTTCTTCTTCAAAGCAAAAAGATTTTATCTTCAAATACAAGAACTTTTCGTGGTTTTGTTGATTTTCAGCAAATGAACATATTTCAGCGAGCTAGAAGTTTTTTCTTCAATAGCGTAAGATTTTATCTTAAAATACAAGAACTTTTCGTGGTTCTTGTCAATTTTTGTTAGTTTTCATCTTATGAACTGATTTCAGTCAGCTCGATCTTTCTTCTTGAAAGCAAAAAGATTTTATCTTCAAATGCAAGAACTTTTCGTGGCTCTTCTCAATTTTTGTTGGTTTTCATCCAATGAACTTATTTCAGTCAGCGAGATCTTTCTTTTTCAAAGCAAAAAGATTTTATCTTCAAATACAAGAACTTTTTGTGATTTTGTTGATTTTCAGCAAATGAACATATTTCAGTGAGCGAGAAGCTTTTTCTTTAATAGCGTCAGATTTTATCTTAAAATACAAGAACCTTTCGTGGTTCTTGTCAATTTTTGTTGGTTTTCATCCAATAAACTTATTTCAGTCAACGAGATCTTTCTTCTTCAAAGCAAAAAGATTTTATCTTCAAATACAAGAACTTTTCGTGGTTTTGTTGATTTTCAGCAAATGAACATATTTCAGCGAGCTAGAAGTTTTTTCTTTAATCGCGTCAGATTTTATCTTAAAATACAAGAACTTTTCGTGGTTCTTGTCAATTTTTGTTGGTTTTGATCCAATGAACTTATTTCAGTCAGCTGGATCTTTCTTCTTCAAAGCAAAAAGATTTTATCTTCAAATACAAGAACTTTTCGTGGTTTTGTTGATTTTCAGCAAATGAACATATTTCAGCGAGCTAGAAGTTTTTTCTTCAATAGCGTAAGATTTTATCTTCAAATACAAGAACTTTTCGTGGTTCTTGTCAATTTTTGTTGATTTTCATCCAATGAACTTATTTCAGTCAGCGAGATCTTTCTTTTTCAAAGTAAAAAGATTTTATCTTCAAATACAAGAACTTTTCGTGATTTTGTTGATTTTCAGCAAATGAACATATTTCAGTGAGCGAGAAGTTTTTTCTTTAATAGCGTCAGATTTTATCTTAAAATACAAAAACTTTTCGTGGTTCTTGTCAGTTTTTGTTGATTTTCATCAAATGAACTTATTTCAGTCAGCTAGATCTTTCTTCTTTAAAGCAAGAAGATTTTATCTTCAAATACAAGAACTTTTTGTGGTTTTGTTGATTTTCAGCAAATGAACATATTTCAGCGAGGGAGAAGTTTTTTCTTTAATCGCGTCAGATTTTATCTTAAAATACAAGAACTTTTCGTGGTTCTTGTCAATTTTTGTTAGTTTTCATCTTATGAACTGATTTCAGTCAGCCAGATCTTTCTTCTTGAAAGCAAAAAGATTTTATCTTCAAATACAAGAACTTTTCGTGGTTCTTGTCAATTTTTGTTGATTTTCATCAAATGAACTTATTTCAGTCAGCTAGATCTTTCTTCTTGAAAGCAAAAAGATTTTATCTTCAAATACAAGAACTTTTCGTGGTTTTGTTGATTTTCAGCAAATGAACATATTTCAGCGAGGGAGAAGTTTTTTCTTTAATCGCGTCAGATTTTATCTTGAAATACAAAAACTTTTCGTGGTTCTTGTCAATTTGTGTTGATTTTCATCCAATGAACTTATTTCAGTCAGCTGGATCTTTCTTCTTCAAAGCAAAAAGATTTTATCTTCAAATACAAGAACTTTTCGTGATTTTGTTGATTTTCAGCAAATGAACATATTTCAGCGAGCTAGAAGTTTTTTCTTTAATAGCGTCAGATTTTATCTTAAAATACAAGAACTTTTCGTGGTTCTTGTCAATTTTTGTTGGTTTTCATCCAATAAACTTATTTCAGTCAGCTGGATCTTTCTTCTTCAGAGCAAAAAGATTTTATCTTCAAATACAAGAACTTTTCGTGGTTTTGTTGATTTTCAGCAAATGAACATATTTCAGCGAGCGAGAAGTTTTTTCTTTAATCGCGTAAGATTTTATCTTCAAATACAAGAACTTTTCGTGGTTTTGTTGATTTTCAGCAAATGAACATATTTCAGCGAGCTCGAAGTTTTTTCTTCAATAGCGTAAGATTTTATCTTAAAATACAAGAACTTTTCGTGGTTCTTGTCAATTTTTGTTAGTTTTCATCTTATGAACTGATTTCAGTCAGCTTGATCTTTCTTCTTGAAAGCAAAAAGATTTTATCTTCAAATACAAGAACTTTTCGTGGTTCTTGTCAATTTTTGTTGGTTTTCATCCAATGAACTTATTTCAGTCAGCTAGATCTTTCTTCTTGAAAGCAAAAAGATTTTATCTTCAAATACAAGAACTTTTCGTGATTTTGTTGATTTTCAGCAAATGAACATATTTCAGTGAGCGAGAAGTTTTTTCTTTAATAGCGTCAGATTTTATCTTAAAATACAAAAACTTTTCGTGGTTCTTGTCAATTTTTGTTGGTTTTCATCCAATGAACTTATTTCAGTCAGCTGGATCTTTCTTCTTCAAAGCAAAAAGATTTTATCTTCAAATACAAGAACTTTTCGTGGTTTTGTTGATTTTCATCAAATGAACATATTTCAGCGAGCTAGAAGTTTTTTCTTTAATAGCGTCAGATTTTATCTTAAAATACAAGAACTTTTCGTGGTTCTTGTCAATTTTTGTTGGTTTTCATCAAATGAACTTATTTCAGTCAGCTGGATCTTTCTTCTTTAAAGCAAAAAGATTTTATCTTCAAATACAAGAACTTTTTGTGGTTTTGTTGATTTTCAGCAAATGAACATATTTCAGCGAGGGAGAAGTTTTTTCTTTAATAGCGTCAGATTTTATCTTAAAATACAAGAACTTTTCGTGGTTCTTGTCAATTTTTGTTAGTTTTCATCTTATGAACTGATTTCAGTCAGCGAGATCTTTCTTCTTCAAAGCAAAACGATTTTATCTTCAAATACAAGAACTTTTCGTGGTTTTGTTGACTTTCAGCAAATAAACATATTTCAGCGAGCGAGAAGTTTTTTCTTTAATCGCGTCAGATTTTATCTTAAAATACAAGAACTTTTCGTGGTTCTTGTCAATTTTTGTTGGTTTTCATCCAATGAACTTATTTCAGTCAGCTGGATCTTTCTTCTTCAAAGCAAACAGATTTTATCTTCAAATACAAGAACTTTTCGTGGTTTTGTTGATTTTCAGCAAATGAACATATTTCAGCGAGCGAGAAGTTTTTTCTTTGATAGCGTCAGATTTTATCTTAAAATACAAGAACTTTTCGTGGTTCTTGTCAATTTTTGTTGGTTTTCATCGAATAAACTTATTTCAGTCAGCGAGATCTTTCTTCTTCAAAGCAAAAAGATTTTATCTTCAAATACAAGAACTTTTCGTGGTTTTGTTGATTTTCAGCAAATGAACATATTTCAGCGAGCGCGAAGTTTTTTCTTTAATCGCGTCAGATTTTATCTTAAAATACAAGAACTTTTCGTGGTTCTTGTCAATTTTTGTTGGTTTTCATCCAATGAACTTATTTCAGTCAGCTAGATCTTTCTTCTTGAAAGCAAAAAGATTTTATCATCAAATACAAGAACTTTTCGTGGTTTTGTTGATTTTCAGCAAATGAACATATTTCAGCGAGCTAGAAGTTTTTTCTTCAATAGCGTAAGATTTTATCTTCAAATACAAGAACTTTTCGTGGTTTTGTTGATTTTCAGCAAATGAACATATTTCAGCGAGCTCGAAGTTTTTTCTTCAATAGCGTAAGATTTTATCTTAAAATACAAGAACTTTTCGTGGTTCTTGTCAATTTTTGTTAGTTTTCATCTTATGAACTGATTTCAGTCAGCTAGATCTTTCTTCTTGAAAGCAAAAAGATTTTATCTTCAAATACAAGAACTTTTCGTGGTTCTTGTCAATTTTTGTTGGTTTTCATCCAATGAACTTATTTCAGTCAGCTAGATCTTTCTTCTTGAAAGCAAAAAGATTTTATCTTCAAATACAAGAACTTTTCGTGATTTTGTTGATTTTCAGCAAATGAACATATTTCAGTGAGCGAGAAGTTTTTTCTTTAATAGCGTCAGATTTTATCTTAAAATACAAATCTTTTCGTGGTTCTTGTCAATTTTTGTTGATTTTCATCAAATGAACTTATTTCAGTCAGCTGGATCTTTCTTCTTCAAAGCAAAAAGATTTTATCTTCAAATACAAGAACTTTTCGTGGTTTTGTTGATTTTCAGCAAATGAACATATTTCAGTGAGCTTGAAGTTTTTTCTTTAATAGCGTCAGATTTTATCTTAAAATACAAGAACTTTTCGTGGTTCTTGTCAATTTTTGTTGGTTTTCATCCAATAAACTTATTTCAGTCAGCTAGATCTTTCTTCTTCAAAGCAAAAAGATTTTATCTTCAAATACAAGAACTTTTCGTGCTTTTGTTGATTTTCAGCAAATGAACATATTTCAGCGAGCGAGAAGTTTTTTCTTTAATGGCGTCATATTTTATCTTCAAATACAAGAACTTTTCGTGGTTCTTGTCAATTTTTGTTGGTTTTCATCCAATGAACTTATTTCAGTCAGCTAGATCTTTCTTCTTCAAAGCAAAAAGGTTTTATCTTCAAATACAAGAACTTTTCGTGGTTTTGTTGATTTTCAGCAAGTGAACATATTTCAGCGAGCGGGAAGTTTTTTCTTTAATAGCGTCAGATTTTATCTGAAAATACAAGAACTTTTCGTGGATCTTGTCAATTTTTGTTGGTTTTCATCCAATAAACTTATTTCAGTCAGCTAGATCTTTCTTCTTCAAAGCAAAAAGATTTTATCTTCAAATCCAAGAACTTTTCGTGGTTTTGTTGATTTTCAGCAAATGAACATATTTCAGCGAGCTGGAAGTTTTTTCATCAATAGCGTAAGATTTTATCTTAAAATACAAGAACTTTTCGTGCTCCTTGTCAATTTTTGTTGGTTTTCATCCAATGAACTTATTTCAGTCAGCGAGATCTTTCTTCTTGAAAGCAAAAAGATTTTATCTTCAAATACAAGAACTTTTCGTGGTTCTTGTCAATTTTTGTTGGTTTTCATCCAATGAACTTATTTCAGTCAGCTAGATCTTTCTTCTTCAAAGCAAAAAGATTTTATCTTCAAATACAAGAACTTTTCGTGGTTTTGTTGATTTTCAGCAAAGGAACATATTTCAGCGAGCGAGAAGTTTTTTCTTTCATCGCGTCAGATTTTATCTTAAAATACAAGAACTTTTCGTGGTTCTTGTCAATTTTTGTTGGTTTTGGTCCAATGAACTTATTTCAGTCAGCTGGATCTTTCTTCTTCAAAGCAAAAAGATTTTATCTTAAAATACAAGAACTTTTCGTGGTTCTTGTCAATTTTTGTTGGTTTTCATCTTATGAACTTATTTCAGTCACCGAGATCTTTCTTTTTCAAAGCAAAAAGATTTTATCTTCAAATACAAGAACTTTTCGTGATTTTGTTGATTTTCAGCAAATGAACATATTTCAGCGAGCGAGAAGTTTTTTCTTTAATAGCGTCAGATTTTATCTTAAAATACAAAAACTTTTCATGGTTCTTGTCAATTTTTGTTGATTTTCATCAAATGAACTTATTTCAGTCAGCCAGATCTTTCTTCTTTAAAGCAAAAAGATATTATCTTCAAATACAAGAACTTTTTGTGGTTTTGTTGATTTTCAGCAAATGAACATATTTCAGCGAGCGAGAAGTTTTTTCTTTAATCGCGTCAGATTTTATCTTAAAATACAAGAACTTTTCGTGGTTCTTGTCAATTTTTGTTGGTTTTCATCCAATAAACTTATTTCAGTCAGCGAGATCTTTCTTCTTCAAAGCAAAAAGATTTTATCTTCAAATACAAGAACTTTTCGTGGTTTTGTTGATTTTCAGCAAATGAACATATTTCAGCGAGCGAGAAGTTTTTTCTTTAATCGCGTCAGATTTTATCTTAAAATACAAGAACTTTTCGTGGTTCTTGTCAATTTTTGTTGGTTTTCATCAAATGAACTTACTTCAGTCAGCTGGATCTTTCTTCTTTAAAGCAAAAAGATTTTATCTTCAAATACAAGAACTTTTTGTGGTTTTGTTGATTTTCAGCAAATCAACATATTTCAGCGAGGGAGAAGTTTTTTCTTTAATAGCGTCAGATTTTATCTTAAAATACAAGAACTTTTCGTGGTTCTTGTCAATTTTTGTTAGTTTTCATCTTATGAACTGATTTCAGTCAGCGAGATCTTTCTTCTTCAAAGCAAAACGATTTTATCTTCAAATACAAGAACTTTTCGTGGTTTTGTTGACTTTCAGCAAATGAACATATTTCAGCGAGCGAGAAGTTTTTTCTTTAATCGCGTCAGATTTTATCTTAAAATACAAGAACTTTTCGTGGTTCTTGTCAATTTTTGTTGGTTTTCATCCAATGAACTTATTTCAGTCAGCTGGATCTTTCTTCTTCAAAGCAAACAGATTTTATCTTCAAATACAAGAACTTTTCGTGGTTTTGTTGATTTTCAGCAAATGAACATATTTCAGCGAGCGAGAAGTTTTTTCTTTGATAGCGTCAGATTTTATCTTAAAATACAAGAACTTTTCGTGGTTCTTGTCAATTTTTGTTGGTTTTCATCGAATAAACTTATTTCAGTCAGCGAGATCTTTCTTCTTCAAAGCAAAAAGATTTTATCTTCAAATACAAGAACTTTTCGTGGTTTTGTTGATTTTCAGCAAATGAACATATTTCAGCGAGCGCGAAGTTTTTTCTTTAATCGCGTCAGATTTTATCTTAAAATACAAGAACTTTTCGTGGTTCTTGTCAATTTTTGTTGGTTTTCATCCAATGAACTTATTTCAGTCAGCTAGATCTTTCTTCTTGAAAGCAAAAAGATTTTATCATCAAATACAAGAACTTTTCGTGGTTTTGTTGATTTTCAGCAAATGAACATATTTCAGCGAGCTAGAAGTTTTTTCTTCAATAGCGTAAGATTTTATCTTCAAATACAAGAACTTTTCGTGGTTTTGTTGATTTTCAGCAAATGAACATATTTCAGCGAGCTCGAAGTTTTTTCTTCAATAGCGTAAGATTTTATCTTAAAATACAAGAACTTTTCGTGGTTCTTGTCAATTTTTGTTAGTTTTCATCTTATGAACTGATTTCAGTCAGCTCGATCTTTCTTCTTGAAAGCAAAAAGATTTTATCTTCAAATACAAGAACTTTTCGTGGTTCTTGTCAATTTTTGTTGGTTTTCATCCAATGAACTTATTTCAGTCAGCTAGATCTTTCTTCTTGAAAGCAAAAAGATTTTATCTTCAAATACAAGAACTTTTCGTGATTTTGTTGATTTTCAGCAAATGAACATATTTCAGTGAGCGAGAAGTTTTTTCTTTAATAGCGTCAGATTTTATCTTAAAATACAAATCTTTTCGTGGTTCTTGTCAATTTTTGTTGATTTTCATCAAATGAACTTATTTCAGTCAGCTAGATCTTTCTTCTTTAAAGCAAAAAGATTTTATCTTCAAATACAAGAACTTTTTGTGGTTTTGTTGATTTTCAGCAAATGAACATATTTCAGCGAGCGAGAAGTTTTTTCTTTAATCGCGTCAGATTTTATCTTAAAATACAAGAACTTTTCGTGGTTCTTGTCAATTTTTGTTGGTTTTCATCCAATGAACTTATTTCAGTCAGCTGGATCTTTCTTCTTCAAAGCAAAAAGATTTTATCTTCAAATACAAGAACTTTTCGTGGTTTTGTTGATTTTCAGCAAATGAACATATTTCAGTGAGCTTGAAGTTTTTTCTTTAATAGCGTCAGATTTTATCTTAAAATACAAGAACTTTTCGTGGTTCTTGTCAATTTTTGTTGGTTTTCATCCAATAAACTTATTTCAGTCAGCTAGATCTTTCTTCTTCAAAGCAAAAAGATTTCATCTTCAAATACAAGAACTTTTCGTGCTTTTGTTGATTTTCAGCAAATGAACATATTTCAGCGAGCGAGAAGTTTTTTCTTTAATGGCGTCATATTTTATCTTCAAATACAAGAACTTTTCGTGGTTCTTGTCAATTTTTGTTGGTTTTCATCCAATGAACTTATTTCAGTCAGCTAGATCTTTCTTCTTCAAAGCAAAAAGGTTTTATCTTCAAATACAAGAACTTTTCGTGGTTTTGTTGATTTTCAGCAAGTGAACATATTTCAGCGAGCGGGAAGTTTTTTCTTTAATAGCGTCAGATTTTATCTGAAAATACAAGAACTTTTCGTGGTTCTTGTCAATTTTTGTTGGTTTTCATCCAATAAACTTATTTCAGTCAGCTAGATCTTTCTTCTTCAAAGCAAAAAGATTTTATCTTCAAATCCAAGAACTTTTCGTGGTTTTGTTGATTTTCAGCAAATGAACATATTTCAGCGAGCTGGAAGTTTTTTCATCAATAGCGTAAGATTTTATCTTAAAATACAAGAACTTTTCGTGCTCCTTGTCAATTTTTGTTGGTTTTCATCCAATGAACTTATTTCAGTCAGCGAGATCTTTCTTCTTGAAAGCAAAAAGATTTTATCTTCAAATACAAGAACTTTTCGTGGTTCTTGTCAATTTTTGTTGGTTTTCATCCAATGAACTTATTTCAGTCAGCTAGATCTTTCTTCTTCAAAGCAAAAAGATTTTATCTTCAAATACAAGAACTTTTCGTGGTTTTGTTGATTTTCAGCAAAGGAACATATTTCAGCGAGCGAGAAGTTTTTTCTTTCATCGCGTCAGATTTTATCTTAAAATACAAGAACTTTTCGTGGTTCTTGTCAATTTTTGTTGGTTTTGGTCCAATGAACTTATTTCAGTCAGCTGGATCTTTCTTCTTCAAAGCAAAAAGATTTTATCTTAAAATACAAGAACTTTTCGTGGTTCTTGTCAATTTTTGTTGGTTTTCATCTTATGAACTTATTTCAGTCAGCGAGATCTTTCTTTTTCAAAGCAAAAAGATTTTATCTTCAAATACAAGAACTTTTTGTGATTTTGTTGATTTTCAGCAAATGAACATATTTCAGCGAGCGAGAAGTTTTTTCTTTAATAGCGTCAGATTTTATCTTAAAATACAAAAACTTTTCGTGGTTCTTGTCAATTTTTGTTGATTTTCATCAAATGAACTTATTTCAGTCAGCTAGATCTTTCTTCTTTAAAGCAAAAAGATATTATCTTCAAATACAAGAACTTTTTGTGGTTTTGTTCATTTTCAGCAAATGAACATATTTCAGCGAGCGAGAAGTTTTTTCTTTAATCGCGTCAGATTTTATCTTAAAATACAAGAACTTTTCGTGGTTCTTGTCAATTTTTGTTGGTTTTCATCCAATAAACTTATTTCAGTCAGCGAGATCTTTCTTCTTCAAAGCAAAAAGATTTTATCTTCAAATACAAGAACTTTTCGTGGTTTTGTTGATTTTCAGCAAATGAACATATTTCAGCGAGCGAGAAGTTTTTTCTTTAATCGCGTCAGATTTTATCTTAAAATACAAGAACTTTTCGTGGTTCTTGTCAATTTTTGTTGGTTTTCATCCAATGAACTTATTTCAGTCAGCTCGATCTTTCTTCTTCAAAGCAAAAAGATTTTATCTTCAAATACAAGAACTTTTCGTGGTTTTGTTGATTTTCAGCAAATGAACATATTTCAGCGAGCTAGAAGTTTTTTCTTCAATAGCGTAAGATTTTATCTTAAAATACAAGAACTTTTCGTGGTTCTTGTCAATTTTTGTTAGTTTTCATCTTATGAACTGATTTCAGTCAGCTCGATCTTTCTTCTTGAAAGCAAAAAGATTTTATCTTCAAATGCAAGAACTTTTCGTGGTTCTTGTCAATTTTTGTTGGTTTTCATCCAATGAACTTATTTCAGTCAGCGAGATCTTTCTTTTTCAAAGCAAAAAGATTTTATCTTCAAATACAAGAACTTTTCGTGATTTTGTTGATTTTCAGCAAATGAACATATTTCAGTGAGCGAGAAGTTTTTTCTTTAATAGCGTCAGATTTTATCTTAAAATACAAGAACCTTTCGTGGTTCTTGTCAATTTTTGTTGGTTTTCATCCAATGAACTTATTTCAGTCAACGAGATCTTTCTTCTTCAAAGCAAAAAGATTTTATCTTCAAATACAAGAACTTTTCGTGGTTTTGTTGATTTTCAGCAAATGAACATATTTCAGCCAGCGAGAAGTTTTTTCTTTAATCGCGTCAGATTTTATCTTAAAATACAAGAACTTTTCGTGGTTCTTGTCAATTTTTGTTGGTTTTCATCCAATGAACTTATTTCAGTCAGCTGGATCTTTCTTCTTGAAAGCAAAAAGATTTTATCTTCAAATACAAGAACTTTTCGTGGTTCTTGTCAATTTTTGTTGGTTTTCATCCAATGAACTTATTTCAGTCAGCTCGATCTTTCTTCTTGAAAGCAAAAAGATTTTATCTTCAAATACAAGAACTTTTCGTGATTTTGTTGATTTTCAGCAAATGAACATATTTCAGTGAGCGAGAAGTTTTTTCTTTAATAGCGTCAGATTTTATCTTAAAATACAAGAACTTTTCGTGGTTCTTGTCAATTATTTGTTGGTTTTCATCCAATGAACTTATTTCAGTCAGCTCGATCTTTCTTCTTCAAAGCAAAAAGATTTTATCTTCAAATACAAGAACTTTTCGTGGTTTTGTTGATTTTCAGCAAATGAACATATTTCAGCGAGCTAGAAGTTTTTTCTTCAATAGCGTAAGATTTTATCTTAAAATACAAGAACTTTTCGTGGTTCTTGTCAATTTTTGTTAGTTTTCATCTTATGAACTGATTTCAGTCAGCTCGATCTTTCTTCTTGAAAGCAAAAAGATTTTATCTTCAAATGCAAGAACTTTTCGTGGTTCTTGTCAATTTTTGTTGGTTTTCATCCAATGAACTTATTTCAGTCAGCGAGATCTTTCTTTTTCAAAGCAAAAAGATTTTATCTTCAAATACAAGAACTTTTCGTGATTTTGTTGATTTTCAGCAAATGAACATATTTCAGTGAGCGAGAAGTTTTTTCTTTAATAGCGTCAGATTTTATCTTAAAATACAAGAACCTTTCGTGGTTCTTGTCAATTTTTGTTGGTTTTCATCCAATAAACTTATTTCAGTCAACGAGATCTTTCTTCTTCAAAGCAAAAAGATTTTATCTTCAAATACAAGAACTTTTCGTGGTTTTGTTGATTTTCAGCAAATGAACATATTTCAGCGAGCGAGAAGTTTTTTCTTTAATCGCGTCAGATTTTATCTTAAAATACAAGAACTTTTCGTGGTTCTTGTCAATTTTTGTTGGGTTTCATCCAATGAACTTATTTCAGTCAGCTGGATCTTTCTTCTTCAAAGCAAAACGATTTTATCTTCAAATACAAGAACTTTTCGTGGTTTTGTTGATTTTCAGCAAATGAACATATTTCAGTGAGCTGGAAGTTTTTTCTTTAATAGCGTCAGATTTTATCTTAAAATACAAGAACTTTTCGTGGTTCTTGTCAATTTTTGTTGGTTTTCATCCAATAAACTTATTTCAGTCAGCTAGATCTTTCTTCTTCAAAGCAAAAAGATTTTATCTTCAAATACAAGAACTTTTCGTGGTTTTGTTGATTTTCAGCAAATGAACATATTTCAGCGAGCTAGAAGTTTTTTCTTTAATCGCGTCAGATTTTATCTTAAAATACAAGAACTTTTCGTGGTTCTTGTCAATTTTTGTTGGTTTTCATCCAATGAACTTATTTCAGTCAGCTGGATCTTTCTTCTTCAAAGCAAAAAGATTTTATCTTCAAATACAAGAACTTTTCGTGGTTTTGTTGATTTTCAGCAAATGAACATATTTCAGCGAGCTAGAAGTTTTTTCTTCAATAGCGTAAGATTTTATCTTCAAATACAAGAACTTTTCGTGGTCCTTGTCAATTTTTGTTGGTTTTCATCCAATGAACTTATTTCAGTCAGCGAGATCTTTCTTTTTCAAAGCAAAAAGATTTTATCTTCAAATACAAGAACTTTTCGTGATTTTGTTGATTTTCAGCAAATGAACATATTTCAGTGAGCGAGAAGTTTTTTCTTTAATAGCGTCAGATTTTATCTTAAAATACAAAAACTTTTCGTGGTTCTTGTCAATTTTTGTTGATTTTCATCAAATGAACTTATTTCAGTCAGCTAGATCTTTCTTCTTTAAAGCAAGAAGATTTTATCTTCAAATACAAGAACTTTTTGTGGTTTTGTTGATTTTCAGCAAATGAACATATTTCAGCGAGGGAGAAGTTTTTTCTTTAATCGCGTCAGATTTTATCTTAAAATACAAGAACATTTCGTGGTTCTTGTCAATTTTTGTTAGTTTTCATCTCATGAACTGATTTCAGTCAGCCAGATCTTTCTTCTTGAAAGCAAAAAGATTTTATCTTCAAATACAAGAACTTTTCGTGGTTCTTGTCAATTTTTGTTGGTTTTCATCCAATGAACTTATTTCAGTCAGCTCGATCTTTCTTCTTGAAAGCAAAAAGATTTTATCTTCAAATACAAGAACTTTTCGTGATTTTGTTGATTTTCAGCAAATGAACATATTTCAGTGAGCGAGAAGTTTTTTCTTTAATAGCGTCAGATTTTATCTTAAAATACAAAAACTTTTCGTGGTTCTTGTCAATTTTTGTTGATTTTCATCAAATGAACTTATTTCAGTCAGCTAGATCTTTCTTCTTGAAAGCAAAAAGATTTTATCTTCAAATACAAGAACTTTTCGTGGTTTTGTTGATTTTCAGCAAATGAACATATTTCAGCGAGGGAGAAGTTTTTTCTTTAATCGCGTCAGATTTTATCTTAAAATACAAAAACTTTTCGTGGTTCTTGTCAATTTGTGTTGATTTTCATCCAATGAACTTATTTCAGTCAGCTGGATCTTTCTTCTTCAAAGCAAAAAGATTTTATCTTCAAATACAAGAACTTTTCGTGATTTTGTTGATTTTCAGCAAATGAACATATTTCAGCGAGCTAGAAGTTTTTTCTTTAATAGCGTCAGATTTTATCTTAAAATACAAGAACTTTTCGTGGTTCTTGTCAATTTTTGTTGGTTTTCATCCAATAAACTTATTTCAGTCAGCCGGATCTTTCTTCTTCAAAGCAAAAAGATTTTATCTTCAAATACAAGAACTTTTCGTGGTTTTGTTGATTTTCAGCAAATGAACATATTTCAGCGAGCGAGAAGTTTTTTCTTTAATCGCGTCAGATTTCATCTTAAAATACAAGAACTTTTCGTGGTTCTTGTCAATTTTTGTTGGTTTTCATCCAATGAACTTATTTCAGTCAGCTGGATCTTTCTTCTTCAAAGCAAAACGATTTTATCTTCAAATACAAGAACTTTTCGTGGTTTTGTTGATTTTCAGCAAATGAACATATTTCAGCGAGCTAGAAGTTTTTTCTTCAATAGCGTAAGATTTTATCTTCAAATACAAGAACTTTTCGTGGTTTTGTTGATTTTCAGCAAATGAACATATTTCAGCGAGCTCGAAGTTTTTTCTTCAATAGCGTAAGATTTTATCTTAAAATACAAGAACTTTTCGTGGTTCTTGTCAATTTTTGTTAGTTTTCATCTTATGAACTGATTTCAGTCAGCTTGATCTTTCTTCTTGAAAGCAAAAAGATTTTATCTTCAAATACAAGAACTTTTCGTGGTTCTTGTCAATTTTTGTTGGTTTTCATCCAATGAACTTATTTCAGTCAGCGAGATCTTTCTTCTTGAAAGCAAAAAGATTTTATCTTCAAATACAAGAACTTTTCGTGATTTTGTTGATTTTCAGCAAATGAACATATTTCAGTGAGCGAGAAGTTTTTTCTTTAATAGCGTCAGATTTTATCTTAAAATACAAAAACTTTTCGTGGTTCTTGTCAATTTTTGTTGGTTTTCATCCAATGAACTTATTTCAGTCAGCTGGATCTTTCTTCTTCAAAGCAAAAAGATTTTATCTTCAAATACAAGAACTTTTCGTGGTTTTGTTGATTTTCAGCAAATGAACATATTTCAGCGAGCTAGAAGTTTTTTCTTTAATAGCGTCAGATTTTATCTTAAAATACAAGAACTTTTCGTGGTTCTTGTCAATTTTTGTTGGTTTTCATCAAATGAACTTATTTCAGTCAGCTGGATCTTTCTTCTTTAAAGCAAAAAGATTTTATCTTCAAATACAAGAACTTTTTGTGGTTTTGTTGATTTTCAGCAAATGAACATATTTCAGCGAGGGAGAAGTTTTTTCTTTAATAGCGTCAGATTTTATCTTAAAATACAAGAACTTTTCGTGGTTCTTGTCAATTTTTGTTAGTTTTCATCTTATGAACTGATTTCAGTCAGCGAGATCTTTCTTCTTCAAAGCAAAACGATTTTATCTTCAAATACAAGAACTTTTCGTAGTTTTGTTGACTTTCAGCAAATGAACATATTTCAGCGAGCGAGAAGTTTTTTCTTTAATCGCGTCAGATTTTATCTTAAAATACAAGAACTTTTCGTGGTTCTTGTCAATTTTTGTTGGTTTTCATCCAATGAACTTATTTCAGTCAGCTGGATCTTTCTTCTTCAAAGCAAACAGATTTTATCTTCAAATACAAGAACTTTTCGTGGTTTTGTTGATTTTCAGCAAATGAACATATTTCAGCGAGCGCGAAGTTTTTTGTTTAATCGCGTCAGATTTTATCTTAAAATACAAGAACTTTTCGTGGTTCTTGTCAATTTTTGTTGGTTTTCATCCAATGAACTTATTTCAGTCAGCTAGATCTTTCTTCTTGAAAGCAAAAAGATTTTATCATCAAATACAAGAACTTTTCGTGGTTTTGTTGATTTTCAGCAAATGAACATATTTCAGCGAGCTAGAAGTTTTTTCTTCAATAGCGTAAGATTTTATCTTCAAATACAAGAACTTTTCGTGGTTTTGTTGATTTTCAGCAAATGAACATATTTTAGCGAGCTGGAAGTTTTTTCATCAATAGCGTAAGATTTTATCTTAAAATACAAGAACTTTTCGTGGTTCTTGTCAATTTTTGTTGGTTTTCATCCAATAAACTTATTTCAGTCAGCTAGATCTTTCTTCTTCAAAGCAAAAAGATTTTATCTTCAAATCCAAGAACTTTTCGTGGTTTTGTTGATTTTCAGCAAATGAACATATTTCAGCGAGCTGGAAGTTTTTTCATCAATAGCGTAAGATTTTATCTTAAAATACAAGAACTTTTCGTGCTCCTTGTCAATTTTTGTTGGTTTTCATCCAATGAACTTATTTCAGTCAGCGAGATCTTTCTTCTTGAAAGCAAAAAGATTTTATCTTCAAATACAAGAACTTTTCGTGGTTCTTGTCAATTTTTGTTGGTTTTCATCCAATGAACTTATTTCAGTCAGCTAGATCTTTCTTCTTCAAAGCAAAAAGATTTTATCTTCAAATACAAGAACTTTTCGTGGTTTTGTTGATTTTCAGCAAAGGAACATATTTCAGCGAGCGAGAAGTTTTTTCTTTCATCGCGTCAGATTTTATCTTAAAATACAAGAACTTTTCGTGGTTCTTGTCAATTTTTGTTGGTTTTGGTCCAATGAACTTATTTCAGTCAGCTGGATCTTTCTTCTTCAAAGCAAAAAGATTTTATCTTAAAATACAAGAACTTTTCGTGGTTCTTGTCAATTTTTGTTGGTTTTCATCTTATGAACTTATTTCAGTCAGCGAGATCTTTCTTTTTCAAAGCAAAAAGATTTTATCTTCAAATACAAGAACTTTTCGTGATTTTGTTGATTTTCAGCAAATGAACATATTTCAGCGAGCGAGAAGTTTTTTCTTTAATAGCGTCAGATTTTATCTTAAAATACAAAAACTTTTCGTGGTTCTTGTCAATTTTTGTTGATTTTCATCAAATGAACTTATTTCAGTCAGCTAGATCTTTCTTCTTTAAAGCAAAAAGATATTATCTTCAAATACAAGAACTTTTTGTGGTTTTGTTGATTTTCAGCAAATGAACATATTTCAGCGAGCGAGAAGTTTTTTCTTTAATCGTGTCAGATTTTATCTTAAAATACAAGAACTTTTCGTGGTTCTTGTCAATTTTTGTTGGTTTTCATCCAATAAACTTATTTCAGTCAGCGAGATCTTTCTTCTTCAAAGCAAAAAGATTTTATCTTCAAATACAAGAACTTTTCGTGGTTTTGTTGATTTTCAGCAAATGAACATATTTCAGCGAGCGAGAAGTTTTTTCTTTAATCGCGTCAGATTTTATCTTAAAATACAAGAACTTTTCGTGGTTCTTGTCAATTTTTGTTGGTTTTCATCCAATGAACTTATTTCAGTCAGCTCGATCTTTCTTCTTCAAAGCAAAAAGATTTTATCTTCAAATACAAGAACTTTTCGTGGTTTTGTTGATTTTCAGCAAATGAACATATTTCAGCGAGCTCGAAGTTTTTTCTTCAATAGCGTAAGATTTTATCTTAAAATACAAGAACTTTTCGTGGTTCTTGTCAATTTTTGTTAGTTTTCATCTTATGAACTGATTTCAGTCAGCTCGATCTTTCTTCTTGAAAGCAAAAAGATTTTATCTTCAAATGCAAGAACTTTTCGTGGTTCTTGTCAATTTTTGTTGGTTTTCATCCAATGAACTTATTTCAGTCAGCGAGATCTTTCTTTTTCAAAGCAAAAAGATTTTATCTTCAAATACAAGAACTTTTCGTGATTTTGTTGATTTTCAGCAAATGAACATATTTCAGTGAGCGAGAAGTTTTTTCTTTAATAGCGTCAGATTTTATCTTAAAATACAAGAACCTTTCGTGGTTCTTGTCAATTTTTGTTGGTTTTGGTCCAATGAACTTATTTCAGTCAGCTGGATCTTTCTTCTTCAAAGCAAAAAGATTTTATCTTAAAATACAAGAACTTTTCGTGTTTTTGTCAATTTTTGTTAGTTTTCATCTTATGAACTGATTTCAGTCAGCTAGATCTTTCTTCTTGAAAGCAAAAAGATTTTATCTTCAAATACAAGAACTTTTCGTGATTTTGTTGATTTTCAGCAAATGAACATATTTCAGCGAGCGAGAAGTTTTTTCTTTAATAGCGTCAGATTTTATCTTAAAATACAAAAACTTTTCGTGGTTCTTGTCAATTTTTGTTGATTTTCATCAAATGAACTTATTTCAGTCAGCTAGATCTTTCTTCTTTAAAGCAAAAAGATATTATCTTCAAATACAAGAACTTTTTGTGGTTTTGTTGATTTTCAGCAAATGAACATATTTCAGCGAGCGAGAAGTTTTTTCTTTAATCGTGTCAGATTTTATCTTAAAATACAAGAACTTTTCGTGGTTCTTGTCAATTTTTGTTGGTTTTCATCCAATAAACTTATTTCAGTCAGCGAGATCTTTCTTCTTCAAAGCAAAAAGATTTTATCTTCAAATACAAGAACTTTTCGTGGTTTTGTTGATTTTCAGCAAATGAACATATTTCAGCGAGCGAGAAGTTTTTTCTTTAATCGCGTCAGATTTTATCTTAAAATACAAGAACTTTTCGTGGTTCTTGTCAATTTTTGTTGGTTTTCATCCAATGAACTTATTTCAGTCAGCTCGATCTTTCTTCTTCAAAGCAAAAAGATTTTATCTTCAAATACAAGAACTTTTCGTGGTTTTGTTGATTTTCAGCAAATGAACATATTTCAGCGAGCTCGAAGTTTTTTCTTCAATAGCGTAAGATTTTATCTTAAAATACAAGAACTTTTCGTGGTTCTTGTCAATTTTTGTTAGTTTTCATCTTATGAACTGATTTCAGTCAGCTCGATCTTTCTTCTTGAAAGCAAAAAGATTTTATCTTCAAATGCAAGAACTTTTCGTGGTTCTTGTCAATTTTTGTTGGTTTTCATCCAATGAACTTATTTCAGTCAGCGAGATCTTTCTTTTTCAAAGCAAAAAGATTTTATCTTCAAATACAAGAACTTTTCGTGATTTTGTTGATTTTCAGCAAATGAACATATTTCAGTGAGCGAGAAGTTTTTTCTTTAATAGCGTCAGATTTTATCTTAAAATACAAGAACCTTTCGTGGTTCTTGTCAATTTTTGTTGGTTTTCATCCAATGAACTTATTTCAGTCAACGAGATCTTTCTTCTTCAAAGCAAAAAGATTTTATCTTCAAATACAAGAACTTTTCGTGGTTTTGTTGATTTTCAGCAAATGAACATATTTCAGCGAGCGAGAAGTTTTTTCTTTAATCGCGTCAGATTTTATCTTAAAATACAAGAACTTTTCGTGGTTCTTGTCAATTTTTGTTGGTTTTCATCCAATGAACTTATTTCAGTCAGCTGGATCTTTCTTCTTCAAAGCAAAAAGATTTTATCTTCAAATACAAGAACTTTTCGTGGTTCTTGTCAATTTTTGTTAGTTTTCATCTTATGAACTGATTTCAGTCAGCTAGACCTTTCTTCTTGAAGGCAAAAAGATTTTATCTTCAAATACAAGAACTTTTCGTGGTTCTTGTCAATTTTTGTTGGTTTTCATCCAATGAACTTATTTCAGTCAGCGAGATCTTTCTTTTTCAAAGCAAAAAGATTTTATCTTCAAATACAAGAACTTTTCGTGATTTTGTTGATTTTCAGCAAATGAACATATTTCAGTGAGCGAGAAGTTTTTTCTTTAATAGCGTCAGATTTTATCTTAAAATACAAAAACTTTTCGTGGTTCTTGTCAATTTTTGTTGATTTTCATCAAATGAACTTATTTCAGTCAGCTAGATCTTTCTTCTTTAAACCAAGAAGATTTTATCTTCAAATACAAGAACTTTTTGTGGTTTTGTTGATTTTCAGCAAATGAACATATTTCAGCGAGGGAGAAGTTTTTTCTTTCATCGCGTCAGATTTTATCTTAAAATACAAGAACTTTTCGTGGTTCTTGTCAATTTTTGTTAGTTTTCATCTTATGAACTGATTTCAGTCAGCCAGATCTTTCTTCTTGAAAGCAAAAAGATTTTATCTTCAAATACAAGAACTTTTCGTGGTTCTTGTCAATTTTTGTTGGTTTTCATCCAATGAACTTATTTCAGTCAGCTCGATCTTTCTTCTTGAAAGCAAAAAGATTTTATCTTCAAATACAAGAACTTTTCGTGATTTTGTTGATTTTCAGCAAATGAACATATTTCAGTGAGCGAGAAGTTTTTTCTTTAATAGCGTCAGATTTTATCTTAAAATACAAAAACTTTTCGTGGTTCTTGTCAATTTTTGTTGATTTTTCTACAAATGAACTTATCTCAGTCAGCTAGATCTTTCTTCTTTAAAGCAAAAAGATTTTATCTTCAAATACAAGAACTTTTCGTGGTTTTGTTGATTTTCAGCAAATGAACATATTTCAGCGAGGGAGAAGTTTTTTCTTTAATCGCGTCAGATTTTATCTTAAAATACAAAAACTTTTCGTGGTTCTTGTCAATTTTTGTTGATTTTCATCCAATGAACTTATTTCAGTCAGCTGGATCTTTCTTCTTCAAAGCAAAAAGATTTTATCTTCAAATACAAGAACTTTTCGTGATTTTGTTGATTTTCAGCAAATGAACATATTTCAGCGAGCTAGAAGTTTTTTCTTTAATCAAGTCAGATTTCATCTTAAAATACAAGAACTTTTCGTGGTTCTTGTCAATTTTTGTTGGTTTTCATCCAATGAACTTATTTCAGTCAGCTGGATCTTTCTTCTTCAAAGCAAAACGATTTTATCTTCAAATACAAGAACTTTTCGTGGTTTTGTTGATTTTCAGCAAATGAACATATTTCAGCGAGCTAGAAGTTTTTTCTTCAATAGCGTAAGATTTTATCTTCAAATACAAGAACTTTTCGTGGTTTTGTTGATTTTCAGCAAATGAACATATTTCAGCGAGCTCGAAGTTTTTTCTTCAATAGCGTAAGATTTTATCTTAAAATACAAGAACTTTTCGTGGTTCTTGTCAATTTTTGTTAGTTTTCATCTTATGAACTGATTTCAGTCAGCTTGATCTTTCTTCTTGAAAGCAAAAAGATTTTATCTTCAAATACAAGAACTTTTCGTGGTTCTTGTCAATTTTTGTTGGTTTTCATCCAATGAACTTATTTCAGTCAGCTAGATCTTTCTTCTTGAAAGCAAAAAGATTTTATCTTCAAATACAAGAACTTTTCGTGATTTTGTTGATTTTCAGCAAATGAACATATTTCAGTGAGCGAGAAGTTTTTTCTTTAATAGCGTCAGATTTTATCTTAAAATACAAAAACTTTTCGTGGTTCTTGTCAATTTTTGTTGGTTTTCATCCAATGAACTTATTTCAGTCAGCTGGATCTTTCTTCTTCAAAGCAAAATGATTTTATCTTCAAATACAAGAACTTTTCGTGGTTTTGTTGATTTTCAGCAAATGAACATATTTCAGCGAGCTAGAAGTTTTTTGTTTAATCGCGTCAGATTTTATCTTAAAATACAAGAACTTTTCGTGGTTCTTGTCAATTTTTGTTGGTTTTCATCAAATGAACTTATTTCAGTCAGCTAGATCTTTCTTCTTTAAAGCAAAAAGATTTTATCTTCAAATACAAGAACTTTTTGTGGTTTTGTTGATTTTCAGCAAATGAACATATTTCAGTGAGGGAGAAGTTTTTTCTTTAATAGCGTCAGATTTTATCTTGAAATACAAGAACTTTTCGTGGTTCTTGTCAATTTTTGTTAGTTTTCATCTTATGAACTGATTTCAGTCAGCGAGATCTTTCTTCTTGAAAGCAAAAAGATTTTATCATCAAATACAAGAACTTTTCGTGGTTTTGTTGATTTTCAGCAAATGAACATATTTCAGCGAGCTAGAAGTTTTATCTTCAATAGCGTAAGATTTTATCTTCAAATACAAGAACTTTTCGTGGTTTTGTTGATTTTCAGCAAATGAACATATTTCAGCGAGCTCGAAGTTTTTTCTTCAATAGCGTAAGATTTTATCTTAAAATACAAGAACTTTTCGTGGTTCTTGTCAATTTTTGTTAGTTTTCATCTTATGAACTGATTTCAGTCAGCTCGATCTTTCTTCTTGAAAGCAAAACGATTTTATCTTCAAATACAAGAACTTTTCGTGGTTCTTGTCAATTTTTGTTGGTTTTCATCCAATGAACTTATTTCAGTCAGCTAGATCTTTCTTCTTGAAAGCAAAAAGATTTTATCTTCAAATACAAGAACTTTTCGTGATTTTGTTGATTTTCAGCAAATGAACATATTTCAGTGAGCGAGAAGTTTTTTCTTTAATAGCGTCAGATTTTATCTTAAAATACAAATCTTTTCGTGGTTCTTGTCAATTTTTGTTGATTTTCATCAAATGAACTTATTTCAGTCAGCTAGATCTTTCTTCTTTAAAGCAAAAAGATTTTATCTTCAAATACAAGAACTTTTCGTGGTTCTTGTCAATTTTTGTTGGTTGTCATCCAATGAACGTATTTCAGTCAGCTAGATCTTTCTTCTTGAAAGCAAAAAGATTTTATCTTCAAATACAAGAACTTTTCGTGATTTTGTTGATTTTCAGCAAATGAACATATTTCAGTGAGCGAGAAGTTTTTTCTTTAATAGCGTCAGATTTTATCTTAAAATACAAATCTTTTCGTGGTTCTTGTCAATTTTTGTTGGTTTTCATCCAATAAACTTATTTCAGTCAGCGAGATCTTTCTTCTTTAAAGCAAAAAGATTTTATCTTCAAATACAAGAACTTTTTGTGGTTTTGTTGATTTTCAGCAAATGAACATATTTCAGCGAGCTCGAAGTTTTTTCTTTAATCGCGTCAGATTTTATCTTAAAATACAAGAACTTTTCGTGGTTCTTGTCAATTTTTGTTGGTTTTCATCCAATGAACTTATTTCAGTCAGCTGGATCTTTCTTCTTCAAAGCAAAAAGATTTTATCTTCAAATACAAGAACTTTTCGTGGTTTTGTTGATTTTCAGCAAATGAACATATTTCAGTGAGCTAGAAGTTTTTTCTTTAATAGCGTCAGATTTTATCTTAAAATACAAGAACTTTTCGTGGTTCTTGTCAATTTTTGTTGGTTTTCATCCAATAAACTTATTTCAGTCAGCTAGATCTTTCTTCTTTAAACCAAGAAGATTTTATCTTCAAATACAAGAACTTTTTGTGGTTTTGTTGATTTTCAGCAAATGAACATATTTCAGCGAGGGAGAAGTTTTTTCTTTCATCGCGTCAGATTTTATCTTAAAATACAAGAACTTTTCGTGGTTCTTGTCAATTTTTGTTAGTTTTCATCTTATGAACTGATTTCAGTCAGCTAGACCTTTCTTCTTGAAGGCAAAAAGATTTTATCTTCAAATACAAGAACTTTTCGTGGTTCTTGTCAATTTTTGTTGGTTTTCATCCAATGAACTTATTTCAGTCAGCGAGATCTTTCTTTTTCAAAGCAAAAAGATTTTATCTTCAAATACAAGAACTTTTCGTGATTTTGTTGATTTTCAGCAAATGAACATATTTCAGTGAGCGAGAAGTTTTTTCTTTAATAGCGTCAGATTTTATCTTAAAATACAAAAACTTTTCGTGGTTCTTGTCAATTTTTGTTGATTTTCATCAAATGAACTTATTTCAGTCAGCTAGATCTTTCTTCTTTAAACCAAGAAGATTTTATCTTCAAATACAAGAACTTTTTGTGGTTTTGTTGATTTTCAGCAAATGAACATATTTCAGCGAGGGAGAAGTTTTTTCTTTCATCGCGTCAGATTTTATCTTAAAATACAAGAACTTTTCGTGGTTCTTGTCAATTTTTGTTAGTTTTCATCTTATGAACTGATTTCAGTCAGCCAGATCTTTCTTCTTGAAAGCAAAAAGATTTTATCTTCAAATACAAGAACTTTTCGTGGTTCTTGTCAATTTTTGTTGGTTTTCATCCAATGAACTTATTTCAGTCAGCTCGATCTTTCTTCTTGAAAGCAAAAAGATTTTATCTTCAAATACAAGAACTTTTCGTGATTTTGTTGATTTTCAGCAAATGAACATATTTCAGTGAGCGAGAAGTTTTTTCTTTAATAGCGTCAGATTTTATCTTAAAATACAAAAACTTTTCGTGGTTCTTGTCAATTTTTGTTGATTTTTCTACAAATGAACTTATCTCAGTCAGCTAGATCTTTCTTCTTTAAAGCAAAAAGATTTTATCTTCAAATACAAGAACTTTTCGTGGTTTTGTTGATTTTCAGCAAATGAACATATTTCAGCGAGGGAGAAGTTTTTTCTTTAATCGCGTCAGATTTTATCTTAAAATACAAAAACTTTTCGTGGTTCTTGTCAATTTTTGTTGATTTTCATCCAATGAACTTATTTCAGTCAGCTGGATCTTTCTTCTTCAAAGCAAAAAGATTTTATCTTCAAATACAAGAACTTTTCGTGATTTTGTTGATATTCAGCAAATGAACATATTTCAGCGAGCTAGAAGTTTTTTCTTTAATCAAGTCAGATTTCATCTTAAAATACAAGAACTTTTCGTGGTTCTTGTCAATTTTTGTTGGTTTTCATCCAATGAACTTATTTCAGTCAGCTGGATCTTTCTTCTTCAAAGCAAAACGATTTTATCTTCAAATACAAGAACTTTTCGTGGTTTTGTTGATTTTCAGCAAATGAACATATTTCAGCGAGCTAGAAGTTTTTTCTTCAATAGCGTAAGATTTTATCTTCAAATACAAGAACTTTTCGTGGTTTTGTTGATTTTCAGCAAATGAACATATTTCAGCGAGCTCGAAGTTTTTTCTTCAATAGCGTAAGATTTTATCTTAAAATACAAGAACTTTTCGTGGTTCTTGTCAATTTTTGTTAGTTTTCATCTTATGAACTGATTTCAGTCAGCTTGATCTTTCTTCTTGAAAGCAAAAAGATTTTATCTTCAAATACAAGAACTTTTCGTGGTTCTTGTCAATTTTTGTTGGTTTTCATCCAATGAACTTATTTCAGTCAGCTAGATCTTTCTTCTTGAAAGCAAAAAGATTTTATCTTCAAATACAAGAACTTTTCGTGATTTTGTTGATTTTCAGCAAATGAACATATTTCAGTGAGCGAGAAGTTTTTTCTTTAATAGCGTCAGATTTTATCTTAAAATACAAAAACTTTTCGTGGTTCTTGTCAATTTTTGTTGGTTTTCATCCAATGAACTTATTTCAGTCAGCTGGATCTTTCTTCTTCAAAGCAAAAAGATTTTATCTTCAAATACAAGAACTTTTCGTGGTTTTGTTGATTTTCAGCAAATGAACATATTTCAGCGAGCTAGAAGTTTTTTGTTTAATCGCGTCAGATTTTATCTTAAAATACAAGAACTTTTCGTGGTTCTTGTCAATTTTTGTTGGTTTTCATCAAATGAACTTATTTCAGTCAGCTAGATCTTTCTTCTTTAAAGCAAAAAGATTTTATCTTCAAATACAAGAACTTTTTGTGGTTTTGTTGATTTTCAGCAAATGAACATATTTCAGTGAGGGAGAAGTTTTTTCTTTAATAGCGTCAGATTTTATCTTGAAATACAAGAACTTTTCGTGGTTCTTGTCAATTTTTGTTAGTTTTCATCTTATGAACTGATTTCAGTCAGCGAGATCTTTCTTCTTGAAAGCAAAAAGATTTTATCATCAAATACAAGAACTTTTCGTGGTTTTGTTGATTTTCAGCAAATGAACATATTTCAGCGAGCTAGAAGTTTTATCTTCAATAGCGTAAGATTTTATCTTCAAATACAAGAACTTTTCGTGGTTTTGTTGATTTTCAGCAAATGAACATATTTCAGCGAGCTCGAAGTTTTTTCTTCAATAGCGTAAGATTTTATCTTAAAATACAAGAACTTTTCGTGGTTCTTGTCAATTTTTGTTAGTTTTCATCTTATGAACTGATTTCAGTCAGCTCGATCTTTCTTCTTGAAAGCAAAACGATTTTATCTTCAAATACAAGAACTTTTCGTGGTTCTTGTCAATTTTTGTTGGTTTTCATCCAATGAACTTATTTCAGTCAGCTAGATCTTTCTTCTTGAAAGCAAAAAGATTTTATCTTCAAATACAAGAACTTTTCGTGATTTTGTTGATTTTCAGCAAATGAACATATTTCAGTGAGCGAGAAGTTTTTTCTTTAATAGCGTCAGATTTTATCTTAAAATACAAATCTTTTCGTGGTTCTTGTCAATTTTTGTTGATTTTCATCAAATGAACTTATTTCAGTCAGCTAGATCTTTCTTCTTTAAAGCAAAAAGATTTTATCTTCAAATACAAGAACTTTTCGTGGTTCTTGTCAATTTTTGTTGGTTGTCATCCAATGAACGTATTTCAGTCAGCTAGATCTTTCTTCTTGAAAGCAAAAAGATTTTATCTTCAAATACAAGAACTTTTCGTGATTTTGTTGATTTTCAGCAAATGAACATATTTCAGTGAGCGAGAAGTTTTTTCTTTAATAGCGTCAGATTTTATCTTAAAATACAAATCTTTTCGTGGTTCTTGTCAATTTTTGTTGGTTTTCATCCAATAAACTTATTTCAGTCAGCGAGATCTTTCTTCTTTAAAGCAAAAAGATTTTATCTTCAAATACAAGAACTTTTTGTGGTTTTGTTGATTTTCAGCAAATGAACATATTTCAGCGAGCTCGAAGTTTTTTCTTTAATCGCGTCAGATTTTATCTTAAAATACAAGAACTTTTCGTGGTTCTTGTCAATTTTTGTTGGTTTTCATCCAATGAACTTATTTCAGTCAGCTGGATCTTTCTTCTTCAAAGCAAAAAGATTTTATCTTCAAATACAAGAACTTTTCGTGGTTTTGTTGATTTTCAGCAAATGAACATATTTCAGTGAGCTAGAAGTTTTTTCTTTAATAGCGTCAGATTTTATCTTAAAATACAAGAACTTTTCGTGGTTCTTGTCAATTTTTGTTGGTTTTCATCCAATAAACTTATTTCAGTCAGCTAGATCTTTCTTCTTTAAACCAAGAAGATTTTATCTTCAAATACAAGAACTTTTTGTGGTTTTGTTGATTTTCAGCAAATGAACATATTTCAGCGAGGGAGAAGTTTTTTCTTTCATCGCGTCAGATTTTATCTTAAAATACAAGAACTTTTCGTGGTTCTTGTCAATTTTTGTTAGTTTTCATCTTATGAACTGATTTCAGTCAGCCAGATCTTTCTTCTTGAAAGCAAAAAGATTTTATCTTCAAATACAAGAACTTTTCGTGGTTCTTGTCAATTTTTGTTGGTTTTCATCCAATGAACTTATTTCAGTCAGCTCGATCTTTCTTCTTGAAAGCAAAAAGATTTTATCTTCAAATACAAGAACTTTTCGTGATTTTGTTGATTTTCAGCAAATGAACATATTTCAGTGAGCGAGAAGTTTTTTCTTTAATAGCGTCAGATTTTATCTTAAAATACAAAAACTTTTCGTGGTTCTTGTCAATTTTTGTTGATTTTCATCAAATGAACTTATCTCAGTCAGCTAGATCTTTCTTCTTTAAAGCAAAAAGATTTTATCTTCAAATACAAGAACTTTTCGTGGTTTTGTTGATTTTCAGCAAATGAACATATTTCAGCGAGGGAGAAGTTTTTTCTTTAATCGCGTCAGATTTTATCTTAAAATACAAAAACTTTTCGTGGTTCTTGTCAATTTTTGTTGATTTTCATCCAATGAACTTATTTCAGTCAGCTGGATCTTTCTTCTTCAAAGCAAAAAGATTTTATCTTCAAATGCAAGAACTTTTCGTGATTTTGTTGATTTTCAGCAAATGAACATATTTCAGCGAGCTAGAAGTTTTTTCTTTAATCAAGTCAGATTTCATCTTAAAATACAAGAACTTTTCGTGGTTCTTGTCAATTTTTGTTGGTTTTCATCCAATGAACTTATTTCAGTCAGCTGGATCTTTCTTCTTCAAAGCAAAACGATTTTATCTTCAAATACAAGAACTTTTCGTGGTTTTGTTGATTTTCAGCAAATGAACATATTTCAGCGAGCTAGAAGTTTTTTCTTCAATAGCGTAAGATTTTATCTTCAAATACAAGAACTTTTCGTGGTTTTGTTGATTTTCAGCAAATGAACATATTTCAGCGAGCTCGAAGTTTTTTCTTCAATAGCGTAAGATTTTATCTTAAAATACAAGAACTTTTCGTGGTTCTTGTCAATTTTTGTTAGTTTTCATCTTATGAACTGATTTCAGTCAGCTTGATCTTTCTTCTTGAAAGCAAAAAGATTTTATCTTCAAATACAAGAACTTTTCGTGGTTCTTGTCAATTTTTGTTGGTTTTCATCCAATGAACTTATTTCAGTCAGCTAGATCTTTCTTCTTCAAAGCAAAAAGATTTTATCTTCAAATACAAGAACTTTTCGTGATTTTGTTGATTTTCAGCAAATGAACATATTTCAGTGAGCGAGAAGTTTTTTCTTTAATAGCGTCAGATTTTATCTTAAAATACAAAAACTTTTCGTGGTTCTTGTCAATTTTTGTTGGTTTTCATCCAATGAACTTATTTCAGTCAGCTGGATCTTTCTTCTTCAAAGCAAAAAGATTTTATCTTCAAATACAAGAACTTTTCGTGGTTTTGTTGATTTTCAGCAAATGAACATATTTCAGCGAGCTAGAAGTTTTTTGTTTAATCGCGTCAGATTTTATCTTAAAATACAAGAACTTTTCGTGGTTCTTGTCAATTTTTGTTGGTTTTCATCAAATGAACTTATTTCAGTCAGCTAGATCTTTCTTCTTTAAAGCAAAAAGATTTTATCTTCAAATACAAGAACTTTTTGTGGTTTTGTTGATTTTCAGCAAATGAACATATTTCAGTGAGGGAGAAGTTTTTTCTTTAATAGCGTCAGATTTTATCTTGAAATACAAGAACTTTTCGTGGTTCTTGTCAATTTTTGTTAGTTTTCATCTTATGAACTGATTTCAGTCAGCGAGATCTTTCTTCTTGAAAGCAAAAAGATTTTATCATCAAATACAAGAACTTTTCGTGGTTTTGTTGATTTTCAGCAAATGAACATATTTCAGCGAGCTAGAAGTTTTATCTTCAATAGCGTAAGATTTTATCTTCAAATACAAGAACTTTTCGTGGTTTTGTTGATTTTCAGCAAATGAACATATTTCAGCGAGCTCGAAGTTTTTTCTTCAATAGCGTAAGATTTTATCTTAAAATACAAGAACTTTTCGTGGTTCTTGTCAATTTTTGTTAGTTTTCATCTTATGAACTGATTTCAGTCAGCTCGATCTTTCTTCTTGAAAGCAAAACGATTTTATCTTCAAATACAAGAACTTTTCGTGGTTCTTGTCAATTTTTGTTGGTTTTCATCCAATGAACTTATTTCAGTCAGCTAGATCTTTCTTCTTGAAAGCAAAAAGATTTTATCTTCAAATACAAGAACTTTTCGTGATTTTGTTGATTTTCAGCAAATGAACATATTTCAGTGAGCGAGAAGTTTTTTCTTTAATAGCGTCAGATTTTATCTTAAAATACAAATCTTTTCGTGGTTCTTGTCAATTTTTGTTGATTTTCATCAAATGAACTTATTTCAGTCAGCTAGATCTTTCTTCTTTAAAGCAAAAAGATTTTATCTTCAAATACAAGAACTTTTCGTGGTTCTTGTCAATTTTTGTTGGTTGTCATCCAATGAACGTATTTCAGTCAGCTAGATCTTTCTTCTTGAAAGCAAAAAGATTTTATCTTCAAATACAAGAACTTTTCGTGATTTTGTTGATTTTCAGCAAATGAACATATTTCAGTGAGCGAGAAGTTTTTTCTTTAATAGCGTCAGATTTTATCTTAAAATACAAATCTTTTCGTGGTTCTTGTCAATTTTTGTTGGTTTTCATCCAATAAACTTATTTCAGTCAGCGAGATCTTTCTTCTTTAAAGCAAAAAGATTTTATCTTCAAATACAAGAACTTTTTGTGGTTTTGTTGATTTTCAGCAAATGAACATATTTCAGCGAGCTCGAAGTTTTTTCTTTAATCGCGTCAGATTTTATCTTAAAATACAAGAACTTTTCGTGGTTCTTGTCAATTTTTGTTGGTTTTCATCCAATGAACTTATTTCAGTCAGCTGGATCTTTCTTCTTCAAAGCAAAAAGATTTTATCTTCAAATACAAGAACTTTTCGTGGTTTTGTTGATTTTCAGCAAATGAACATATTTCAGTGAGCTAGAAGTTTTTTCTTTAATAGCGTCAGATTTTATCTTAAAATACAAGAACTTTTCGTGGTTCTTGTCAATTTTTGTTGGTTTTCATCCAATAAACTTATTTCAGTCAGCTAGATCTTTCTTCTTCAAAGCAAAAAGATTTTATCTTCAAATACAAGAACTTTTCGTGCTTTTGTTGATTTTCAGCAAATGAACATATTTCAGCGAGCGAGAAGTTTTTTCTTTAATGGCGTCATATTTTATCTTAAAATACAAGAACTTTTCGTGGTTCTTGTCAATTTTTGTTGGTTTTCATCCAATGAACTTATTTCAGTCAGCTGGATCTTACTTCTTCAAAGCAAAAAGATTTTATCTTCAAATACAAGAACTTTTCGTGGTTTTGTTGATTTTCAGCAAATGAACATATTTCAGCGAGCTCGAAGTTTTTTCTTCAATAGCGTAAGATTTTATCTTAAAATACAAGAACTTTTCGTGGTTCTTGTCAATTTTTGTTAGTTTTCATCTTATGAACTGATTTCAGTCAGCTAGATCTTTCTTCTTGAAAGCAAAAAGATTTTATCTTCAAATACAAGAACTTTTCGTGGTTCTTGTCAATTTTTGTTGGTTGTCATCCAATGAACGTATTTCAGTCAGCTCGATCTTTCTTCTTGAAAGCAAAAAGATTTTATCTTCAAATACAAGAACTTTTCGTGATTTTGTTGATTTTCAGCAAATGAACATATTTCAGTGAGCGAGAAGTTTTTTCTTTAATAGCGTCAGATCTTATCTTAAAATACAAATCTTTTCGTGGTTCTTGTCAATTTTTGTTGGTTTTCATCCAATAAACTTATTTCAGTCAGCGAGATCTTTCTTCTTCAAAGCAAAAAGATTTTATCTTCAAATACAAGAACGTTTCGTGGTTTTGTTGATTTTCAGCAAATGAACATATTTCAGCGAGCGAGAAGTTTTTACTTTAATCGCGTCAGATTTTATCTTAAAATACAAGAACTTTTCGTGGTTCTTGTCAATTTTTGTTGGTTTTCATCCAATGAACTTATTTCAGTCAGCTGGATCTTTCTTCTTCAAAGCAAAAAGATTTTATCTTCAAATACAAGAACTTTTCGTGGTTTTGTTGATTTTCAGCAAATGAACATATTTCAGCGAGCTAGAAGTTTTTTCTTCAATAGCGTCAGATTTTATCTTAAAATACAAGAACTTTTCGTGGTTCTTGTCAATTTTTGTTGGTTTTCATCTAATAAACTTATTTCAGTCAGCTGGATCTTTCTTCTTCAAAGCAAAAAGATTTTATCTTCAAATACAAGAACTTTTTGTGGTTTTGTTGATTTTCAGCAAATGAACATATTTCAGCGAGCTAGAAGTTTTTTCTTCAATAGCGTAAGATTTTATCTTAAAATGCAAGAACTTTTCGTGGTTCTTGTTAATTTTTGTTAGTTTTCATCTTATGAACTGATTTCAGTCAGCGAGATCTTTCTTCTTGAAAGCAAAAAGATTTTATCTTCAAATACAAGAACTTTTCGTGGTTCTTGTCAATTTTTGTTGGTTTTCATCCAATGAACTTACTTCAGTCAGCAAGATCTTTCTTCTTGAAAGCAAAAAGATTTTATCTTCAAATACAAGAACTTTTCGTGATTTTGTTGATTTTCAGCAAATGAACATATTTCAGTGAGCGAGAAGTTTTTTCTTTAATAGCGTCAGATTTTATCTTAAAATACAAAAACTTTTCGTGGTTCTTGTCAATTTTTGTTGATTTTCATCAAATGAACTTATTTCAGTCAGCTAGATCTTTCTTCTTCAAAGCAAAAAGATTTTATCTTCAAATACAAGAACTTTTCGTGGTTTTGTTGATTTTCAGCAAATGAACATATTTCAGCGAGCGAGAAGTTTTTTCTTTAATCGCGTCAGATTTTATCTTAAAATACAAGAACTTTTCGTGGTTCTTGTCAATTTTTGTTGGTTTTCATCCAATGAACTTATTTCAGTCAGCTGGATCTTTCTTCTTCAAAGCAAAAAGATTTTATCTTCAAATACAAGAACTTTTCGTGGTTTTGTTGATTTTCAGCAAATGAACATATTTCAGCGAGCGAGAAGTTTTTTCTTTAATGGCGTCATATTTTATCTTAAAATACAAGAACTTTTCGTGGTTCTTGTCAATTTTTGTTGGTTTTCATCCAATGAACTTATTTCAGTCAGCTGGATCTTACTTCTTCAAAGCAAAAAGATTTTATCTTCAAATACAAGAACTTTTCGTGGTTTTGTTGATTTTCAGCAAATGAACATATTTCAGCGAGCTCGAAGTTTTTTCTTCAATAGCGTAAGATTTTATCTTAAAATACAAGAACTTTTCGTGGTTCTTGTCAATTTTTGTTAGTTTTCATCTTATGAACTGATTTCAGTCAGCTAGATCTTTCTTCTTGAAAGCAAAAAGATTTTATCTTCAAATACAAGAACTTTTCGTGGTTCTTGTCAATTTTTGTTGGTTGTCATCCAATGAACGTATTTCAGTCAGCTCGATCTTTCTTCTTGAAAGCAAAAAGATTTTATCTTCAAATACAAGAACTTTTCGTGATTTTGTTGATTTTCAGCAAATGAACATATTTCAGTGAGCGAGAAGTTTTTTCTTTAATAGCGTCAGATCTTATCTTAAAATACAAATCTTTTCGTGGTTCTTGTCAATTTTTGTTGGTTTTCATCCAATAAACTTATTTCAGTCAGCGAGATCTTTCTTCTTCAAAGCAAAAAGATTTTATCTTCAAATACAAGAACGTTTCGTGGTTTTGTTGATTTTCAGCAAATGAACATATTTCAGCGAGCGAGAAGTTTTTACTTTAATCGCGTCAGATTTTATCTTAAAATACAAGAACTTTTCGTGGTTCTTGTCAATTTTTGTTGGTTTTCATCCAATGAACTTATTTCAGTCAGCTGGATCTTTCTTCTTCAAAGCAAAAAGATTTTATCTTCAAATACAAGAACTTTTCGTGGTTTTGTTGATTTTCAGCAAATGAACATATTTCAGCGAGCTAGAAGTTTTTTCTTCAATAGCGTCAGATTTTATCTTAAAATACAAGAACTTTTCGTGGTTCTTGTCAATTTTTGTTGGTTTTCATCTAATAAACTTATTTCAGTCAGCTGGATCTTTCTTCTTCAAAGCAAAAAGATTTTATCTTCAAATACAAGAACTTTTTGTGGTTTTGTTGATTTTCAGCAAATGAACATATTTCAGCGAGCTAGAAGTTTTTTCTTCAATAGCGTAAGATTTTATCTTAAAATGCAAGAACTTTTCGTGGTTCTTGTTAATTTTTGTTAGTTTTCATCTTATGAACTGATTTCAGTCAGCGAGATCTTTCTTCTTGAAAGCAAAAAGATTTTATCTTCAAATACAAGAACTTTTCGTGGTTCTTGTCAATTTTTGTTGGTTTTCATCCAATGAACTTACTTCAGTCAGCAAGATCTTTCTTCTTGAAAGCAAAAAGATTTTATCTTCAAATACAAGAACTTTTCGTGATTTTGTTGATTTTCAGCAAATGAACATATTTCAGTGAGCGAGAAGTTTTTTCTTTAATAGCGTCAGATTTTATCTTAAAATACAAAAACTTTTCGTGGTTCTTGTCAATTTTTGTTGATTTTCATCAAATGAACTTATTTCAGTCAGCTAGATCTTTCTTCTTCAAAGCAAAAAGATTTTATCTTCAAATACAAGAACTTTTCGTGGTTTTGTTGATTTTCAGCAAATGAACATATTTCAGCGAGCGAGAAGTTTTTTCTTTAATCGCGTCAGATTTTATCTTAAAATACAAGAACTTTTCGTGGTTCTTGTCAATTTTTGTTGGTTTTCATCCAATGAACTTATTTCAGTCAGCTGGATCTTTCTTCTTCAAAGCAAAAAGATTTTATCTTCAAATACAAGAACTTTTCGTGGTTTTGTTGATTTTCAGCAAATGAACATATTTCAGCGAGCTCGAAGTTTTTTCTTTAATAGCGTCAGATTTTATCTTAAAATACAAGAACTTTTCGTGGTTCTTGTCAATCTTTGTTGGTTTTCATCCAATAAACTTATTTCAGTCAGCTGGATCTTTCTTCTTCAAAGCAAAAAGATTTTATCTTCAAATACAAGAACTTTTTGTGGTTTTGTTGATTTTCAGCAAATGCACATATTTCAGCGAGCGAGAAGTTTTTTCTTTAATCGCGTCAGATTTTATCTTAAAGTACAAGAACTTTTCGTGGTTCTTGTCAATTTTTGTTGGTTTTCATCCAATAAACTTATTTCAGTCAGCGAGATCTTTCTTCTTCAAAGCAAAAAGATTTTATCTTCAAATACAAGAACTTTTCGTGGTTTTGTTGATTTTCAGCAAATGAACATATTTCAGCGAGCGAGAAGCTTTTTCTTGAATCGCGTCAGATTTTATCTTAAAATACAAGAACTTTTCGTGGTTCTTGTCAATTTTTGTTGGTTTTCATCCAATGAACTTATTTCAGTCAGCTGGATCTTTCTTCTTCAAAGCAAAACGATTTTATCTTCAAATACAAGAACTTTTCGTGGTTTTGTTGATTTTCAGCAAATCAACATATTTCAGTGAGCTGGAAGTTTTTTCTTTAATAGCGTCAGATTTTATCTTAAAATACAAGAACTTTTCGTGGTTCTTGTCAATTTTTGTTGGTTTTCATCCAATAAACTTATTTCAGTCAGCTGGATCTTTCTTCTTCAAAGCAAAAAGATTTTATCTTCAAATACAAGAACTTTTTGTGGTTTTGTTGATTTTCAGCAAATTAACATATTTCAGCGAGCGAGAAGTTTTTTCTTTAATCGCGTCAGATTTTATCTTAAAATACAAGAAATTTTCGTGGTTCTTGTCAATTTTTGTTGGTTTTCATCCAATACACTTATTTCAGTCAGCGAGATCTTTCTTCTTCAAAGCAAAAAGATTTTATCTTCAAATACAAGAACTTTTCGTGGTTTTGTTGATTTTCAGCAAATGAACATATTTCAGCGAGCGAGAAGTTTTTTCTTTAATCGCGTCGGATTTTATCTTAAAATACAAGAACTTTTCGTGGTTCTTGTCAATTTTTGTTGGTTTTCATCCAATGAACTTATTTCAGTCAGCTGGATCTTTCTTCTTCAAAGCAAAACGATTTTATCTTCAAATACAAGAACTTTTCGTGGTTTTGTTGATTTTCAGCAAATGAACATATTTCAGCGAGCTCGAAGTTTTTTCTTTAATCGCGTCAGATTTTATCTTAAAATACAAGAACTTTTCGTGGTTCTTGTCAATTTTTGTTGGTTTTCATCCAATAAACTTATTTCAGTCAGCTGGATCTTTCTTCTTCAAAGCAAAAAGATTTTATCTTCAAATACAAGAACTTTTCGTGGTTTTGTTGATTTTCAGCAAATGAACATATTTCAGCGAGCGAGAAGTTTTTTCTTTAATCGCGTCAGATTTTATCTTAAAATACAAGAACTTTTCGTGGTTCTTGTCAATTTTTGTTGGTTTTCATCCAATAAACTTATTTCAGTCAGCTGGATGTTTCTTCTTCAAAGCAAAAAGATTTTATCTTCAAATACAAGAACTTTTCGTGGTTTTGTTGATTTTCAGCAAATGAACATATTTCAGCGAGCTAGAAGTTTTTACTTTAATAGCGTCAGATTTTATCTTAAAATACAAGAACTTTTCGTGGTTCTTGTCAATTTTTGTTGGTTTTCATCCAATAAACTTATTTCAGTCAGCTAGATCTTTCTTCTTTAAACCAAGAAGATTTTATCTTCAAATACAAGAACTTTTTGTGGTTTTGTTGATTTTCAGCAAATGAACATATTTCAGCGAGGGAGAAGTTTTTTCTTTCATCGCGTCAGATTTTATCTTAAAATACAAGAACTTTTCGTGGTTCTTGTCAATTTTTGTTAGTTTTCATCTTATGAACTGATTTCAGTCAGCCAGATCTTTCTTCTTGAAAGCAAAAAGATTTTATCTTCAAATACAAGAACTTTTCGTGGTTCTTGTCAATTTTTGTTGGTTTTCATCCAATGAACTTATTTCAGTCAGCTCGATCTTTCTTCTTGAAAGCAAAAAGATTTTATCTTCAAATACAAGAACTTTTCGTGATTTTGTTGATTTTCAGCAAATGAACATATTTCAGTGAGCGAGAAGTTTTTTCTTTAATAGCGTCAGATTTTATCTTAAAATACAAAAACTTTTCGTGGTTCTTGTCAATTTTTGTTGATTTTCATCAAATGAACTTATCTCAGTCAGCTAGATCTTTCTTCTTTAAAGCAAAAAGATTTTATCTTCAAATACAAGAACTTTTCGTGGTTTTGTTGATTTTCAGCAAATGAACATATTTCAGCGAGGGAGAAGTTTTTTCTTTAATCGCGTCAGATTTTATCTTAAAATACAAAAACTTTTCGTGGTTCTTGTCAATTTTTGTTGATTTTCATCCAATGAACTTATTTCAGTCAGCTGGATCTTTCTTCTTCAAAGCAAAAAGATTTTATCTTCAAATGCAAGAACTTTTCGTGATTTTGTTGATTTTCAGCAAATGAACATATTTCAGCGAGCTAGAAGTTTTTTCTTTAATCAAGTCAGATTTCATCTTAAAATACAAGAACTTTTCGTGGTTCTTGTCAATTTTTGTTGGTTTTCATCCAATGAACTTATTTCAGTCAGCTGGATCTTTCTTCTTCAAAGCAAAACGATTTTATCTTCAAATACAAGAACTTTTCGTGGTTTTGTTGATTTTCAGCAAATGAACATATTTCAGCGAGCTAGAAGTTTTTTCTTCAATAGCGTAAGATTTTATCTTCAAATACAAGAACTTTTCGTGGTTTTGTTGATTTTCAGCAAATGAACATATTTCAGCGAGCTCGAAGTTTTTTCTTCAATAGCGTAAGATTTTATCTTAAAATACAAGAACTTTTCGTGGTTCTTGTCAATTTTTGTTAGTTTTCATCTTATGAACTGATTTCAGTCAGCTTGATCTTTCTTCTTGAAAGCAAAAAGATTTTATCTTCAAATACAAGAACTTTTCGTGGTTCTTGTCAATTTTTGTTGGTTTTCATCCAATGAACTTATTTCAGTCAGCTAGATCTTTCTTCTTCAAAGCAAAAAGATTTTATCTTCAAATACAAGAACTTTTCGTGATTTTGTTGATTTTCAGCAAATGAACATATTTCAGTGAGCGAGAAGTTTTTTCTTTAATAGCGTCAGATTTTATCTTAAAATACAAAAACTTTTCGTGGTTCTTGTCAATTTTTGTTGGTTTTCATCCAATGAACTTATTTCAGTCAGCTGGATCTTTCTTCTTCAAAGCAAAAAGATTTTATCTTCAAATACAAGAACTTTTCGTGGTTTTGTTGATTTTCAGCAAATGAACATATTTCAGCGAGCTAGAAGTTTTTTGTTTAATCGCGTCAGATTTTATCTTAAAATACAAGAACTTTTCGTGGTTCTTGTCAATTTTTGTTGGTTTTCATCAAATGAACTTATTTCAGTCAGCTAGATCTTTCTTCTTTAAAGCAAAAAGATTTTATCTTCAAATACAAGAACTTTTTGTGGTTTTGTTGATTTTCAGCAAATGAACATATTTCAGTGAGGGAGAAGTTTTTTCTTTAATAGCGTCAGATTTTATCTTGAAATACAAGAACTTTTCGTGGTTCTTGTCAATTTTTGTTAGTTTTCATCTTATGAACTGATTTCAGTCAGCGAGATCTTTCTTCTTGAAAGCAAAAAGATTTTATCATCAAATACAAGAACTTTTCGTGGTTTTGTTGATTTTCAGCAAATGAACATATTTCAGCGAGCTAGAAGTTTTATCTTCAATAGCGTAAGATTTTATCTTCAAATACAAGAACTTTTCGTGGTTTTGTTGATTTTCAGCAAATGAACATATTTCAGCGAGCTCGAAGTTTTTTCTTCAATAGCGTAAGATTTTATCTTAAAATACAAGAACTTTTCGTGGTTCTTGTCAATTTTTGTTAGTTTTCATCTTATGAACTGATTTCAGTCAGCTCGATCTTTCTTCTTGAAAGCAAAACGATTTTATCTTCAAATACAAGAACTTTTCGTGGTTCTTGTCAATTTTTGTTGGTTTTCATCCAATGAACTTATTTCAGTCAGCTAGATCTTTCTTCTTGAAAGCAAAAAGATTTTATCTTCAAATACAAGAACTTTTCGTGATTTTGTTGATTTTCAGCAAATGAACATATTTCAGTGAGCGAGAAGTTTTTTCTTTAATAGCGTCAGATTTTATCTTAAAATACAAATCTTTTCGTGGTTCTTGTCAATTTTTGTTGATTTTCATCAAATGAACTTATTTCAGTCAGCTAGATCTTTCTTCTTTAAAGCAAAAAGATTTTATCTTCAAATACAAGAACTTTTCGTGGTTCTTGTCAATTTTTGTTGGTTGTCATCCAATGAACGTATTTCAGTCAGCTAGATCTTTCTTCTTGAAAGCAAAAAGATTTTATCTTCAAATACAAGAACTTTTCGTGATTTTGTTGATTTTCAGCAAATGAACATATTTCAGTGAGCGAGAAGTTTTTTCTTTAATAGCGTCAGATTTTATCTTAAAATACAAATCTTTTCGTGGTTCTTGTCAATTTTTGTTGGTTTTCATCCAATAAACTTATTTCAGTCAGCGAGATCTTTCTTCTTTAAAGCAAAAAGATTTTATCTTCAAATACAAGAACTTTTTGTGGTTTTGTTGATTTTCAGCAAATGAACATATTTCAGCGAGCTCGAAGTTTTTTCTTTAATCGCGTCAGATTTTATCTTAAAATACAAGAACTTTTCGTGGTTCTTGTCAATTTTTGTTGGTTTTCATCCAATGAACTTATTTCAGTCAGCTGGATCTTTCTTCTTCAAAGCAAAAAGATTTTATCTTCAAATACAAGAACTTTTCGTGGTTTTGTTGATTTTCAGCAAATGAACATATTTCAGTGAGCTAGAAGTTTTTTCTTTAATAGCGTCAGATTTTATCTTAAAATACAAGAACTTTTCGTGGTTCTTGTCAATTTTTGTTGGTTTTCATCCAATAAACTTATTTCAGTCAGCTAGATCTTTCTTCTTCAAAGCAAAAAGATTTTATCTTCAAATACAAGAACTTTTCGTGCTTTTGTTGATTTTCAGCAAATGAACATATTTCAGCGAGCGAGAAGTTTTTTCTTTAATGGCGTCATATTTTATCTTAAAATACAAGAACTTTTCGTGGTTCTTGTCAATTTTTGTTGGTTTTCATCCAATGAACTTATTTCAG